>NC_139030.1:33010736-33147618 GCF_964662115.1 Mustela nivalis | reverse complement strand
AAAAACTAGAAACGACTTCAGTGGACATGCCCTACATGGTTTCAATAATCAAGCCATGTATTAATCCCTTTTCCTTGAGTCCGGGTGAAATTTGTGACTTGCTTCTAATATGGCCAACGATGACAAGATATTACTCCTTTGGTTTATATATTATTTATTCTTATCTTTTATAAGAGTCTGTATTATCAGACTGAGGAGGAAGATTCACCTGCTGGCCCTGAAGAAGGACAGCCCTGCTGTAAACTGCCTACAGAGAGGGCCACATGGCAGGGAGTGGCAAGAGAGAGCCAGGCTCCTGCTCAGACAGTAAGATGCCAGCATCCTCAGTCATACAACCACAAGAATCTGAATTCTGCCAACAACACATGAGCCTGGAAGAGGACCCCAAGCTCCAGAGGGTAATGCAGTTTGGCGAATACCGTAGCTGTAGTTTGATGAGACTGAGCCTGGGGCCCAGCTAAGAAAGCCATGACAGGACTCCTGAACCATGGAGATTGTGACATAATCAGTGTGTGTTGTTTTTAATCACTGCATTTGTAGCAATTGATTACACAGCATAGGAAATGAATACACAACTCAAATGTCCAGGTGAATGTATAAAGAAATTCTAACACCTTCTGACAATGGAATATTACTTAGCAATAAAAAGGAGCTTACTGCTGATGCAGGTAACAACGTGGATGAATATCAAAAACATGTTGAGGGAAGAAGCCTGACTCAAAAGAGTACATGTGGTGATCTTTTGAGTACACCGAAATGAGAACAGTGACTGCTTCTGGGAGAGGGGGTGTAATTAACTGGAAAGGAGCCCAAGGAAGTTTTCTGAGGTAATAGAAGTCTCGGTTGGGGTGGTGCTTACATGAGGAGTGCACGTCAAATCCACTGAAAAGTGTATTAAAGATAAGCATTTAATTGTATGTAAATTAAACACGATTTAAGAAACTCGTATCTCTACCTCTCAGATTCTGACTCAGTGGGTCTTGGACAGTAGGATGTAGGATTCTTCATTTTTAATGAGTATCCTCAGATAATCCTAATACATCAGTCCTTGGACCATACTTGGAAAAACACCCCAGAGCAATGGGTCATTTAAGAAGGAGGGACAGAAGAATTAGGAAAATATGGTTTCTTCAGACTCACTCTAGCTTTCTTCCAAGGAACTGTATTCTAATTAGAACAACAGTGTCTTCATTTGTTACTCAGCCTGTCAACAGGCAATTTCATTCAGTTCAATTAATTGCATATTTTCCAAGTATTTTCATTAATCGAGTACTATCCAAAGAAATAATAAGACACAACAATTCTTCCAAAAGAGCTAAAAATTTAATTGAGGAAAAATTTCCATACGTGTATGAAACGAAACTGTTCAATTATAATACAAAGTGGACACGACAGTCACCCACTCTGTCTGCTTATTCACTCTAGTTTTCCTTGGTGACTTTCAAAGTACTCCCAATAGCCCCACTTCTCTCATGTCAGTGTATCTTCAAAGTTACTTTTTAATGGACCAGTTAGTCATTTTAACCATCATTTGGATGTTGTTCCCCCTACTAGTTTTCCTCTGTTTTTCAACTTTTAAGGGTTTTTCCCTCCTGCCATGTTATCCATTTTTTTGTTCTTCTTGTACATGAATCATGCATCTGGGAGATAATCAGGAGCTCTCAGCTAAAGACCATAGCATGAACTGGTCCCACCTATCTTCCCCAGTGTCTTGGCAAAACTCTTGGCCCTGCCCCATGTTCTAAGAACCAAGAAAAAAAAACTTTTTCCTTCTGATGCCCAGCTGCACAGATGGGATTCAACATTTTCATTCCCAGATGCTGCTGATTTTCACTGAGCTTACTTCACTGGGGGAAATTTCTGTTAACTACCTAAGCATCGAATTTTAATCCTAATTAAGCATCACAATCTATAATGTTCATGCAGATTCATCCTTCTGAAACCTTCCTGACAATTTTCTACTTCATTTTCCTTAATTCCAGGTCATTCTAAATGATGCTTTTCTATTATGGACAATAGAATGGTCAATGACCAATAAAATAATGTTTGTCTTCTATAATAAAGATGGAAAATTTCTCCTTTATATTGGAAGAGTAAGATACTCCAAATCTGCAAAGGCTTTTAAACAGATCGCTGTTACAGTAAATTCACATTTGTCTAGAATGTAAATCCAGAGACTTAAATCAAACACAATATATTTGAGAAAAGTAACCAGGGTGGAGAATACAGAGGGAATCTTTGATTCAAAGAAGGGAAGGCTCAGAAGGGTTGTCTTCAAATATAGGATGGGCTATGTGGCTCCAAGAAATAAAATTAGATCTAATGGTGGAAGAAACACAGTGACAGATCTTAGAGCAACAAATAAGGAAATATTTCCTTGTAATGGATGCTAGTCAAAAATAGAGTACGCTTCTTGGGAAGGTTTATTCATTTTCTATGGCTGCCATAAGAAATTACCACAACTTTAGCAGCTAAAAACAATACCCATTTATTACCTCACAGTTCTGTAAGTTTTGGAGTAATTTGTTACAGAGCAATAGAGAACTATTACACAGAGCTTTGTTCTTAATGCCTCTTAATTCTCACATTCCACACCTAATCCATCATAAAGTCTTACTGTCTCCACTTAGGATACATCCAGACTCTGACTCTCTCTCACCATCTCCACTGTCACCTCCCTGAACCATCATCTGCTGCCACGCCTGCACTACCTCACCTTCTTCTTAATGGCCCTTCCACGATCCTTGTAAGACATTAATTAGATAACGTGACTTCTCTGCTCAGAGACCTACATTTGTTCTCATTTTACTCATACAAAAGCCAAATTCTTAGTGACTCTATGTGATGTTCTCTCCCCACCCCCATCCAGTTGGATGTCACCCACTACTATTCTACCCATCCCATCCTTACCTCCCAGTCCTCCCCAAGCTCCACACTCACCTCTTTGCCTCCATGTAAATTTACAAAGCCTTGAACCCTCTACCCATCCCTGCATCCTTAGCACTCATCACTAGCTCACACATTGTTCACAGCCACGCCATTTCTGCCTAGCCCAGGTAGGCAGCTCTTTTTTTTTTTTTTTTTTTTTAAGATTTTATTCATTTATTTGAGAGAGAGATAGCAAGAGAGAACACACGTGAGAAGGAGAGGGAGTAGCAGACTCTCTGCTGAGCAGGGAGCCTGACCTGGGGCTCAGTCCCGGGACCCTGGGATCATGATCTGGGAAGAAGACAGACGCTGAACCGACTGCGCCACGGAGGTCCCCTGGGACTCTTCTGATGGGCAGAGTTCCCCAGTGGGTTGGCAGAGGTGCCGTCAGATCTGCATCACAGTCTGAAGGCCTTCCCCACCCAGTCTTGTCTCCTTTTCCTTTTATCTTTTATGCGTGTTATACCCAATCATCTTTTGCACTCTGAATTTCACCTCACTGTCTGCTTCCCGGAGACCAAAACTAATACAAGTACTGTTAGAAGCACTTTACCTCTACTAACTCACTTAAATGCTTGGCTTTTCCCCTCTTTTAGTTTCCGTTGGCGGAGCTTTCAAAATTTCCTATGATATAAAATCCCAGCAGCATGGGAATTAACTAAACTTCCTAAGTCCTTACTCTTAGCAGCAAAATTCTCTTCGCTTTTAACCCCAAATCATGGCAAGATTCTCCCAGTTTTCTTTTCCTGGAAACAGAAGAAATCTTTGTTAGATCCTTATGTCCCCCTCTAATTTTCTCTCTTTACTGCCACACTTGCTAAACGTGCTGTCCCCTTTCTCTCCCTACACAGTGACGCCCATACCTGATGGTCTGGCTTCCCACAGCTCAGCAAGCCGCTCTCCTGGACATCCGGCTGAGGGGCTGAGACCGGCTTCTCGCACTCACTCTTGGGAGCTCCAGGCTTGCAACTCTTGCCTCTCTCGGCTAGTGACCCCCGTCGCTTCTTTTTCCCTCCTCCACACTCATTTACTTCCTCGTGATTTTCTTTGCTCTCTCATCTCCTCTCTCAATCTCTGACTGAGATCCTCCCGGAGGCCCAGGACTTGGCCCTCCTTCTGGCCATCTCCGCACACCCTGTTCCAGACAACTCATTCATTCTCAGGGCTTCAGCGATCACCTACAGATATCTCATGATGTTGATCTCTATCACCTCAATCTCCAAACACCTCTTCAGGTAAAGAACTTCTCCATGGAAGGCAATGAGGCCAGTTGCTCCCTTGGAAAAATACGTTAAGTACTTATTTTTTTCTGTATTTCCAGAATAGGAAAAGCCATAGAGACAGTAGATTAGTGACTAGTGCACCAGGACTTTGGAAATAAGAGGCCTCTGCTAGGGACTGGGGCAAGGGAGATGGGACTGCTAATGGGGATGGGGTTTCCTTTTGGGATGATAAAAATGTCTTGGAACTAGGTAGATTTGGCCATTGTATGATCTTGTAGGTTTTAAAATGAAGAATTTTATGGTATGTGAATTATATTTCAAGAAAAAAATGAAAAAAAGAAAGTGGCTAATAAATATGGGGATAGATGATCAAACTGACAGCAATCTTGAGTATGTGAATTAAAGTAACACTCAGGATTCATTTTCCTGTAATTTGATTGGCAAAGACTTAAAAATCTATGATATGCATGGTGTTTCATGATCGTAGAGAAATCCTTATATCTTGATTGAGGAAGAGTAATCTGGCATATTGTGTTCATACTCTGAATAAATAACCTTACTTCTAAGAATTTATCCCATGCTTATATTTGCATACACACACACACACACACACACACACACGGATACTTAAAGGTGTTAGCTATGACACTGTTAAGAGTAAAAAGAATCATTTTATTGTATGGCATACAATAAAATATTAAACTATTGCTAGAATAAGGTAGGTTTATATGGAAAGATGCCCACAATATATTATAAAGTTAAAGAAAGTTATCACAAATATATATTATACATATAATATAGATCGATCCCATTTTGTCCAAAATATAAGCATATAAGCATGTCAATTTGTAAAATAAAGACTAAAGAGACATTGTAGCTGGGGATGGGGTAAGCTGAGATTTGGAGGAAATTTTACTTCCTATCATTATTATTTAAATTTAAAAAAAAGAATATATTTGGATCTTCTAATTAAATTACTATTTATAAAAAGTAGTGAATATCTCAAAAACTCAAAAACATAGTATGTGTACATTATGGCATATTTTTAAGGTATTTTAAAGGGACCATTTTAGAGAAGAAAATAAATAAAAGAAAATAAAATTTCTTAGTATCAGCAATTTAAGATATCCTAGAATAGGTTTTTTTTTTTTTTTTTGAGTATTGCTTTCTATATCCTTATCATCAGTTAATGTTTTTTTGTTTTCTCTCTCTCCAACAGAGTTACTTTATCTTTTTCTATCTAAAGAGGAAAGAGCTGGGGCTTTGGAAGTTAAGAGGCTTCTGAGAGTGGACCATAATCCTGCCACAGAGAGGCTAGCTATTCCTGTGAGGAATGATTAATGGCTAACATTACCACGATTATCAATAACCTCATGCCCAACAAAGAACTTCTGCACATTTCATCTCATTGAACTGGGGGCCTAATGCTATTCCATGCACCTTACGAAAGGTTCCTATCTCATTCACCAGTGTGTCCCCAAGATCTAGGCAACGTGCACAATACGGATACATCGAAAAACTGAACTGAAGCTGGATAGAGAAAGAGGCTCAACCATCCCAATTCTTCACTTGCCCTGGGGAAAAACGGGAAGTGAGGAGGAGACTGTTGAAAACAGGAATAATACTTTTACTAGGATTTCAAGTGTCTGCCTCCCACCTCCCTCATCCCACCCTTGAAATCTAGATAGGAAGGCAAGACGGGAAGGCCAGAGGAGAGTGACAAGAGGCAAATGGGCAACGGGACACGACAAAAGCAAGTTTCACCTAGTTCCTTGTTTTCCAGAGCCAGTCAGGATTCCTGAACGGCCAGGTGAAGAGTGTGAAGCGAGCCTTGGTTAGAACCGGGAACTGCATCTTTTGTCCTCCAATCACAGGGAACCGTTCTGTGTTTTTGTGTTTGTTTGTTTGTTTGTTTTTAAAGCCAAGGTCTGGTCCATCTTCAGCATTTAGCAGAGTTGTCCTAGGATGTTGCTATTTGATGTCATCACACTCTTTATACACTTCCGTTGGTGGCCAACAGGCTCTAATGCCAATTGTCCAGAGTCTCCTTTGAACCTGCCCAACTTGAGGTCTGGGGCTGTGGATTGCAGTAGCTTCAAATCCCCTCTTTGGTCTGCATTCTGCTCTGTTCAAATGAAATTCATGCTTCCTGCGTTGAGAAAGATAGGAACCATCTGAAATTTCCTGAAACACCTGGTGCCGGGCAGGCTGAGGCAGGTGATCCTGTCATGCTGCCCTTGACAGGTTTGTGATAACATCTTTTTTTGGTCTTTATGTTATTTACTGGAAAATTCCAAGTAAAGTCAGTGTGGATGAATGCAAAACAGCCACCATGACTGTGCTCTCACTACCCACGAGAGCACAGACTTTGACTGATCTCAGGCAGAAGTTTTCAGAGTGGAGGTCACATGACCCACTGGTGAGTTGAAAAAACAATTCAGTGGGAAACTTCTGCGACACTGTATTACATTGTGTGTGTGTGTGTCTGTCTGTGTGTGTGCACACGCGCACGTATGCATATAGAAATGGTTTTACATAAGCAGTTCAGTGGATTGTGGCGGATCTCGAGGGAGACAAACCATAAGAGACTCTTAATCTCACAAAACAAACTGAGGGTGCTGGAGGGGAAGGGGGTCGAGAGAGGGGGGTGGGGTTATGTATATGGACACTGGGGAGGGTATGTGCTATGGTGAGTGCTGTGGAATGTGTAAACCTGGCAATTCACAGACCTGTACCTCTGTGAGGTACAATGTGAGATGAATTTGCAAGGTGTTGTAAATTCTGGGGCTAATAATACATTATATGTTTATTTTAAAATAAATAAATAAATAATAAAACCAGTAGAATAAAATGAAAAAAAAATCAGTTTATAGTTCATAGAAAACATAAGAAACTGAAACTTAATTTAATCACATATATGTATGTAGGTTGATGTATGTTGTAGGTTATGATATAATAGTAAATGCCTTTCTTATGGTGGTCAAAAGAGGTTGAAAGCCATTGATCTAGCGCAGAAGTTAGCAAACTATGGTTCCCAGGTCAAATCCGACTCACTGCCTTTTGCTCATATGGACTGCAAGCTACGCATGGCTTTTACATTTTTAAATGTTCAGAAAAAAATCAGAAGACTATTTCATGACACATGAAAATCATGTGAAAGTCAGATTTTGGTGTCCATAAGGTATGAAGCCTGACCTGTTTATGTACTGTCTGTGGTTGCTTTTGCAAGAGTTGAGCAGTTGCAAGAGACATTTTATGGCCCATAAAGCCTAAAATATTTACTATCTTTATGCAAAAAGTTTATTGACCCTGATCTAGAGGAGTCATTTTTATGATATCTTTTTTTTTTCAACTCTGTTTAAGTTCGTTTTATAGAAGAAAAAAGGAAAATCTGGGAGTTGTAGTGGACACTACCGCTGCTTCCCACATCCCCTGGTCCCCTGTCCTGTTTCACGTGACCCTCCTCCGGTATCTGTGCTTTCTGTGGTCTGCACCTCCAGCTTTCTGCAGAGGCTGCCCTTGTTCTCCTGGAGCAGTTTTGCTGACCTGCATAGGAGCTGGATGTGCCCAGGCATTTCAGCTCTCGCAAGCCAGCCCTTGGCCAAAATGCAAGGGCATGAATCCAGTGATCTTGTCTAGAGTCATAAGGACAAAACTGTGAAGGGTCACTACCATTCTACGCGTGTCCTGAGGGATCAGGCAGAAGTTCTCCTCCTTCAGACTTCACCAGAATCACACTGTTGCTTGATTTCTCACTGTTCTCTGTCCTACGTAACCCATTCCCTTTCAGGTTTCCTGGGGCATTTCTGAACACTGGGATCATATGAATCCCATTCTCAGAGTCATCTTCTGGGGAACCCAGAGAGAGGAAATAAGGGGAGAAGTTTATGAAAGGCAACCATTTGACAAAACCCTGGTTCAGTGTGTGTGTGTGGGTGTCATCAAACTCTCTTGCTGAATGTTGACTCTTAGCATGCTGTTGGTGTTTTCAGAAAGAGGAAGAAATGTGGTTTCTGATTGAAGATGAATTTGCAAGGTGTTGTAATTTCAAAGAGTTCTGGGATAAAGAAAGAGAATTGGATTGCAATCCCAAATGATCTACTGGGCAAACAGTAATCTCATTCTCCCCGACTTGAAAAAGAGTTGGAAAACAAGCTGATTTTTTAAGGTTTCCTCTAACTTTCTGAGTCTTCTTGTGAAATGGGTGGTTAAAACCATCTTCTTGATGCTGACTAATACTGAGCAGGCCATCTAGCCAACAGACTGGGCTGGGCTCCAAAATTCAGACTTCAGCATATTACCTATGCAGTGGAGGTGTTAGACCCATCATCCCCAGGTGGACAGCCACAGTGCAGCAGAGACCCCAGGGGCCCCAGTGCTCCCTTATCACAACCTAGACTTTGGCAGCTAGTCAGCAGCACTCAAGAATTTGCTTTCCTAACCTGGAGCCACTGTGTGTGGCTTTTGGCTTTAAAACTATGAACTCTCAAAATGAAATAAAATATAAAATAAAATAAAATAAAATAAAATAGGGGCACCTGGGTGGCTCAGTGGGTTAAAGCCTCTGCCTTCAGCTCAGGTCATGATCCCAGGGTCCTGGGATCGAGCCCTGCATCGGGCTCTCTGCTCAGCAGGGAGCCTGCTTCCTCCTCTGTCTCTGCCTGCTTCTCTGCCTACTTGTGATCTCTCTCTGTCAAATAAATAATTAAAATCTTTTTTAGAAAAATAAATAAAATAAAACAAAACTATGAACTCTCTTCTACCCTCCCAATCCTAGCTAGGACTCTGCTGTACAGGGCTTCCTACTAGGCACCAAATCTTTGGTCTTTAACAGACTAAATAATAAGAATAACTGTCATGGTTACGTCCCATAGCTGGACATTTCTTTATCAGTTCTATAGGGTACCAAAGCTCCTTCCTGTGAGATAAGAGCATCTCTAATAGACACACCGGGGGAGGGAAAACCTTGAAAAGGGAACAGGAACCCAGGATTGGGTGCTGAGAAGGTAGATGACTATAAGAGGCATCACTTCGTTATTATCTTCCTCATTATAAAAATTCTAGACAACACAGAAAAATATAAAGTATTTCTTCAATCAGGTCTAGGGGCCCTTAGGGATTTTGGACATATTGTCTGAGGCCTGTGAGTTCTTCACACAAAATTATTTACAATTGTATCTACTCATTTGGGTAGTCACCTCAGTGATTAAATATGAAAACACCATCATCCAGATTCTAGAAGATGACTGCATGCTACTTAAAGCTAGATCTCAATTTTATAATCTTTGTTTTCATTTATGATTATAATTTTCAGGACCCAAGTGATAAAGTGACAGCATCTTATCTTTTTAACTTATCCCACAATGAAATCACCATTATTGTTCACTTTTAAGCTTAGGTAATAATCATAATCGTTGAAAAACAGTCCAATAACATATGAATGGGGGGGAAAAAGTAAAAATCACTCAAAATCTTATCATTCATGTCATAAACATTGTGACCATCATTTTTTGGTTTTTAACCTTTTATGAATTAGAAAATACATTTAACTGCCATAGCCTGGCAGGTCCCAACTTCAAAATGGTAACTGCCACCTTCATGTTGAATTCTTTTCTACTTATCAATACAAAACTTTCCTTTGGCTGTGATCATTTGCACCTGAGTGGTATTTTCATATACAAAGACTTAAGCCACCTGGGAGGCTCAGTCAGTTAAGTATCTGACTCTTCTTCTTCTTAAGATTTTATTTATTAGACAGCGAGAGAGAGACAGCCAGAGAGGGAGAGCAGGAGAAGCAGGCTGCTGCCGAGCAGGGAGCCCAGTGCCCAAAGCAGGGCTCAATTCCAGGACCCTCAAATCATGACCTGAGCTGAAGGCAGATGCTTAATGACTGAGCTACCCAGGTGCCTCAAGTGTCTGACTCCTGATTTCAGCTCAGGTTGTGGTATCAGGGTTGTGAGATCAAGCCCTGCAGGGTTCATGCTCAGCGCAGAGTCGGCTTGAGATTCTCTTGCTATCCTTCTGCCCCTCCTTCCACTCGCATGCTCTCTCTTAAATAAATAAATAAATAAATCTTTACAAAAGATAAATTCTAGTTAGTTAACATACACTGTAATATTAGGTCAGGTTTGCAATATAGTGATTCAACAATCCCATGCATCACCCAGTGCCCATCACGACAAGGCAGTCCTTAATTCCCATCACCTATTTCACCCCAGTGCGTAATGTACGACTTCGGTTACTGAAGAATAATGAAGGCAGACCAGAAGCAGAATTAACATGAGATGGTGCATTTGAGCTAGCTGAAAGCCATACGACATCGTACTAGTAGTCATTTCAATATTTCACTTACAGACAAATAGCAACAAGGATAAGAAATTTTGAATTGCAGTTGTTTTCTAAATGATACAAATGACTTACTTTCAGTTTTTATCACTTTCTTTCTAAATTTTGTGGACTTTGTGTTAAAACTGCATTTTAAAAAATATCTGTAAAAAATAAAGCGGATTCAGATACTATTTTTTTGTTCCCCCAAATATTTGATGCTTGTAAAAAAGTTACAATAATAACCTTACTTTTAAGGGAATAAATCAATTAGGAGTTGTCAAGTGTTGGCAAGAAATAACAAATGTTAGTGAAGATATGGAGGAAAAAAGGAACCTGGGTGCATTGTTGGTAGGAATGCAAATTAGTGCAATCACTGTGGAAAACAGTACAGAGTTTCCTCAAAAAATTAAAAATAGAAATACCATATGGAGGCGCCTGTGTGGCTCAGTCATTTAAGCCTCTGACTCCTGATTTCAGCTTAGGTCATGATCTCAGGGTTGTGAGATGGAGCACCATATTGGGCTCTGCACTGGGCATTGGGGCCTGCTTAAGATTCTCTCTCCCTCTGCCCCTACCCCACCTCTCTTATGCACTATGTCTCTCAAAAAACTCCCCAAAATACCATGTGACCCAGTAATTCCACTATTGGGTATTTACTCAAACATAGAAAAAAGCACTGTCTTTACTACAGCATTATTTACTATAGCCAAGATATGGAAGCAGCCCAATTGTCTATATGTGGATGGATAAAGAAGATGTGGTGTATATATGCAATGGAATATTACTCAGCCATAAGAAAGGATGAAATCTTGCCATTTGCAACACCATGTACAGACCTAGAGGGTATTATGCTAAGTGAAATAAATCAGTCAGGGAAAGACAAATACCATATGATTTCACTCATATGTGAAATATAAGAAATGAAAGAATAAATAAAGAAAAAAATAGACAAATCAAAAAACAAACTTTTAAAGACTGAAAAAACTGGTGGTTGCCAGAGGGAGGTGGGTTGGGGAATGGGTGAAATAGATAAAGGGGATTAAGAGGTACAAACCTCCAGTTACATAGTAACTCACAATGAAAAGTACAGCATAAGGAATGTTGTAAGTAAGATTGTAATAATGTTGTTTGGCGACCAACAACAAACTCAGTAGTGGACACTGAGTAATATATAGAATTGTTGAATCACTGTGTTGTACATCTGAAACTAATAGAACACTGCATTTTAGTTATACTTCAATAAAAAGTTTTACAAAGAAAAATAGTTACCAAGTCTCATATCATTAAAAACTGATGCATAGTTTTGGTAAAATGTGGTCTGATAATCATGAATTTCAAATACAGGTATGAACTTTTTCATCTTTTTATAACACAATAACAATACGGAGTATTATTAAAGTCAAACACAAAAAGATTTAATATAGGCTTATACCTGACGTACATCTTTCTATAGTTACAGTTCATCAGAGATCTATCAGGATAACAACATCATCAGTTTTTGAGTTTTAATTACATAGATTTTTGGCATTTAATTTATAAATTGGTTTTGGGTTTATATTTATACTAATGCTTTAAGGTTCTGGGATCCCCTAGTTGATGCTAAAAGCACAAAAAGTACACTGATTTCCATACTTATACCTATTTTAAGTAAAATTTAGAATTAAACATTTCAAGCTAATAGTGAATACCCAAAAAAACTATTTTCCTTTAAGGTATCTATATCTTACTTGTATTTGGGAAATCCTGGTGTAAGGCTAAAACCATCTTTTTTGCTTCTGTTGCAGACATATATGTGTATACACACGCATATAAGCATACATACATACATATATATGTGTATGTGTATCGGGTAATATTCTCATATAGACAAGAGCTCCAAATAATTGCAGACTTCCAAATATATTTTACACTGAGCACTCTTTTTTGAAAGAAACAAAATCATATATGCATATATGGTTTTGTTTCTTTCAAAAAACATGTATGTATGTATACACATTTATATGTTTTTTTTAAATATCAGCAAAGTCCTCCCATATATGCTAGTCTACAATTTGCATTTTTAAAGAAGATGTATCCATTTATTTGAGAGAAAGAGAGAGAAAGTGAATGAGGGGAGGGGCGAAGGAAAGAATCTCAAGTAGACTCCCTGCTGAACCGGAGCCCAAAGCAGGGCTCAATCCCACAGCTCATGGGATCGTGACTTGACCCCAAACCAAGAGTCGGATGCTCAACCAGCTGAGTCCCCCAGGTGCCCCTGTAACTTGAATTTTTCCTTCATGTCACAGACCTCATTGTTTTTAATGACTATAAAGTATTCCATTATATGACTGGTTGGCAGTCCCTCATTAGAACAGATTTGTTTCCAGATTTCAAACTCTCCTAAGAAATGTTGTGACAAAATCATTGTGCACTTTGTAACCTTGTGTAGGGAAATTTTATAGAGGTGGACTTGCTGAGTCAAAGTGAATGCATGTTTAAATTTTTGATAGATATTGCCCAATCGCTTTCTAAAAAAAGTGATATTAATTTTCTATCCAACCCACAGAGTATGAAGTTTGGCCACACTTTCATCAACAGAGTGTCACAGAACTTTTAAGTCTTTGGAAAACTAATGGTTAAAAAGAATTGTGAGTAAACTGAGTCAATGATATTTTAGGCTTTGGATGTATATAATGCTGCTGTGATTGTTCAAAAGCAAAACTATTTGGAAGTGTTACTGCATTAATTTATCACCGTGCATTTTCTCAGTAACAGCTACTTAAATCACTATCATACAGAAGCTTATGATTTTGTTTATTTTAAAAAAGGGCGCTCAGAGAAAATACATCTGGAAGCCTGCAATTATTTGAGGCTCTTGTCTACATGAGAGGACTACTGAATATAATGCAGAGAAAATGGCACGGCAAGGCCTCGGATGGGGCAACTGTGTCCTTTGTCCTGACACAAATACCACCCAGCTGCCCCTAGATTCAGAGAGGTCTGAAAGAAAGATGGGGTTCTTATCTAAAAGAAGTTTTTTAAAAAAATTTTATTTAAATTTTAGTTAAAATGGCAATATTGGTTTCTGGAATATAAAAGAAGTTTTTTCTTAAGTGAGGAAGAAAGATATCCGTGGTCTTTTTTGTGTCCAAATTTCAGAGTCTTAATTTCCACTATTGTGGAATCACCATACCTTAAAAAAAAAATGCAGCTCAGCCCATGTGCCCAGATGATGTAAAAGGCAGCTCAGTTTGTATCAATGCATTTGAAGTTCTTTGGCGGCAGGCTATGTGCCTACTCCCTGCTTATGTCCCCCACTGCCAGGCAGGATTCCTGGCATGCAAACAAATGAATGTATGAAAATCACGATGAGCATCCTTGCCCGTTCTGTATACCTGTGCAGGGTGACGGGATTTCTAATATCTTTATCATTTTCACTCTTAATTGGGCTTTAGCTTTTAGAGAAATCCTTTTAGAAACTAGAGGTATAGGTGCTTTTGATTTATGCTTGTTGCTGACATTGGTGACAAAATATTTAAAAAGACAACTACAAATTCCCTCTGGAAGCACAACTAACTGACTTCTTAAAAGTGAAGCTTCCTGTTGCAGGTACAGAATGTACCCTGCTACCCTGGCTGAGCTGACACTATTCCAAGAGAAAGTTGACACCTCTACAGTGTTGTTAACCACTGTTACCAATTTTACTAATTACCTTCATTCAGAGAGGAAAGTTTTGATTACTAATAGCAACTCTGTTACTAAGTGAATCGATCATATCAAACATCAGATTTCTGCCTACCTTGAAAACTCCACAATTTAGGAGACAAAATATAAAAAGCAAACCTAACAATGGCCAATAAGAGACGTCTCTCTGAAGTATTATCTGACCTCTCTTGCTTTTTACTTCTTTCAAAAAATTTTTTATTTATTTTTTAAAGATTTTATTTATTTATTTGACAGAGAGATTACAAGTAGGCAGAGAGAGAGAGGAGGAAGCAGGCTCCCTGCTGAGCAGAGAGCCCGATGCGGGACTCCATCCCAGGACCCTGAGATCATGACCCGAGCCGAAGGCAGCGGCTTAACCCACTGAGCCACCCAGCCACCCCTCAAAAAATTTTTTAAATTGAAGTATAAGTCACATACCACCTTTCAAATGAACGGTTTAGTAGTTTTCAGTGTATCCACCCATAACTACTGTCTCATTCTAGAGTATGTTCATCACCCCAAAGACATCCCCATCCTCCTGTCCCTGGCAACCACTCATCTACTTTGATCTTCTTTTACTCACCTCGAGTCGATAGTGCCTCTAGCCTGGGAGAGGCAGTGGCTGTTAGCATCAGAGGCCTTGGGAGAGCTCTATTTCCCAAGATGCTTTTCTCTTTCTGCCACCATCTGTAAATGCTATTGACCGAGCACAGACATCCCAGGGAATTCTCCATAGGGCAATTATTCTTTGACGTATGTATAATAAGAGTGTGGTGTGTGTGTGTGTGCGTGCGTGCACGTGTGTGTGTGCATGTGGCATCGTGACTGGGTAAGGATTAACTGATGAACACATGCATTATGGCCTTTGCTGAAGTAGAGTATTGATTGTCATGGATGGCTGAAGATCACATTCTCTCAAAGAGATAAAATAACAGGACAATTTCTTTCAGAGTTAAACAAAGACATTTGCCATCATAGAGTCCAAGACTGTGCCTTAAATTTGTGAACATAATACAAAACTCTTAGCCTGCTGACAATTTGTGTCTGGCATTTTGTCTGGAAATGAAGCATGGTGGGTCAGGAAAGAACTATACGGGAGGGTGTAAGAAGAAAAGCAGCCTCGAAATCCAGGAGTTGATGTGGCACTCACAGCTAGGTCATGTTCTTATGCAGAACACAAACAGTTTCACAGAGCCCTAACAGCAGACAAGGCTAGTCTCTGACCATGATGGATCAAGACAAAGACCAGAATACTATGTGATTATGTCTGAACGTGGACTAAACATGAATGCTGCCCAGACTACAAAGATGGCCGAACATCCTCCTGTCCTGGCTAACAGGAGTGCTGCTTCCTTACCAATCCCAGGTTTAGCTCACCTCCATTTCTCTCACCTTCTAGAGAAGACTTATTAAAATGTCAAATCACAGAATTTTTGCTTTCTGACAGCATCCAATCCAGAGCAAAGCTTCACTACCTTGATCCTTCTCAAAAGAATATAATACAAGCCAAATCCTGTCATAAGTCCTTTCTAATATCTTTTGCTGAGATGCCCCCACAGTTCTCCCTCACTGAAATGAGCAACAGACCCAACTTTTTCATCTACAGATGTCTTCCTGTTGGTCTTTGGCTGAAGGACATCGACAAGGATAATGGGTCATCCTCTACAAGGGTGATTTCAGAGGACTGTACCAGGGCTCCTGACTAAACTATTTCATCTATTTACCTGCCACAAGTAATAACTGAAATTCCACCATAAGAAAGTTATTCCTTTAGGTCAACACTTTAATGATTATTAAAGGAGAAATGCTCTTAGCAGAGAGAATAATCTATAAAACACTCAGTCATAGATGTTGAACTTTGAGGAACCCACTTCCATATTTCATTTATTCTTTGAATTTCCTCAAATTTTAACCCCTTGAAATTAGGACATATCCCTATGATTCGTGGCATCTTAAATTCTCTGAAACATAGTGATACTTCTGATCTTCAGTTTCCTCAGTTGTGAGTTCTAGTAGTAGGTTAAACACTATTTCCCAAACTGCAGTTATTTGCATAAAACTCTCACAATTTTTCCTATATATGTGTGCTACAGTAATGATCTCCATTTCATGTTTGTGTTTACAGCAACTCATTTGGAAAATTTAAGTAAGTGTGTCTTTCTCCTCATGATAGTGTCTGTGAAATCCTGGGCAAGATATTCTAGCTATAACTTTCTCTAAAACATATTAAAAATATATACAACCATAAAAAATTATAAAATGGTTGTTCATGTTCCATATCTAAACTCATCTTACTAATTCCCCAGTGGTAGCTGTGCCATGCTTGGACAACCATGGACTAGCTGATTCCTAGGGGTCTTCTTGGCTCCTTTGTTTGGCAGTTTCTATGGTTCTAAGAAGGACACAGTCTAACCCTAAAGTTTACAATCTAAGGGTCAAGACTGACATGAACAAATAGAAGAAAAACATAAAATCATACATATTTTTAACCACAAAAATAGGTCCTATTAGGGCGCTTGGGTGGCTCAGTGGGTTAAGCCGCTGCCTTCGGCTCAGGTCATGATCTCGGGGTCCTGGGATCGAGTCCCGCATCGGGGTCCTGGGATCGAGTCCCGCATCGGGCTCTCTGCTCAGCAGGGAGCCTGCTTCCCTCTCTATCTCTCTCTGCCAGCCTCTCCGACTACTTGTGATTTCTCTCTGTCAAATAAATAAATAAAATCTTTAAAAAAAAATAGGTCCTATTAACTATTTATATGGTTTTTTAAAAAACATATAATATATTTTTATTATATTTTTATTATATTCATGTACCAGGGGTACATGTCTGTGAATCACCAGGTTTATACACTTCATAGCACTCACCATAGCACATACCTTCCCCAATGTCCATAACCCCACCCCCCTTCTCCAAACCCCTCTCTCCCCAACAACCCTCAGTTTGTTTTGTGAGATTAAGACTCACTTATGGTTTGTCTCCCTCCCAATCCCATCTTGTTTCATTTATTCTTCTCCTACCTCCTTGACCCCCCATGTTGCATCTCCACTTCCTCATATCAGGGAGATTATATGATAGTTATCTTTCTCGGCTTGACTTATTTCGCTAAGCATGATATCCTCTAGTTCCATCCACATCGTCGTAAATGGCAAGATTTCATTTATTTTGATGGCTGCATAGTATTCCATTGTGTATATATACCACATCTTCTTTATCCATTAATCTGTTGATGGACATCTAGGTTCTTTCCATAGTTTGGCTATTGTAGACATTGCTGCTATAAACATTCGGGTGCACGTGCCCCTTCGGATCACTATGTTTGTATCTTTAGGGTAAATACCCAGTAGTGCAATTGCTGCGATATTTATATGGCTTTTAAGTAAGGATGATTTTGCTGGAGCTTTATACTGGCAAAAAGCATCAGATCTCTTAATACCTGGAAACACACCTGACGAATTTCAGATATGATCTTTGTTTCAAATATTTTGGGGGAGGATTTTGTTTGGGAAATAAAGAAAATGGCTTTGTTTCGAGTAGCCTGGGAAAGCCTCTTAAAGGAAAAAAGAATTAAGAAATGATACAAACTCTTTCTTTTATTATCATCAGCCTGAGGTCCTCTAAGCCCTTCTGACTCCAAGTATGTTTGGTGGACACTGGCGTGGCCTGGGAGCTTGTTAGAAATGCAGGTTCTCAGGTCATAACTGCAGGCCTGCTGAATTGAAATCTGCATTTTTCCTGATCCAGGAAGACGCATATGCATAGTAAGTTTGAGAAGCACTGCTCTAAATCACTCAACCCAACTTAGTCACTGCTTATCTGAAAATGGTCCTTCAGGGACATATCCCAAGCCAGGTAGCAAGGAGACCAGAGGTCCCTGAGAGATGAAATACAGTACATTCATGAATTCCTCCTGTACCATCTTTGAGGGACACCACATTACACAGTAGACTTAGGAAGTGAACATTTATTTTATTCGGGGCGGGGGGGAACACCAGTTAAACTAAAATCAAAATCCCAAGCCAGACTGAGGCTAAGAAAAAGATTAAAATAGCCCTCATCTACTTCCTTCTTCAGACCCCCTCTACCATCTCACTCCCTTGCATTCACTGGCCTAGAGCCCATCTGTCCTCTGTTGCAGACTTGCAAGCCTCAGTGAACACCTAAAGTAATAAAGATCCATACAAAGGAAAATATTTACAGGTAAATTTATTCACACAAAAAAGAAAATGTCAGTTTTTACTTGGGAAAGTCCCAGGCATTTCCATGAAAAAATATTTTCCTGGGAAGCGTTACCCCCAGAGAACTCCTTCATTGATCACAGGATCCCTATTCCTTCCTTCAATCATTTAGACAATACTCAAAAAAAGTATTTATTGAATGAATGAATGAATGAATGAATGAAATAATTTCCCCTCACTGGCAATGGCTTAGAAGCCCTCCTCCCCCTCTAGCCTCTCTGGAAATTGGATTTCTGCCAAAGGCCATGTGATAGCATGTTCTCTGCCATCCCACCAACTGAATAAAATCTAAAGCATTTTAGGGGTGGCTGGGTGGCTCAGTCAGTTAAGTGTCTGCCTTTAGCTCAGGTCATGATCCCAGGGTCCTGGGATCAAGTGCCACAGTGAGCTTCCTGCTCAGTGGGGAGTCTGCTTCTCCCGCTGAGAAGCAGGGAGCAGCGGGAGAAGGAGTCCATCCTTCTCTCGCTCACCCCCACCCCCCATGCTCTCTCTCTCTCTTTCAGATAAATAAAAACCTTTAAAAAACTTTTTTTAAAAGTTTAATGACCAAGCAGAATTTTTTTTTTTTTTAAGAAGGTCAAATGAAATGAGCCAATCAGAAAACAGTCAGTGGCTGCACAGATTCTTTATAGGTGAGCTACATCTTAATACTAAGATTCAAGAGAAAATTGTTTTATTTTCAGTGAATTCAAATTCTTCATTCCCTTCTGAACTTAAAATATACCAGGCACTAATACTGTCAATGTTATATTTCTGTGCCATATTTTATCAAAATATTCAAAAGTTTCCCAATGAGTCTCTGTTTTCTGTAGGGGGTGATAAGATATTATAGTCTGAATAATATCTCATGTAATTATATATGATAATGAACCTTGACACATCCATATGAATAAGAAGACAAACATTTATTTGAGCTTGAATTCCCTCAATATGGACATCTTAGCAAGTACAATTTAAACCCTAAATATTACTCTACTTAATTTTCTCCAGGTACTTTCTAGCAAGAAGGAAGAAGGAAAAGGAGTACCCATGACTGGGTCCCCATTCTGTGCCAGGCACTCCACTGGGAGCCTGGTAAGAAATAAAGGTGAACAAAATACTAGGATGAAAGATATTGTTGGTGGTCTACTGTCTGCCAGACATTGTTTCAGACTTGAAGTGCTTAGGGCAGAAATTCTAATGTGATTGTCCTCGGTTTTGACTGTATGGTAGAATAACCTGGAGTCTTTAAAAATATATAATGAAGGGCGCCTGGTGGCTCAGTGGGTTAAAGCTACTGCCTTTGGCTCAGGTCATGATCTCAGGGTCCTGGGATGGAGCCTCCCATTGGGCTCCCCACTCAGCAGGGAGCCTGCTTCCCTTTCCCTCTACCGCTCCGTTGGCTTATGTTCTCTCTCTCTCTCTCAAATCAATAAAAATCTTCTAAAAAAATATCATAACATTGATGGTTGGAAAGCTTCTTGAAGTCATAATCATACTGCCTGGCCTAGGTCGGTCAAGCACTTAGCATACGTTTATTAAATGAAAACGATGCTTTAATTAATGAAGGAATGATGATGAGATGACATGGTACCACACCACTTCCTGGAAACAAGGAAGGCAGAAGTTCTCCGAGTTCCACTGTTGCTAGCTCTATGGAACTTTTACTACCCATGTCCTCAGCAGCAAATAGAGAACAGGAGTTCTTTGCCACAGATGGACTAGAGAGCCCTAGCCTGTCTCTTGGACCCTCCCTTGCTTCATCTGAGGCTCCTCATTGCCAGAGTCAAGTTGTGATCAGGCAGGGAGATCAGTAGGGTGTGCTACTGTGGGGGGAGGGCGGGATTAGACAGGGGCCTTAGCACCACAGACAAAGAGTTCTATTGACTTCTGTAGCCAGTAACTGAATTCTGCTGTGAGAGTATCACTTTTACTTTCTTACTTGGAGTCAAACATTTGTCCTTTTACAAATTCTTCCCTTTTTGATATGACTGACTACAGTGGGACTGAGGTCTCAAGCATTGAATGAGATTCAGAAGATCAAGGGATATTATGCATGTACGTGGTCTCTAAGATAGGTTGAAACGTCACCTCCTGTGGAATGAGTCCTTTGAAGGGCTTGTGATGCCAGAACCTATGTAACGTACCTCGCTGTCTTAGTACATACCATGTAAGATACATCACATTATGCTGTTCCCAGAGGAGCACTCCACTACATTATAATACTTTATTATAGTTGGGGATCCATCGAGAATGAATTTTCATGAAGTTCATAATACTATAAAAGACATGCTCTAACACTGTCGGCCTCTTTGGGGGATGTTAATCTCTTACCCCAATACCAGTATAAGAAAGAATTGCCCACTATTTGACACTAATCTATGTAGCTGGTGTGTGAGGCTTTAGGTAAGATATTTTAGGAGGAGGCCACATGCTGCAGCACCAGCCATTGCAAATGTGATTAAAGCTTCCAAGTGTCTCACCAGGGAAGATACTATCTCCAATGGAAGCATCCACAGCAGGCTGCAACAAACACCACTGGGGAAACACACAAGGGCAGCAAGAAGAATCCTCAGGATTCTGGGAGCCCTGACTGCACACAGATACCATCTGGAGAGGAAGTGAGGACATGGACACAGGGAGAATTCACTTCTGGATAGTACAACTGCAGGAGAAGGATTCTATGAACAAATTAAACAACATCTCTTTAACTCTTGCCTCCTTGTTTGGTCCATCTCTGGACCTTCACTGTGTGATCTTTTAAAGGGTTTTTTTTTTTCAAAGATTTTATTTATTTGACAGACATAGATCACAAGTAGGCAGAGAGGCAGGCAGAAAGAGAGGAGGAAGCAGGCTCCCTGCGGAGCAGAGAGCCTGATGTGGGTCTCGATCCCAGGACCCTGGGATCATGCCCTGAGCCGAAGGCAGAAGCTTTAACCCACTGAGCCACCCAGGCGCCCCTTACTGTGTGATCTTTTTTTTTTTTTTTAATTTAATTTAATTTTATTTTTTTTAAAAGATTTTATTTTATTTATTTGACAGACAGAGATTACAAGTAGGCAGAGAGGCAGGCAGAGAGGAGGAAGCAGACTCCCTGCTGAGCAGAGAGCCTGATGCGAAGCTCGATCCCAGGACACTGGGATCATGACCTGAGCCGAAGGCAGAGGCCTTAACCCACTGAGCCACCCAGGCGCCCCACTGTGTGATCTTGATTACATCTAAAAATACACTTGATTTCTAGAATGAGGAAGTAGAAAATGATTATGTATCTATATTATACAACATATATAGATCCAAACAGCTCTTCGAAGATTACTTGTTATTAAGGTTTGTCTCACTTCACGACCTATTGCCTCTTTATTAACTTCTCTTATACCACGTTTCTTTACACCTTCCTCTCGTCACTCTACAACAGACTTTCTCTTACTGTTCCAACATCTCCAAAACTTTCCACTACCCATTTACCAAACCAACTGTTCCCATCTCCCTCACTATTATTTAACTGCTAGGGAATAGTTACGATGAAGAAAATTAGATAAGGTGCCGGCCATATGGTTTTCATTTTCCTAACAAATCTTCCCTGGGATTTTGTTTATAAAAGACTAACCACATTGTCTGTAGTCTGATCTTTTTTTTTTTTCTTCTCATCATTTCACATTCCTTCAATTTCTCTGTTTCTTGACGAAAAGGAGAGGATTGCAATCACCAAGGGAAATATGTCTGACAATTAGAGTTGGACACCAGAGGGGATATAATAGTTTGCTAGAACTACTGTAACAAAGTCCCACATACTGGGTAGCGTAAACAACAGAACTTTATTGTGTCATAGTTCTGGAGGGCTAGAAATCCCAGATCGAGATGTTGGCAGGATTGGCTGCTTCTAAGGGCTGTGAGGAATCTGTTTCATGTCTCTCTCCTAGCTTCTGGTGCTTTGTTGGCAATCTTTGGGGTTCCTTTGGCTTTTAGAAACATCACCTCAACCTGTGCTTTCAACCTCAGATGGCATCCTGTATGTGTCTGTCTCTAAATTTCTTCTTTTTATAAGGACACAATTATATAGAGCCCATCTGAATGGCCTCATTTTGACTGGATTACCTCTGTCAAACCATGTCACTAAATAAGGTTACGTTCTAAGGTACTTCCCATTTTGGGGGGACTGCAAGTCGACACTTTATAGGGGATTACTTGTTCTGTGCTGTGTCTGGCTGAATTGGGCTATGTCTTGCTCCCTTAACAGCAGGCTTGACCAGACAATGGCAGTTACTCCCTGTTTCATTCTGCCTTTTGACCATATGACATTGGTCACACTTGGCATCATGCTTCAAAGGAAATAGTCTTCCTGGCACAGGTGAAAATAGTGACTTGGTTTTAAAGAACCTGCCCATCATCCCCATGGGAGAGCCAAACTTCATTCATACTCTGCACTTCCTTGTTCCTGTCCCTCCTTAACCCCCCCTACTCCCTACTCCTTCTTCCAAGCTATAACCCCATCTGACATTTTCTTCTGACCCTCCTCAGAAGTCACTCTGGCTTAGGACCCTTCCTGCTGCCCTGCAGAGAGCCAAAGCAGCAGCTTAGCTGGGTCTCTTTCTCAAATAGCAGAACTGCTGAGCCTTCCTGCTGGGAAGCCTTTGTCCCTGTCAGCCATTACCACGAAGAAAGACCTTCTCTGACCCAGAGATCGGTAATAGGCTTATCTGTGAGTAAAGAGTTCAGTGAACTAAGCTGAAAATGCCACACATGGGGGTCAGTGGACCGAATGCCTTTTAAATGAAAATACCTCAAGAGTCCATGTAGCCATCCAGAAAATCTTCCAAGTTTTGGTTCATTTTCCGCAAGCTCCCATGATGTTTCCTGTTGACCTCCTCCTTCCTACTGAAGTCAGCGTACTCCTTGACTTGTCTCTCAGGCCTAGGGGAACGAAGCTGTGAAGCAGAGTAGGGGTTCAGAAAGTGCTGCTTTTGTTTTCCCAATAGAAAAGCTAGCGCTTTGCTACAACTAAACCGTTTGCCATCTTTGTGTTCTTCTGCTGCTTTGACATCAGCCAAAATAAAAGGTACTGTTGCCTCAGGGAAACTTGTCTGCTGAGGTACAGAGACTGGGAAAGCTTATTGAAAATCATCTCCCATATGTCTGGGTATTACACCTTCCAGAAAGGTGATCAGGAGGGGAGTCAGAGAGACTAGGGAAAGATGAAAGAGAGAAAGCACCTTTTGTGTGAGAAGGTTTTGGCACAGGACTTAACCTGGGTGTGGAGGAAAGGGTGACCGTTTCGGAGTAGAAACGCTGCTCAACAACTCTGTCACTTAAACTCTGCGAACCCCATTGTTTACAATTATACTTGCCAAATAGGCCTGCCTCATGGGTGGATACTGAGATAATGTGGAATTGCAATACTTTTGCCTCAACAGGTCATTTGGTGGCAAATTCTTCTGCCCATTTCAATAGAAATATCTCATTGTTGTTCAGACTCCAAAGCAAGAAAGGGAGGGATGGGAAAGCAAGAGAAGGAAAGCAGCGTAGACACTGAAGCATGCCTCCGTGCGGGCCTCGCACGAGTGCCTGTCTTCCTCCAATGCACCGGACTGGCCGGAGCCCGGCTCCGGAGAGACAACATGCTGCTCGCCGTCACACGTTGCTCTAGCCTCAGGCTCCCTGTCCAGATTCGGTGTCTCCTTCTAGAAGTGCGTTTCTGTGCATGGAAACACATCCACCTGCACGTACATGAATATGGACTGATAGGGAGACTTCATTATTGTTCTGATGTGGGAGTGGAGGGACAAAATGACTTTGATGACCCCAGCCCGCTCTCGTGTGTCCTTCTCTCCCAGTGGTGTTCTCTTCCCGTAGTATACTCCTGCTGTTCCCTGTGCTGTCCTCTCTCCCCACAGGAGTGGAAGGCAGGGAACGTGTCTTTTATTTGTTCAATGAACTGAAGCGCCGTGAGGCTGAGCAGATAGTAGATATTTAATAAATGCTTTATTAACTGGATTTCCACTTGGGTTAAACAGTCAGCTTGTATTAGACCAACTCCACTGAACACAACTGGAATAGCTGGATTTTTAAAAAGATCCATCTGTTGGAAGTCATCAGAGTTACCACTACAGGCAGCAATTAGGGCCAGGGTCCTGGAGAGAAAGGAAATGCACTGAGGGGAGAGGCAGCATGGGGCTCCTTGCCCCCTTCAGGCACTTGCTGAATCATAGAGGAATGGGGCTGAGAGCGGAGGGTACAATCAAAGAGGGAGGGAAAGCTAATTAGTTCTATCTCAATAAAGCCGGGAAGAACCCCCCCCCCACACACACACAATGTTTTTAGAATTTCCAGAAAAATATTTTTTAAAGGGGTTGGCTAAGAGACCGAGAAGCTGAGCATTCTCACAAGGTTGAGGAAATAAAAACTGGAGCTGTGGGCTCATCAAGGGAAAGGGGCCTGGGTAAATACTTCAGGCTCACAGTTGTGATCGCTGAAGGGCTGCCCCAGGAGGAAGGAAGAATGAGAAATCGCTCTGTTGTCAGCAAGACTGCAGCCCAGTTCAGTTCAGATCAATGCGAGTCTGGAGTAAGGTGAACAGCCCTATTCTAACTGCCTTCCGGAAGCAAGTAAATCTGCTCTGGTGGAAGATAACATCATCTAGAAATGCTACACGTTCTCATACAGTAGTTTAATGATATTTACCTTTATATACCTCCTGTGTACTTCCCTTCCTGATCCTCCCGGTGAAGCATGGAAAAGGTATGGGAAGGCAGAAACCTTGGCCTCTAGGTCTGTTTCCTTATTTACGGGGTGAGACAGGTTTATCCAGCTTTGAAATTCTCTGTATGTGTGTGTGTGTGTAGCTTGCCCCGGCCTCACCCTGCTCGTGCTGGGGCTGCCTCCTGTTTGAATTCCTTCTTATTCACCTGGTTGCTGAGGGAGGATTCCTGCTTGGGTCATGGGGCTGACTGAACAGGGGCTACCCAACACGTATACATCCAGAGCCACATGGACTCACGGCCCAGGGAAGACAGACACTGCACACCATGCAGGGCCACGCATGGGTTGCCCTTGGGAACAAAGCGCAAAACCAGGGCTGTGGGGAGCAGTCTCTGTGGTATCAAGAGGGGGGAATGACCCTGGTTCGCAGGGGAAGATACGATTGGCTTGTTTGAATGTTCCGTGGGCCGGTAGGGAACTGGAACCCACTTCTCAGGGATAAGCAGGAGCTGTGCCTGGTCCCTTCGATAAGGAGGTTGTTTGCCAAGAGAATCCTACCTGTGGGAGCAGCGTGGGCAGAGGAACTTGCAGTTAGGCCATTTGAGGCTCTTGATGCTATCAGTTGTCAAGGCAGCACATTATACTGAGTCTTCATTTTAGACCTTACAGCACACCTCCCAAGGAGAAGGCCCTATGCCCACACCCCGTGCCCGCTTCCACTACTCTCCTCCACTGGCTGGACTTGTCACTTCTCCTTACATCTCAGACTCTTTTCTTGCATGCTATGGCTCTCCCCAGACTTCGGGTCCTTGTCACCTCCCATCTGTTGTGATAACGTCATGTGATAGATTTCTCTGCCTCTGTTTTTCCCCTGGCTGAATTTATTCTTGTCACAGCTGACACATGAATCTTCACAAAATAGTATGTTCACCACATTGGTTCCCAGTAGCTCCTCACAGCCCTTTGATCCCTCCCTACTGAAGCTGTGATTTGGCTTCCCCACGCTGTGTGCGAACAAGAGTGGCGAGCACGAAGGCCGGCCCACTGAGCTAACTGCGATCCACTGTGTGTGGGGACCCAGTTCTCGGACTTCCTTGCCAACTCATCTTGGTTGTAAGAGTATGCTTTTTCCTTAACAGAGTCAAAGGAGTTATTTTCTTTAATTGTATTTTTTGGAGGAGGAGAGTGCTTTTTATTTTTCATTTGAGTAAACGCAAGCCCTAACATGGACCTTGAACCCACGACCCTAAGATCAAGAGTTGCATGTTCAACTGACTGAGCCAGCCAGGTGCCCCAGAAGGAGCTACTTTCATTTTGAATGATTAAAAAAAAATGGCTATAACCTTTTAAAATTTTACCTGAGTTGATTCTTTGCAAGAAAAGATTGGGAAAGCTAGGCCCACCCTAAAGTCTTTCATTTTCCCTGCTTACTCTGTGGGTGTGCTGCTTCTCACAGGATCCTCTCCACGTAAATCCATCCCTCATTCACCTGGCTGTCTTTTTTTAAATAGAATTTATTTTTCTAAAGTAATTTTAGGTTCACAGAAAAATCTAACAGAAAGTTCGGAGAGTTCCCGTATCTACCCTTCTTCCACACATGCACACCCTCCCCTACTCTGTTCCTCCTGCCACACGATGGCATATTTGTTAAAACAGATGAGCCCACAGTGAGACAGCATTATCACCCAGAGTCCACAGTTTACACAGGGCTCGTGCTTGGTGTTGTAGGTTCTATGGATTAGACAAAAATGCATAATGACGTCAATCCACCAGCCTAGTATCATACAAAATAGTTTCACTGCCCTTAAAAAATCCTCTGTGCTCTGCCTATCTACTCCTCCCTCCCCACTAACCCTTGACAACACAGATTTTTTTTACTGTCTGCGTAGTTTGGCCTTTTCTAGAATGTCAGATAGCTGGAATCCTACAGCATGTAGCTTTTTTGGTATGGCTTCTTTACTGCATTTAAGTTTCTGCCATGTCTTTTTATGGCTTGATAGCTCATTTTCTTTTCTTTTCTTTTTTTTTTTTTTAGTGCTGAATAATAGTCCATTGTCTATCATTTACCCACAGCTTATTTATCCATTCACCTACTGAAGGACATCTTAGTTACCTCAAAGTTTGGGCAATTAAAAATAAAACGGCATTGGGGCACTTGGGTGGCTCAGTGGGTTAAAGCCTCTGCCTTCGGCTCAGGTCATGATCCCAGGGTTCTGGGATCGAGCCCCGCATCGGGCTCTCTGCTCAGCGGGGAGCCTGCTTCCTCCTCTCTCTCTCTGCCTGCCTCTCTGCCTATTTGTGATTTCTGTCTGTCAAAAAATAAAAATCTTAAAAAAAAAAAAAAAAAAATAAAACGGCATCTAGCACACTTTCTGCTTTGTAAACAAACCTACCTAGGGTGTCCAGGCCAAACAGGATTGAGACGGGAATCCCAAGGAAGAGCAGCTTCATTACGTGCTGCTGTATGGGATTGTGTTCCGATAAGATACCTCCTGCTAACTATACCCATGCACAGGCCTGTGTTATGAAATTCACGCCTGGGCATTTTTCAGAGATTTCCCCAACAGAAATGATTCTGTTATCCTCCACAGGCATTTATAGAGTGGTACATATACTCAATGTTTGGGGTAAGAGGGGTGGAGATAATGAAATGACTTGGATGACTGCATGCCCTCAGGATGGCTTGCAAGTAGTGTAGAGAGCCCATGATGACTGTAACGTCCATAGCAGTAAACATTATAGGGCAGGCACTAGGGGTTGAGATCTCTAGTTGGTATTTCATTTAATCCACACAGTGACCCAGCAAGGACATTTTCTAGAACAGGGAGTTGAGGTTTAAGCAGATGAAAAGACAGCTTCCCCCACTGCCCCAAGCTGAATTGCAGATACTTGAAGAGCGTTTAAGACAACATGGATCTGCCCCTGTCCATTTGTTGATGTCCAAAGGAAGCTACTCCTTTGTCCCTGAGGTCCAAGATTGTGTTTTCTATTACTTTCCTTCTAAGCCAAGGGCAGATTCAAGGGTGCATTGGAAAAATTCCTTCCTTGGATTCCATACACACACACACACACACACACACACACACACACACACACACACATCAAAATCACAAAAAGCACAATAAGCCTCTTATCTTAGCTAGGAAACTTGATGTCTTCCTGACAAACTGTTGGGCTGGCTACTACCACCGCTGAATGTCCAGCTACCCCAAAGGGAACAACAAGAGTTCCAAGAGGAACAACACTGAGTTCCTCATAAAGGGCCATCCCTCAATGGAGTCCTACCAGCCCACTGGTGGTTAGCTGGTTACACTGGAAGCCTCCCACCCTGCAAGTGTCAGTGATTCCTCTTGATGAGAATGGTCACGTATTGCAGATTTTGATTTACCTTCACAGCATCACTATCCTTCTACTGTCCTTTCAATGTTTTGTCCACATACGGAATCCTGCATAGTATCACAGAGGATCAAGGGACTCCCTCTATAGCCAGGGAGGTGTGCTGTGGCACATCATGGAATCCACTGATCCTATTACCCACTACTCCATCCAAAAGTTGTTAACCTAATTGAATAAAGGGATGACTTAATGCTGAGGTGCCTTAGAAATACCGTCTTCTAGGATGCAGTATATACCTTAAGATAATGACCTAGTTTTGAAGGATTGTGTCCCTCCCTAGTTTTGAGGGATTGGGTCCAGGAGTCAAGGGGCAGGGGGAGGGGTGGGAGAAGAGGGCTGGGCTCCCCACCATTCTCAGTGATCCACTTGGAAAATTTTATGCTTATAGCTCCTACAGCCCTCTGTCTGCATGTTTAGAGGTCCTGGCTCCCAGATGGAGAAACGCTTCCACTAGGAGTCACAAAAAAGTCCCATTCAGCTTTAAGCTAATACAGCAGCTTGTTTACTTTGGGTTCCTTGAGCAGATAGACCAGACAGCTTTTCCACAAGGGGACAGCAGGGATTATATTTGGCACCCAGGTAACCCACCGGGAGTCTCTTGATACTTCTCTGACCAATTATGATGGTAAATCAACAAGACAGCCACTCTGACCAAAGGAGGGCCTGGCAACTAGGGACCCAGAAAGCTCAGGGTTGAGGATCCTCTTTCTCCCCAAAAAGGACAGCCAGCTAGACTGGGGGAGGTGCTAGTGGGGGCTGAAAAAGATTGAGAGTAGACAGTCGACAATGAGAACCAGTTATATCAAGATCAGTTGTCACAGTGGGGGTGTAATTTGTGCCACTAACCTTAAGTTTTCCTAGAGAACGGAGGAATCTTGGGGAACAAGTTTCCAATGCGATGCGTTTCTTATACTGAAGAGTAGATCTTAATGCATGGGTGGGGGTGGGGTGGGGGGGACTGTAGCACACCACCTGGGATCCTGATGCAGGGCTGACGCACTCACGCCAGCAGCTGCTCTGGGAGGGTCATTTGCTGGAGGCTCAGCTCTCCCTTGAGTCTCCCCAGGAACTGCCTTAGGTTGAAGGGACCCCCCTCACCTGCAGTTAAGCCCCTTGGGGGTCAGCCAGGATCTAACTGACATGAGCGTTCAGGAGCCTGTCCCTGGCCTCAATTTGAGACATCTCTGGAGGGCCACCCCAGCTTCAGGGCTGAGGCCTTTGTGGGGACTGCATCACAATGCAACTTCTCTCTTTGTCACCCTGTTTCCTCCATTCCCCTGCAGTGTAGCTCCTGAGAGCACATTCCAACAACCTACCTGCACCCGAATCTCCACCTCAAGTCTGTTTCCCAGGAAACCCAACTCGCAATACAGGTGATTGAGCATTTTAGAAGCCGATTCCACTGCTCATTGCGGATACCCACGAAAGGGAAGCTGAGGGTGCGGAGTGCAGTAAGGTGACAGAGAAATCTCGGAGATACCCCCTTGCAACCTCAGCTACGAGATGGCTCTTTACGGCAACAGCAGCGGCAGGAGTGAAGCCAGGAGTTCCACAGGCTCAGACATTTCCCTCTCCTCTCGTGGTTCTCGCAGAGCCCGAAGCCAGAGGACAGGCTCATTGCTCTTTTGCGCTTGTTATTCTGCCATTCATGGCATCCTTGAGAGGCCTCCTCTTAAGCAACCAGCAAAAGAGCGAGCTACTGCCAGAAATGAAAATAAAAGTGTTCCTTCCATTCTGTTCTTAAATGTCTCCTAGAAGAGAAACTAAGGGATACTTCCTAAACAGGATGTGGCTTAACATCTCTCTTTTAGAATACATTTTTAGCAGCCTACACTCAAAGGTAGTTTCATCCAAAAAGCAGCTTTATCAACCTCAAAACCGTTTCTTCACACTTCGATTCTCGTCAACTTTTAAAAATGTGTCCTTAAAGGCGATGAGTCATCAAAAAGACATTTCGAGCAGACCAGGAACAAAGTTAGAGAGACAATGAATGATTCAGAAGATAGTCCTTGTGGTTTGGGGACCTAGCACAAAGTGAGAATTCGGCTGTCTCCGCGTTAACCAGGTTTTCCCTGGTCCCAGATGTGGACGTCTCCATCCGGGCAGTGTTGGAGCAGGCGCAAATGGCAAGCTGAAGGGTGAAACAATAGGAAATGAGGGGCTGCTGCTGCGGCTTCCCTGCCGGCATACAATCCTACAAAGGGGACACACAGGTTCAAAAACAGCCGGCTGCCAGCCTGTTCACCCGCTTCCCCGTTCCAGTGTCTTCTCTGATGCTCACCCTCCAGGCCCAAGGAATTATGGACAGGAGACTGTCCCTGGGTTTGAATTATGATTCCCTCCTCTCAGGCAGAAAGTAAGGTGTGAATGCCAACTGGTAAGTGGAAGGGATGACTGGAGGTATTCTCCCCAATCCCTGTCACACAGGGAAGGATGGATTTGGAAGATGGATGCTATCTGAGAAAGTTCTGGTCATGAAAGGGCCAGTTTACCCCACGATGCATCGATGCAGCATTTCATTGGCTGCAGTCGATTTCCTAATGAGCTGACTCTCCTCTTCTCTCTCACAAAGACTGAGCTACCGGGTGCACTTGTCCTCCAGCAGACGACTCTACATATCAAGGCTGGAGTATGCCGTTACAGACACAAGGACCTGTAGAACAGAGCCACGTCCTCCCCGCCGCAACCCGCCCCCCCCCCCCCGCCGCCACTTGCTCTCCCTCTGTGGGTTCCCCAGCCTTGGCCCTCCTTTTTGTCTCCCTGATATCATTCTCTGACTTTCAGCCCAAAAGCTAGGGCAGGGATGTTTCCAGGGAGCTCAGGAGCCTTCCTTGATCCGTCTGGAAGAGTCCCTTTGTACCTATTAGCACAACAAAGCTAGGATGTGGTGATGCTGAGAAACCCCACCGCACACAGCACCCGGGACCACGCGAACAGGCCGTGTGTTCACAGATGCCCACGGTGTTTCCACCAGCTCAATGGGCTGGACCACACTGGCCCAATGGGTGACACTTGCTACTGTAGTCCAGAAAGCTTTTATTTTGCATTCATTTAGAAACTGTTTTAATCCCGAGGGTGACCACAGTCTAATTCCGTGCCCATGCCTGGTCTCAGGAAGGCTTCTGGTTCAAAAGAAAAACAAAGAGGACTGTGATCTACCATGGGCACAGATATTTTTCTTTCTTGAACATTTTTTCTTTCTGTGCTTTTAGCTCATTTGCTATGTCTTTCCATCAGAAGCCTTTCTACCATCTGTGGGTCCTGCAATCTCTTTCAGTCCTATGGCTTCAGTCAGCTGGCCTACAAAAGAGACGAAACAAGACCATGGCTAGGGTGGAATGACTTGGCAAAGATCACTGTAATGAGGCTCTTTCTAAAAAAAATCTCTCCACTTTGACAAACTTCTCTCTGCTACTTCGAAGAGGTAGATGGCTGAGAAGGCGCAGTTCTAAGGTCCTGCCACTGAGGTCTGGCACACGCAATGATAAAAGTGTGTCCAGAGACAGAATAGAGGAAGAACCACATTCTCCCTTTTTACATTTTCTTTCTTCTTTTTGTTTTCCTTTGAAGGAGAGGTGGCCAGGAAGCCCCACAGAGTTGACAGCTGTGTGGGATGTTAAAATACAACCTCCCCAAGCCGTTACAGCACTCACTGGTAAGAATATGACAGTATGGGCCCTGGCGTCACACACCGACATCCAGTTCTGCCTCTCCGGCTTGCTAGCTGTGGGGCCTTGGGTAAGCACCTACCGCTCTTGTCGGGGTTACCTCATCTGTAAAACTGGGGGAAACGAACATTCCTGACTCACAGGTTTATTGTGGGATTGGGTGAGTTAACACATGGGAAGCTCCCGGCACAGTCGCTGGCAAGTAGTAAGTGCTCAACAAACATTTGCTTGTAGACAATTTTAGTGTATCTGCCTTTATTCTTCCTATGACAAGAGTCTTTACATCTGGCCAGGCAGTTATAGAAGTAGAGAAAAAACAAAACCCAAGAGATGGGGAGGGAAGAGGAGAGGGAAAAAATGGGGCTGGGAGAAGGGTGGGAAGGGGAGGAGCAGAAAGTATATCCTGGGACTGGATGGCTGCCTCCCCCACATGCCTCTGTGGCCCAAGAGAGAGGCTTCTTCCCTGGAGAAGGAGTGAATTATATCCTGAAGACGATGCGCTGCCCAAGCTCTCACAAGAACCAAAAGAAGATTTCCGAGGAAACAGAAGCTGTGAGACCACAATTGTGGAAAATACACACCCCCCAATTTCACATGTCAGCCCAGGAGAATGTAGCAGGTGCCTGGGGAAGTCTGTCCACTTAATATTTGTTTTCACATGTGTTGTTAAATGATATACAAAATTTTCTTTAAATTTCATGTTGTCATTTTGACACAATGATCCAGTAATTCAAATATTCAGGAATGCTGGAGAAAAGGGCAGAAAGCACTGTCATTTGACTACATTCCATGCCACTGATGACCTGGTGGGAAGCTTATGTTTACAAGATGCCTTGAGGGGCGTCTGACTCTGGGTTTCAGCTAAGGTCATGATCTCAGAGTCCCGAGATTGAGCCCTACGTCAGCTCCACACTGAGCTTGGAGTCTGCTTAAGATTCTTTCTTCGTGGGGTGCCTGGGTGGCTCAGTGGGTTAAAGCCTCTGCCTTCGGCTCAGGTCATGATCCCAGGGTCCTGGGATGGAGCCCCGCATTGGGCTCTCTGCTCGGCAGGGAGCCTGCTTCCTCCTCCTCTCTCTCTGCCTGCCTCTCAGCCTACTTGTAATCTCTGCCTGTCAAATAAATAAATAAAATCTTTAAAAAAAAAAAAGATTCTTTCTTCGTCTTCCTCTGCCCCTCCCCCTGCCCAAGCTCTCTCAATAGATAAATACATAAAATCTTGGGGCCCCTGGATGGCTCAGTGGGTTAAAGCATCTGCTTTGTGCTCAGGTCATGATCCTAGAGTCCTGGGATCGAGCCCTGCATTGGGCTCTCTGCTCGACAGGGAGCCTGTTTCCTCCTCTCTCTGCCTGCCTCTCTGCTTGCTTGTGATCTCTATCTGTCAAATAAATAAATAAAATGTTTTTAAAAAATAAAATCTTAAAAAAAAGATTCTTTGATGTGGGTACCACCAAGGGATGAAGAGTGTTCAGGTAGATAAACAGGAAAGGGACAGGCATACCAAGCAGGGAGGAAGAATGTGTCTAAATGTCCAAATATGAAGAACAGCTTGGAATGTGCCCGCATTAAAGTATTACCTGAGGGTAAAGTGCAAGGACAGGGGGATGAGGCTGAGAGCTGGGGCAAGGCAGGGCATTGTGGGTCTTGCCTAGGCACTTGGACTTGATCTTTCTGAGCTGTCAGAAATCACTGAATGATGTTGAGCCTGGGAATATCAGCTTAGAACACAGTGAAGCATGGTTTCGAAGGGGCTGTGACTGGTCAGTAGGAAGGATATGAAGGGATCCCCGCAATAGTTCAAGTGGGACTGGCGAAGGTCTGAGCTGCCGTGGGACGCCAGGGCACGGGGAGTTTACCCTCCGGAAGTGCGATCAGTAGAACTTGGAGAAGTTACCACCAAGAGGATGGGTGAGTCCCTGGGTTCTGGTTTGGGCGGCTGAGGGGATGACGAAGGGGGAGAGACAGTACATGCAAGCGTGGAAGAAAGCATCCTGTATGGACGCAGGTGGAGAAGAGGGACCGAGTGTGGGTAAATGTGAGTAGCAGCAGAACGGGTGCAGTGGATAAGACATTCAGCCTAATTGCTGTTTTATATTATCTTTGCCACCTCTCCTCTTCTTAGAGAGGGAATATTTAAAGACACTCCAAGAACCGAGCAACTGACACTAAGTGCTTGCTTTGTGACTTCTTTGGGTGTTAGGTACTTTGCCTGTATTACTTCTTTGATCCTCAAAACAATCTTATAAAATGAATATTATCATTTCTAGTTTACAGATGAACAAATTGAAATTCAAAGGGATTAAGTAAGGCATTAAAAGCCTCACAATAAGGGATAGAGCTGATACCACTCTATAAGAATAAAAATAATTTCAGGAAAGAAGAAGTAAAAGAGTTTTCTGAGTTCATATTTCTGGGGACGGGGGGAGAGAGGCTGATGAGAAATTTAGATGAACAAATGCACTTAGGCAATTTTATTAGCCGCTTACATTAACATGTTCATGCTTTCAAAACCTGATCTCAGATTTCTCTTAAACTGTCTACATGTAGCAACCCAGGCAGATGCGAGCACCTCTAGGAATCAATGAGACAAGTATGTAGTGAGCTAGTCTTTATGTCAGTCAATCCGTGGGCATTGCAAGTCACTGTTCACAGGGTGTTTGCTGGAACTTCACTCATGGTCCTGCTCACAAAGGGTTTAGCATCTTGCGAAAAGTTGCTACAGGGGGCTGTTGGGAGCACACGCTAAGTGCTAAATGGAGAACCATTTGTTTTCCAAGGACATTACCTAGATCCTAGGTAATGCCTAGGACAATGGTTCTCAAAGAGTGGAATGATTCTGCCCTCGGGGGTCATTTGGTGATCTGTAGAGACTTTTTGGATTCATCGAACTCTGGGAGTGGTGGTGCTGCTGATCTCTAGTGTGCAAGGACAGGGAAGCTTCTCCACATTCCACAAGGCACAGGACAGGCCCCGTGATAAAGAATTATCCAGCTTGGTGTGGTCGTAGGGCCAAGGCTGAGAAAACCTGCTCCAAGGTAATACAATGACTAGATTGGAGTTGCATTTTTAAAATTACACTTTAGTTTTAAAGGTAGTAAAACAATAGATATGCTGAAAATTATTACATGCTAAATTTTAGCACATTGTGCTTACTAAAGGGTTAACATGTGCAGCCAAATTAAATGCTTTTGTGGAGGCTTGAGCTAAATCTTCTTGGCATGGAGATTTTGAAGAAAAAGTTAACGGCATTCCCTGCTATGAGGAGTATCCTACAGTCTCCACATAAGTACTTCTTTTGTTTTAAATGTAACCATTTCTAATTATGTGTCTGTATCAGAGTTTTCTCAACAAAATACAGAAATAAATTTGGAAGCCGAGGCTGACACAAGACAAGCTGTCATCCTCAACCCTCCATTTCAGATTTCTGTATTTATCAAACAGCCCAAGTGACTAACTTTGAAAGTAAAGGTTACGTTTGAACTTGTAACTTGGATTAACGAAGTACTGAGCTCATTTGGGGGGTGGAAAAAAGGCCTGTACCACAAAGAAACTTGGGAAGCACTGGCCAGCCCCTCAGAGCACTCTCCCCCGCCCGGCAGCAGCAGCAGGCACACCGACAGGTAGGGTACAATGCAGAATCTCAGGCCCCACACCAAACCCTCTCAATCAGAAGCAGCATTTTCAACAAGATTCTACACACATCAGAGTCTGACAAGCGCTGGTCTTTAGGACTCCGCAGAGAAGGAACTGAGCAGGGCTTATGGTAGAAACAGACTGCCGACAAGGTGGGATTTCAGCAGGGCATGACTCCAATTATGGAGACGGGAATGTGGGGAGGGCATTCCAGGTGGGGGGAGGGGCAGGATGAGAGGCCCAGGGCGAGACCCCCCTGGCCAGACGGAGGGCTCTGCGAACAGAACACTGAGGAACAGTTTGAAGAATTTGGGGGCAGAAGGGAATGTGAGGCTGGGGAAGACAGGCAGCCAGCCAGCACCCCGGCTCGGAGCTGCATCTTCACAGGCTGATTCCTTACCTCATGGACAGAACAGCTCTGGGTGCATTCTGGGACAGGATCTCCAACCATTTCACCACCATGAATCAATTAAACCTTCAATAGCCCCAAGAAGTTGGGGCTCATTATCTCCATTTTTTGGATGGGGAGCCAACCACTTCCGAAGCTGTAATTACTGAAGGTCAGAGGGCACCTGAGGCAGGAAGTCTGGTCTGTAACAGCACATTCTTGGCCCTCCCAGGTTCTCCCTCTCGAGGAGCACGGAGGAGGGGCCGCTCGCAGATGCTGGGAGCCCTTCCAGAGCTTAAGGGGCTTCAAGGAGCCCTGGCAAGGAGCAAAGGGGCTATTAGTGTCTCCACTCAAGTTGGCTCTGGGGAAAGAACAAGACTAATCTCGGGTCAGGAAGGGGGAGGCTGCTGAGAGGGTTTGCTGGAAAGACGCTTGGACAGGGCAGCCTGGGGGAGTGAAGGGCCTGCTGGCGAGGGTGGACGAGAGGCGGCCACAGGGGAGAGGCCTGCTGGAGGAAGGCCTTTAGCGGGGCTATTCCTGAGAGGAGCTGGAACCGTAAGAGCCCTCCAAGCTAGTAGCAAGACTGCAGTGGAGTTCAGAATCCCTTATTTTTCTTAATACAAATAGGCTTCACTGAAGCCTTGTGTGTCAGCTGAACCCTTTACAGGGCCACATACAAACCCTGGGCAACAGAGGGAGCAGCTTGGCTGGTGGCCTGGAGTGTTGATTCTGACTGGGACCTCCTGACCAGCCCTGATTTTGCTAGGGATCGGTCACAGGGTCAGCTTTCTCTTGACCTCTTGAGAGACCTGGTGAGTTTTCTAAGCCACAAAGACAGACTCGAAACTCCTAGAGAGACAAGCACCTGAGGTAAAGAGAAGACATGTCAGGGCAAGCTAGCCCATCCCTGAGGGTTCCCTCAGCCTCCCTGTCCCGAGGATGCGGAGACTGGGACGCCCCGCCCTGCACCCTGCTCAGTGCCGTTTGTTGACTTCCAGCGGGGGCCCCTTAACTCTGCCTTGAGTCTGATTCATCAGCTCCTGGAGGCTGAGTGTGTGGAGGCCTTGCCTTCCCTGGATGCTGCCCTTTGATTCCTGGTTAATGACTCCCAGCTGTGCTGTCCTGAGCTTGTTCAGACCTTCTGGGAAGAAACCACTCTGAAACCTGAGCTCTTCACTAGGTAACTGAGGACAGGTTTGGGGACAGTGCAAACGCCGCTGGTCCTCGGTGGATGCTGCCCCATGGCCTGAGTCATCTCCACAAATGTGGGGAGACCGAGGATGGGATTACTTGTGGGGAGCACGCAGAGGTAATTCCCACCTCTTGGCCATTCAGGCTGAAGAGGCGGGCCTCAGGCACGAGGTGTTTCTCTAACCACTGGGAAGGATCTTCGAGAGGAGTCTCAGCCTCAAGACCCTAGGACTTCACCAGAGCAGGGAGACATGGATTTATTGCCCCTCCCCCAAATCCCTGAAACGGACTCTTCTGAAATATTAAGAAATGGTTCCTGATGGCTGTAAAAATCCAGAGAGGGGGTAATCTTAAACCAAGAGCGCCTTACTAAAAGGAGCCTGTCTGGAACCTTCTGCAAGGTACACCTAGCAGAGAAGTTGGCAAGCAAGAGATGAGTCTGAAGATAAACAGGAAGGCTCCAAGTTCATTATATGTTCAGTTAAGGGGTGACTTGGGGTGCTCCTCAATCGGGAGGCAGTGTGGACATGTGAGGATCTTCAGGGGAGCACTTCAGGCTTAAACGGGGGCAGAAGAGAGAAAGGAAGATAATAAAACCCAAAGCTGAGTAGTGAGCCCAGTCCCAGGCTCCTGGTATCTGGGACAGGAAGGCAGGTCTGGGGGCTCAGCTGGATCTGAGCTGCTGGGGCAGGTGCTCCAAAGGTATCCAGACACTGCCACTGCTGAGAGCTTGATCTCTCCAGGGGTCGGGGCGGCCGAGCGGCCTGGTGACCGCCAGACCTGAAGCCCTAGGCAAGTGTAGGATGGCCGGATACCCTTCATATATAATTACACACACATATATGCTAAACAGCTACTAAAATATCACACTATGTTTTAAGAATATTTATACGGGGGGCACCTGGGTGGCTCAGTGGTTTGGGCTGCTGCCTTTGGCTCAGGTCATGATCTCAGGGTACTGGGATCGAGCCCCGCATCGGGCTCCCTGCTCTGCAGGAAGCCTGCTTCCCTCTCTCTCTCTCTCTGCCTGCCTCTCTGCCTACTTGTGATCTCCGTCTTTCAAATAAATAAATAAAATCTTTAAAAAAAAATATTTATACGGGGAAATTCTCATGAGACATTTGTAAGTGAAAAGAAGCTATCCTACAAATAGTACATACAGATTCCATTTCTTTGCTGAATACACACACAGACACACACGTACACACTGGAATTCTGCCTACACGGTTATCTCTGTGTAGTACCATTGTGAGGAGCGCTGATTTTCTTCATGTTGTTCCATATCCCAAATTTTCTATAAGCAGCATGCCTTGCTTTTGCCAACAGGGAGGACAATGACTGTTTACTTCCACGAGAGTGCTGGTTCTGTTTCAACTGGCAGGTCTATGTAAAGTGTCAAAGAGCCAGGGGGCATCAACGTGTCAAGCGCTCAGTGGATGCCGTTATTTACCTAAAAGCACCATTTCTCCTTCATTCCTAACTCCGGCCAAACCAGAGGGCAACCCAGGGGCTTCTCAGGCAGCTCCTTACTCCTGTGAGAGAGTCACGGGCAGAGATGGTCCTTCTGTCCTCCTCCTCCCTCTGGGCTTGCGCCTGTCTGGGCACAATGCCGACAAGTGCTGCTGCTGTCAGCGAGCGAGCCAGCAGCTCTGTGGAAAGGGATCCTGCTCTGGCCTTCCTGTCGTGTGAAATACCATTTTTCTGTGTGTCGCATTGTGATTTTGGACTCTGGTGTTAGTAGCTGGAAGCCTACAAAATAATAGAGAATTATATTGGTCATATGTGGCCTTCAGCAGGGTTGGTCTAATGGTTTAAGTGTCCCAACACTTAATGTATTGCTTCCAAAAAAAAAAAAAAAAAACTTTCAAAAGTTGAAAACTCTTGATTTAAAAAAAAATCATGCTATATTCAATATATTTACACTTGGCCGACAAATAGTAAGAAAGGAAAATGGGTAGAGGTTTATAATCAACCACCACGTTAAACAGAGACAGGGGCTGAAACAACCATAAGGTCAAACAAAAACAAATCTGTGTAACACAGCAAGACAGTGAATTCAGCAAACAACTGTGGAACCAGCCATGTGCCCAGCACTTAGCACGGGGGTATCAAATGGGAATGAGACACTGGTCATTTTCCTTGAATATAGTTCATAGATTTAAAAAAAAAAACCACACACATTTTTTTTCTAGGTTATATTTTATCCAAATCATGGAAAAATAAATGCAGAACTATCCCTCTAGCAATACTTGTACTGCTCACCTTCTCTACCTTTCTTGATTGTATACTCAAAAGAAAGGACTGTTACAGTCAAAATGAATGCAATTTGGAGGCAGAAAAATAGGAAGGAATTTGCTTCAGGAGGATCACATAAATCAAGTATGAGAACAACACTGATCTTTACCCCAAAATGTGAAAAACTGTGTTCTGCTAATAAAGTATTACTTGGAATGGTGACAGATATCTCCCAGGGCCCAGTTTAGAGATTGCTGCTTGTGGTTTGAGAGGCAATGACAGCGTGCTGGGCCAACCCACCACACTTCACAGAGCATCACAGGGAGCCATGGGGCCATGTGTCCATCAGTCAACGCCCCTGCCCCCTCATTCCAGGCCCAGGAAATAGACGTCCCTCAGTAAGCCTAGAGAGTTCCTCAATCAAAAACCACTCCCACAAGTGTGACAGTTCAACAGAGAACCTTTCTTTAGGATGGTTCCAGAAACCCTCTTCAAGATTCTAGTACACTTAGGAGGTGTATTCAAATTAATTCACAACACTGACTGATTTTTCAACAGTGCTCTGAGAGAATGGGAACCAGAGGATGAAGAAGAGTGAGATTAAAGAACTGTGGTTTGGGAAGTCTGGTACAGGTAAGACGTGCGGACTGGGGAGCCCTGGCAGGCAGGAGGCTGAGTGAGGGGCCTGGAGATGAACCACCGGCTGGTCCCTCTCTCCAGGGTCCTACTTCTCATCTCTACTTAGCCTTCCTCTTTTGAGGAATGCTTAAATAGAAGCCAGACTCAACCAATAAACTTTCTCGAGTTTCGCTCTTTGAAGCCCTGGTTCTGTGAAATACCCTCAGAAAATGCTGTGTGCTAAAAGCCCTTGCAGAGTTAGAACGTCGATGGTTCCTGTAGTGAGGAATCCTCATCTGTGAATGTGTAATCCAGCATCTTCCAAACTTTCTTTTTTGATCAGTGCATGTGAATTATCCTGACATAGTAACATATTCTGAGAAATGCTTCTCTGACACTCAAAGGCAGTATTTTCACCTGAGTTTTCAGATAATCTAGCCTTTCACGTCCTTTTGCCATTTCCCTAGCTCATTGCATGTGAGCAGGAAAGAGAAGAGGACACATGCACACTGACCCTCTGCTATTCCTTGTTGGCTTTCCTTGTAAATGATTTGGTTGGAATAGATTTAAACAGTTCCCTACTTTAAAGTTAGCATACTAGCTGCAGATTGCAATGATCTAAACTCTCAGTTCTTCATTAATCTGGAAGAATTGAAAGTTGGCTTTTGCCGAGTCGTGCTCAGGAAAACTTGGTTTCTTTAAAAGCAGTAGCTTCCTTTAGTAAGCATTTTTTCATTACTCTGTAATCTTTGGAATGAGCCCAAACACCTCTCCTCCCCAAGGAGAGCCAGTTCAGGAAAACTACTACTATTCCTGGACTGAAAATATTTCAAATAGAATCATTACAGATATGACTAGGTATTCAGGATGCGGCCTGAAAGCCCTCAACCAACTACCAAGTATTTGGAACCACAAGAGACAGACCCCAGGGCTCACTCTAAGACTTTGCTCCTCAAAATGATCTCTCTGAACCAAATGTTGAGAATCTCTTAGGAGTCTGGAGTTCCTCCCCAGCCACAGAAGCAGATTATGTGTTTGAACAGATCCCCAAGTGATCCCCAGTGATCACCTGTCCATCAGAGTCTAAGGAGTATCAGGACTCATCCACTTATTTCTCATTTGCTCATTCATTCAACAAATACTGAGTACCCCACTATACAACAGACTCTCTCTAGGTATTGAGGATGCAGTGGTTTAAAAAAAAAAAAAAAAGCCAAGAAGTTCCCAGTTCTCATGCAGTTTACATTCCGAGGGAGACACAGACATAGACAAGTTTAAAACTTGTCAGAGTTTTGAGAAGGGTTTCAGGAAGCAGTAAATGCTTGAAGAAATAAGCCCCATAGGTTAGAAATGGAGTATGAGTTGGGGGTAAGATGAGTCAGGGAGGGTCAGGGTGGGTCTGTCTGAACGGAGACCTGCACCGTGAGAGGGAGGGGCCTCGCCACGGTCTGGGGCAGGAACATTCCAGGCCGATGGCAAGCTGGAGCAAAGGCCACTGGGAGAGTCAGAGCTTGGGAACAGAAAGAAAAAGAGCCAGTGTGGCTAGAGCTTAGTCAGTTTGGAAACTCAGAGGTCAGAGAGGGGCACCAGCGGTTCTCAAACTTGGCGTGCGTCTGAATCACCTGGAGGAAGGCTTGTTGGATCTGGCTTACTGGGTCCCACCCCTGCAGTTTCTGATTCAGCAACTCTGGGGAAGGGCCCAAGAATTCACATTTCTAACAAGTTCCAGGTGATCCTGATGCTGCTGGTCCAGGGACACTTTGAGAACCACTGGGATATAGAGCCTTGTGGGGCCTGTAAGGAGCTCAGTTATATTCTAAGTATGACAGAATGCCACTGGAGGATTCTAAGCAAGGGGGTGATAAAATCTGGTGTCCATTTTCCCCCATCACCAGTAGAAGGGGAGCAGATCTTGCCTCTTATCCATTATCACCTGGACTTGTATCCCTTTCCCACTTAGCTCATCACCTGATTTGGATTTTTTAAAAAGTTTTTATTTATTTATTTGTCAGAGAGAGAGAAAACAAGCAGGGGGAACAGCGAGCACAGGGAGAAGCAGGCTCACTGCTGAGCAGGGAGCCCGATGTGGGGCTCCATCCCAGGACCCTAAGATCATGAGCTGAGCCGAAGGCAGAGGCTTAACTCAATGAGCCACCCAGGTGCCCCTTAAGTTTTTATTTAAATTCCAGTCAGTTAATGTACAGTGTAATATTAGTTTCAGGTGTACAATATTACCATAACCTGGCTTGATCCAATTTCCCACCCTTCCCAAACATTTCCCAGGTATCTTTTAGAACCTCCTCCCCGCCCCCTCATTTCCTGATCTACACAATTCCTCCACATCCTCAGCCTGTAACTGCCTTCCCTGCCACTCCTTGCCTTGGTCAGAGCCAGACTGGTCCCAGGACCCTATATTCCTTCAGTTCTTTCTGGCAGAGGCTGTTTGATCTTTTAGAGTGCACAGACTTCAAGGCCAGGAGGTAGAGTTGGTGCCTGCTTATCTTCCATTGTTGTTCTCAGACATAACTCTTATTCTCTCTTACAAAGCCCTTGTCTGTTAGAAGATCCCCCTGCCTGACTCTACCACTAGATCACAGGTCCTCGTTCACTGAGGGCTACAGTCCCTGATTCTCTACACAGCTCCCTTTCGTCAATCTCAGTGACATTAACCACATTGATGCTCATTCCAGCAGCCTGGCTTCTAAGTTCCCTTGACCTTTTTAATCTCTGATGGCCTTTTCTTCCTCTATTCCACCTCAAGGTTATTGTCTGAACCTTGTCACCACCAGAAACTGTCAGTCCTCTGCAAGCCCACATGCCCACTGTCTTCCTCAGCCTCTTCTCCTTCAATGTACTTGTTCAATTCACTGCAACAGTTCTTCAGCTCTGTCAAGGTCTCCTTTCTATTGGTTCCAACACTTTTTCCTCTCCATCAGCCACCTCTTGTGTTCAATCTTCTCTTCTAGCATAAGGTCCTTCCTCTTAGCTGATGAATCCTTCTCATATTTCATTAAGAAAATAGAAGCTATCTCATGTTAACTCCCTCATTTCCCCATTTTCCCCTGAAATTGTCACAAGTATGCTTGTTCGCCTCTTGACTTTCCCCCTAGTCAGATATGTCTGCCCCATTCGAGGGCCACCAGTCCACTGGTGCTCAGCGTGGCCTCCCCTCATTCATCAGTCACTCTCCACGTGCCTCCCCCTTCTGTTGGATCATCCCACGGGTGTATACACATGCTTTGGCATCTCCCATCTGTTTCTTCTGTGGTTTATATCTGTAATTCTAAATAATATAAATATTTTTAGCTTCTTCAATTTTAGACATTCTCAACTGTTTTCCTGCACCTCCCCCTTGTACACATTTCCCCTCCTCCTACCTCCCCAATGTAGTTATGTCACCATTTTTAGTTAAGTCAATGTTTCGTATTTGCATTACTGTCATTTAAGTACTCACAGCTGAACCACTATACGATGTTATTCTTATATGGGTCGACTTCATTTTTCTTGGGTTTACTAATTACTTCATTTTTTCATTGCTTAGTTTTTAAAATGTCTATTGCTAAACTTTTGTACTAAACTTTCCAATCAAATTATAAAACCCCTCTCATGAGTCACAGATAACCAATCAAGATGGCTTCTTCACTCTTGAGGCTGGACCCTTGGTTGTTAGGGCTAAAGTAGGCAAAGCTGGGACTGTCGACCTGTGGGCTTACATGTGGTCTCTTCAGCGTGGTGGTCATACAGTAGCTGGACTTCTCACATCATAGCTCAGGACTTTGGGAGTGAGTGTTCTGGCAAACAGGGTGGAAGCCATATGGCCTTTTAGGACCTTAGTTGGGAAGTCACATTGTATCGCCATATTGTATCAGTTTATGTCATCAAAGGTTCACCCAGAGTCAAAGGGAGGAGGCCTAAACCTCACCTCTAAATAGGAAGAAGGGCCGAGAATATGTTGGGCTATACTTTAAAACCACCACAGAGACACATACACTTATACTTGCATTTGAGTAGCATGTCTCTGGAAGGAATCATGAGAAATTGGTAAAGGGAGAAACTAACCAGGGAAAGAAGCAGGAAGGAAACTAACTTTGTCTTATAAGTTCATTGTTCTCAGACAAAATTCTTTTGAATTCTGTGTCACGTGCCTGAACTATTTTTTCAAAAAATTAAATATTGTTCATGATGTCACAGCTTTGCCTAGAGCCATACCTGCCTCTAAAGATCTGTCAGTTTCTAGGGTGCTCTATACCAGCACTGTTCAGTAGAACTTTCTGTGATGGAAATATTCTATGTTCACACTGTCCAATATAGTAGCCAGTAGCCACATGTGGCTATTAAAATTAAAATTAAACTAAATTAAAATTTAATTCCTTATGCATACTTCCATATTGCATAGTCCAGCTCAAGAAAATGGGAGGAGTCTACACAATTGGGTGAGGGTAGAGAGCACGAGATTCCTTAGGTCAGTGCTCTCACTTTCACACGTGTATTTCCTAAAGCAACTTTAAGAATGTTTATAATCTCTTGCAACATTTAAAGTTGACATCTACATGCTTAACTCTTAGTTCAAAAGTTTATTTTTGTTAGGAGATACAAAAGATTCAACATTTTCTAAAATGAGAACTAACTATAACTAGAATAAATATTTTATGAGATGGTTTGATAAAATAGGTTTAATTACTGAATAATGCAGACTGGTTCTGAGAGAAATTGTGTAAAAGATTTAAAACCACTAACCTATCTGCTTTAGTTATGCTAAATTTAGAGTATCTCAATGTGGGCCATGCTTCGCCCTTAACGGAAATACATGCCAGACAGGGAAAGACAGGAAGCCCTAAGAGGCGAAGATGCCTTGATGAATCATTAAAGAGGCTCTCCAGAAAGCAGTATATCAGTCTTCCCTTTCTTTGGCTCGAGGAGGTTTTTATACCCCAGAGCAAAGCTCTGAGGTGAGATTATCAGGAGTGAGGGGGACATGGAAACTTCTGTGAGACAGTTTTAGAAATCTGTGCTTGGAAGTCAAGATTATGGAAATGAAACCTCTTTAGATCCTTCGTGAACATATACCCCCTTGAAAGTAGATCATTGGATGTACTTGAACCCTGGCTTGCAGACAGCTGCCACAGGGAGACAGAAGCTGGGCTTGGCACCAGGTCGCCTGCTGCCGCTGTGAAAGTTTCATCGAAACTCACCAAGGAGTAAAGATGAAGGCAGGTCCCTGGTGCTCCTGCAGCTGACATGGGAGGGCCCTGTGGCTGTCACTGCTACAGCCTCCAGTCTGTTCTCCAAGGCTTGTCTGTCACCAAGGTGGAATGATTGCCTGGGTTTCTTCCATAGGAGCTCCCTTTTCTTGTCTGGAATCATTAAGCCTGTTCCAAGTGGAAAGGGCCAAATGCAGGGCTTCCCAGACGTGGGAAGAACGGGCAAGGCCAGACTTCATTTCTTTCTACCAGTCAGTTCTGCTCCCACTCCTCCCTCTTCATAACGGCCCTTCTTCCCTCTGCCTCTAATTACTGCAGATTGAATATAGACTGGAGATGAATTTGGAAAATCACAGTTCACTAGAAAAGAGGGAACAGGAAGGGGGGGCAGATGTGGACAGTAGTCTAACTGAGGGCCGATGAGACCGTCCTTCTCACAGTGCTATTTATCGGACCTGGGGGTTGCTCATAAGATGAAAACCTCATGGAGTCAAAATCGTTCTAGAAAGACTCAAATCAGCATCTGAATACAGCTCACACGGCAGCAGTATTTATGTGCTGTGCTGGAGACAAAGACATCATCTCTCAAAATGTCCAGTACAGAAACCACTTTTCTCCCTCTGGCCGAGGAAGGATAAATCAGTGTTTCTTCGGTCAGTGACTAGAGGCACAGCCGGCTTACACCTAAGAATTACACTGTGTGAAACATATATTTCCTTAAACCCAGGAATCACACCTAGTATGTGGGGAGCTGACACCATGAGAGGCTGGAGGGGGCCGAGACCCTGAGGGCAGAGCAGAGCTCTGTTCTCACGCCTCCCTCACAGGGGGGCAGACAGGCATTGCAGAAGCTCAAGGGCAGAAGCACTGAATGCACTTGTATGGCCATTGCAAAACCTTCCCCCGGCCCCTTTCCTGGCCCAGCAACCTATAGTTCTGCAATTTCGTAAGTCTGCCTCTGTCTACAGTAGGTCTCTACTGTCGTCCCTAGCTCCGGCGTTATTTGGGGTCATCCACGAAGGTAGCAGGTGCTTCTGCCTTTCTGCTCCATGCCAGGCCCTGTGCTGAGCCGCCTGTGCCCAGCCTTCTTCTCAAGCTCAGCCCACCTCCCACTCAGAGAAGACCCTCCTCTACCCACCTGCAGAGCCATGAAAGCTATGGATGACGAGGAAGACAGACTCGTGTAGCCTGTTTCCTCACTCACCAGGGCTGGGAGACTCCTGCAAGCAGCAGGATTGTCAGTGATTAAACCCCTAATGCTCCAGTGAGAGGAATGGAGCCTGCCCTGGGGGGGCGGGTGGTGCAGGGGCTCCCAGACGCACAGCCACTGAACAAGTTGAGTTGAAAACGAAGACAGATAAGTAAAGTCTGGAAAAATGAAGGCCTTTCGTTTGCCAGCAGGGGAGCCATCTTGATGATCTTCAGGGGAAGAAATCTAAGCCGACGGTTTGTTTCCTCTAATTTTCTGCTTTGGGGGAATAGGTAGAACATCAACTAATAGCTTCTACTGCATGACCTGTAAGTGTCATTATAAAGAAAAGCTACTACCATGTTTGGTTCAGGAGCTTGTAGACTTGTCTCTGTTTATTCCATCACATTAGTGTTTGTCGTGGAGGCTGATCTCCTCTTGGAAATTGATTCCATAGTAACGCCGTCACGAGAAAATGCACATGCTGTTTTCTCTTGCCCGAGCACATCCCCGTCAGGACACTTACAATGTCCATTTCCCGAAGACCACGCGGGAGGCTGTGCGGAGGCAAGCCCTCAGCAAGGCCCCTGTTGGTCGGCTCCCTAAATAGCCGTCTCACCCAGCAGATGCCAGGGTGGAAACAAGACAAAGCAGTCAGAGAGCAAGTGACGTGAGCTCCTCAGGGGACCCGTATTTCTGGTCCAACACTACCAGTGACTGCTTCCTCGTACTTATACTAACGCGACGGATACTCTATTTCCTCTGTCACTGTATTTTATTTGAAGTACGTATTACCAAACTATCAGGATACTATGTTTCTGAGTAGAAGAAATGCCGGTATTTCTCTCTGTAACTTGGAGCCCTGTCCTTCTGCCTCTCTCTCAGCATCAGGGCACATGTGTTCCTGCGTCAGAAGGCCCCAGCACCATCCATGTTGGTGTGTCTGCCCTGGAATGATGAGGGGCTTGTGCACTATCTGCTCACAAGTGGTCTATCTTTTAAACCTGTCCTCAGGCCCCAACTCAAGTTTTGCCCACACCGTGTCCTTGTGAGTGCCCTTCGGCTCCTCTTCTTCCTCCAAGGCCTAGTTCTAAGCAAGGGCATTCTTAGCTCTGACACCCACCAACTGTTCTCTCCCTTCACCAAGGCTGACACCTTCTTTCTCTGAGCTCCAGTAACCCTTCCCAGCTGACCAATTCCCACACTACCTAATTCTGCCTTGGAGCTAATGCATTCCTATGGACAAGTCTTATCTTCCTAACCAGGCAGGTTTTCACCTTCTTCAGAGCACAGACTTTGGCTTACTTCTCTTGGTATCTCCCCATCCTGCTTACCAGCATGGCCAGCCCTGAGTCTTGCACAAGTAAGGGCTCCGGTTGCTGGCGGAGCTGTGCTGCCGGTGCACCTCCAGGGGCCAGAACGTGAGAGAGACACTTCGGCCTCCAAGCACGCAACCTGTGTCTCCACAGCTCCTCCAGCCTCCAGCCTCCCTGTTCCATTCCGGAACCAAACAGATCCTCTGGTTGTGTAGGCCAAGGTGACACTTGGGGTCCCTACGCTGGAGCACTGAATGGCAATCACCTGCACAAGTAAAGCAAGAATAAGGAGAGAGGAGGTTGTGGGAAGGAGGGGGCATCTGAGCCCAGAAAGACACACAGGCAGTGAGAGGTATAGGAAGGGAGGGCAGGAAGAACATTCTGAAGGACAGGAAACCACAGACACAATGTAAGAAATCTCATCTTTGCAAGTAATTATTCCGGAGTTCATTAAGCAACTTCCTTCACAAAGCTGGAAGGGTAGTGTGTGTTCTGTCCAGTGAGATGATAACCGTGTTCATCTTTGTTTAAAAGGTGGAAGAGTACAGGGGAGAAGCCCAGGGTCATGGCTCTTTGAGCCAGTGGACCTGAGACCAGATTGACAGACACCCCGGCGACGGGGTCTGGCAGAAGTGCCTGGAAGAGCAGAGCTGCTTCTGGCAGGAGCTGAGCCCAGGGCCTCCCAGCAGGGACTGCCCAGCCCTCCCACCCCAGGTCCTCCCAGTTCTCTCCACACCGGAAGAACACCACTCCTAGCCCTCGGCTAGACTCCCCAGTACCACCTGGTCTATCTCTGCTCTGAGGGCACTTGGCTGAAGTTCTGTCTGAGAACGAATGGGTTGGGATGGGAGGAGCAGATTCCTCTGTGCAGTGTCAGAGGCAACCATGGATCACCTCCTTCCAAACACGGGCTGTACAAAGCACAGATATTTGTGGAACACTGATCTATTTCTCAGAACCACCCCTCAGGTTTAGAAAGGAGGTGGCGGTTCCCCCACCTCCAGCCACCCAGCATCCTGGGCTAACATACCAGACTTCCACACCTCATGGTGGGTTCTGAACCTCTTGTGGCCCCTGCAGTGTCCCTCCAAATGTCCCTATCTTGCATTCTATCTTCTTTCCTAATGGTTGGCAAATATTTAATTTGATAAGGCAATGTTATAAAAGCCCAACACAGTAATGGATTAATGGATTATTATTATCAACAGACTCTCGTAGTCAGAGATTCTGCTTGCCCAGAGCAGGAAGTGACTCTAGGCACTTAAGTAGATGTCACTTACAGAAAGGACAGGCAGAGCATGGGCAGACGGAACAAATTGGGCTGCTGTGGAAAGCTTGGTTAAGCAGAGGTGACTCTTGGAAAGACCCTTGGAAAGAGGTCTTCCTCGTTATCACCCTGGGGGCTCTGGATGCTTGGCACTGTTCCCCTAGACTTGACTTGGCTGTACTACCTGTGGATAATCTCCATCTGGCCTGGGCCTCAGGTCCTAGGCCGTAGCATTTGGTTGGAGGACCTTCCTAAGTCTCTCCAGCTTTCTGGAGATAGGGAAAGACCACGATAAATTTAGTTTCTGTAGTAGAAAGTAGGGCCCTTTTTCCTATTTGAGGGTTCTTACAGGATAGGAAGAGTGTTCTATGTGGGCAGTTCAAAAGAACCACTGTCCACTAAAATGATATGGTGACTAGTTAGAAGGGCCCCCCAAGACAACAACCGAATCCAGAAGAGTGCCTCTCCTGGAGATTTCAGGCATTACCACAGTGGATGGGGAGACTTGCCTGACTCATGGACGGAAGTCCTGGGAGTCAGGCAAAGTTCATTTCCTCTGATTATAGATCCGGGTGCTGGTGATGCACTGGACTCATTAAGTGTCTTGCACACAGCTGATGCTCAACCAATATTTGTTAAATGAATGAATGAATTTTTGGGTTTCCTAGCACGTAATCACCTGCCTCAAATACATCAAGAAATGAAGCAGGACAGAATTATCAATCAATAAAATAAAATCTCAGGGCCCTGGAGTAAGTTATTTTATCGTTCCCATACCTCACCCTCCTTATCTTGCAAGTTCAGAAGGTCGGCTGGTCTCTAAGAATTTACCCTGGAACAAATTGCAAAAAGATTTTTTGTCTCCTGTAAGACAGTTGGAAATGTAAACACTGACCCAATAATTTGATGATGTTAATGACTGACTGTTAATTAATCATTGTTTAAGGAGAGAAATGATGATATGGTTTGGTTTTTAAAAGTGCCCTTCAACATGGATGGTCTGAAAGGGCATTACACTCAGTGAAATAAGCCAGAGGAAGACAAATCCCATAGGATTTCCCATACACATGGATTCTAAAAGACAACAGCAACAAAAAATGAACAAACAATAACAACAACAAAGCAGAGAAACAGACTCATAAATAAATATAGTAAGCAAACTGGTGGTTACCCAAGGAAAGGCGTTGGGAAGATGGGTGAATTGGGTGAAAAGGATTAAGCGGTACTACCTTCTTGTTATAAAATAAATAAACCACAGGGATGAAAAGTACAGCATAGGGAATATAGTCAATAATACCATATTACACTTATTGTGGTGAGCATTTTATAATGTATATAATTGTTAAAACTAAAAACAAAATAAAATAAAATGAAAGTGTTCTTGTCTTTTAAAGATACATGCTGGAATAATTTTGGATGAAATGACACAATGTCCGGAATTTGCTTCATAATGAATTGGAGCAGGAAAGCTGGTGAGAAAGAGATGAAAAAGGCCCTGATTTAATCATTGTCAAGGCTTAGCAATGGGTACATGGGGGCTGGTTGCACTCTTTTGTCTGCTTTTTATATGTTTTGAAAATTTCCACATTGAAATGTTTTTTCTTTTTTTTTTTATAAAGATTTTTATTTATTTATTTGACAGAGAGAGATCACAAGTAGGCAGAGAGGCAGGCAGAGAGAAAGGAAGGGAAGCAGGCTCCCCACTGAGCAGAGAGCCCGATGTGGGACTCGATACCAGGACCCCGGGATGATGACCCGAGCCGAAGGCAGAGGCTTAACCCACTGAGACACTCAGGTGCCCTGAAATGTTTTTTCATTCAACCCACAATTCTCTTTTCCTGCAGTTCCTGTGCTGCCTATCCCAACCAGAACTCATGATGGGCCCTGGTAGTTGCTTTCCCAACATCTCTGGCTCCTTGGCTCTTTCCTAAAAGAATCTTCAATTCTGCCCATGTGTCCACTCTTCCACACAGCCCTGTGACTCAAAGCAAGAGGATCCCATCTCCACCTCTAGCCCTAATTAGTCTCAACAGATCATAGCAAGTCTGCCAAGTGAAATAAGCCACACAGAGGAACTTGTCTGACAACCTTCTCACTAGTAAGTGCTTCTACAAGGACAAGGGATGAAGGAGAGCTTTGCCAGGACCCCCAAGAGGTTCCTCCCTACTCCTCGAGGGCCACGGGAAGCACTTTTCTCCTGCTGGAAGGAAGCAGATGTCCCCAGATGCCCAGCAGCCATGCTGCATCCCAGAGAAAATCAGGCCCAGGAAGAAATCAACATGCTGAACAACAGAGCAGAGAAGTGAAAAAAGCCCAAATCCCTGATAAACTTCCTGAACTGCTGGATCAAACAAGCCTGAAGTCCACCCTCTCTCTGGGCTCCTCATTACGTGATATAATAAATGTTCTTATTCTTTTTTTTAAATTTTTACAACCAAGAGAATCATAACAGATCCAATGCTCAGGGAATACGCATTTTGACAATGGTGAAGTGAGGACTGAGCTAAAGGGGGGGATCCCCTATACCCTGTGGTCACGACCATTGTTTGGGGTGCAGGAAGCAGTCAGTGAAGGAGAAAATATAAGGGCAGTGGTTGGTGGGGGGGGTCTTTCAGAAGGTGGAGACATTGTCATGCTCTACACATTTTCAGCCCAGATAGACTGTTCCTCCTAATGTCAGGCCATCCTGCTTTGACTAATAGTCACCTAAAGCTACACAACATAAGATCAAGGTCACTTTTAGGAAAGGTATGCCCAGCCCATGTTGCTATGGATTGCCTTTGGAATATGATGGCACCCATTCCTTGGCAGAACTTTCATCACAGAAATTATGCAAATCTACTTTTACTGTCATGGATGCTGAGAAGAGCCGTTAGCAGGAGCAGATGGCAGGAGAGGTGTGCAGCCTGTGGAGGGCTCTGCCTTTCTCCACACATCAGAGATGGAATTGCAGGACTTCTCATCCAAGTGTTCTCTCTTCCTTCTCAAGCCGATGGAAACCCAGGGGATGATGCCCTTGAATGGAGCCTGGGGTCATTCATAAACCAGAGAGGGTCTCCTCAGTTTCCAGTGGGAGCTGGTGTTGAAGATTTTCAGCCTGTCACTCCTTGCTCTGTCTCCTGTTGCTTCATCCTCCCCTTTCCATCTTCTCTGCCACAGCCCCGGTGCAAGTCACCACGATCTCTCCCCTGACCACCAAATACAGTGGCACAACAGTCACCCTGAGTGGATTCCTGCCTCTCTCTGACTCCATTCTTCCCACAATAGCCAGAGTGATTTTTTAAAAATGCAAATCATGGGCGCCTGGGTGGCTCAGTTGGTTAAGCAACTGCCTTTGGCTCAGGTCACGGTCCTGGAGTCCCAGGATCGAGTCCCGCATAAGGCTCCCAGCTCCATGGGGAGTCTGCTTCTCCCTCTGACCTACTTGCCTCTCATGCTCTCTCTCACTGTCTCTCTCTCAAATAAATAAATAAAATCTTTAAAAAAAAATGCAAATCATGTGGTGCTTTTGCTTTCCTAGAACCTGTCAATCCCATTCCACTGCCAGCCATGGTCTCCACCCCTCTGCCTACCTCCCCGCGGCTCTCTCCCTTCTCTCCACTGCAAGAATCCTGGACATTCTCTCACCTCAGGCTTTCCATATAGGTTGATCCTCTGGGTTGGAGCTGTCTGTACTTCATCCTTCCCTCTCATTTGCACATAGGCAATCCCTTTAGGTCTTAGCTTAATGTCACTTTCTTGGGGAGAAGGTTTCTTTCTCTCTTACCCCCAGCCAAGTTACATCCTCTATACTCACGCCCACAGTACCTTGATCTTTTCCTTCACAGTAGTCAATGTAATTGGAAATTTTGCTTAACATCTCTCTTCCCCGTTAGATTTTAAGCTTAAAGAGGGTAGAGATTTTGTCCACATTGCTCCACATTCCACAGTATCTGGCACATAAGCAACGATTAGTAAACAAGTATCAGTTGACTTTTCTATCAGGTGTAGCCACTCCTGGGGCCTCCCAAGAGCATGGTCCCGGTGACCCCTCCAGACCCTGTCTGAGCTCTTGCATTCATGGAACTTCACACCTACCAAGCTCCTGCTCTAGAGCATGGAGAGGGACAAGTGTAGACTGATTAGAATCCAATTTGGAACCTGAAAGCAATGTTGTTGCTTTACGGAGAAAATGGCTTATTAGAATTCAGGACATTCCCCTCCCAAGCACACTTGTTTCTTACTGTTTGCTCTAAAATGTTTGGTGTGACTCAGAAATACAGATTAAAGACTTGAAACAGAAAGCGAAGCCTGAGAGGAAACAAAGTCAGAGCCATTTCCTGTTCATGGGCAGTATACACCAGAGAGGAGAGCGTTCTCGTCCTCCTCCTGCCTTGGCAATCAGTAGAAGCCTTGAGTCCCCACATCAGTACTCTGCCCTGGACCATGGGCAGAGGGCTGGTGGGAGAAGCCACAGGAATGAAGTGCCATGGCTGGGAACTGCTGGTTTCTCTCCCTGGGACACTCGACTAGCTCAACTTCCTGAAAGGAGATGTGACAAGGGTGGGAGGAGTGTACTCTTCTTCCTCCATGTGAGGCTATCAGGCTTCCCTTTTTTGGGATTACAAAAGCCCCATCCCTACTCTGGGCAGGATAACACCCCATTTTCTTCAGAGTCAGCCACAGCCACTAGAAATTCATTGCCAAGTGACCCTCTGGAAAAATCTGGAGTCATTTTATCCTAGAGTCAGATGTCGAATGGTTGAGACTGTTTTGTCAGGAAGGGAGTTTAGTCGAGGGCCAAGAGAACCCAGTGGCAGGTTCCTGGACCCAGTCAGGTGGCCAAAACATCATGGCTTCCTATAGGTGGGCCTGGCTTCAGAGACTCTGGAAGCCTCCCCTACTGGAGATGGGGAAGGCCAGAAGCTGGGAAACATGGGGATGGTTTTCAAAAGGTGCAGGGGTGGTGAGATGCAGCAGGCCTAGGCCTGAATTCAGGCCATGCAATTGAGAGCTCTACACCTCTTGGAGGCTCAGTGTCCTGTGATAGTGTAGGTCCTGCTAGGAACCTGAAGAGAAATGCATGTGGATGCCCTAGCACACAGAAGGCTCTAGATTTGAGAGGCAACTTGTATAATTATTACACAGGGGCTGAGCTCAAGAACATAACCTCCATTCCCTCCACCTCTTCATGCCTCCTTCAGAATGGTTTTCCCAACACATGAGCTGACTCTGCCTGTCCTCAGTGAGGGAGATTTCTGGGCCTCCCTGGGGTTCACATCAGAATTCTCGAACTTTTCTGCTGAAATGTTCCTAACAAGAGGGAATTCTTGCTTCAGAGCAGCACAGGTGAAATTTCTTTTAAGACCCTCATTCCATCTTAAAAATTCATGTGAATTAGGGGCATCTGGCTGTAGGTAGAGCATGATACTCTCGATCTCGGGGCTGTGAGTTCAAGCCCCACATTGGGTGTGAAAATCCCTAAAAATCTTTTTTTAAAAAGTCATGTGAATTTATATATCTTAATCTGTAATATGGTCATGCTTGTTTAATATAAATGTATTATTTTCTTTAGCTCTTCAAATAAAATGGACAGTTTTAAGAAGTTGCTGGGAGAAAGGGAATGGACAATGGGGAGAAGTTAGAGGACTTGGCCCCTCACATCTGAACCCTTGCTTCATTCTCCCCATAGTTTTATGAGGTAGAAAATTTAAAAAAATTATTCATTTATTTAAGAGAGAGAGAGAGAACATGAGTGGGGGAGGAGCAGATGGGGAGGGCTAAAGAGGGGGAAAGAATCTCAGGCAGACTCTGTGCTCAGTGCAGAGCCAACACAGGGCTCAATCCTATGACCCTAAGATCATGACCCGAGCTGGAACCAAGTCAGCTGAAACCAGTCAGACCCTTAACCGACTGAGCCACCCAGCTACCCTGAGGTAGAGACATTTTAAAAAAGAACTAAAACATTACAGCCAGTACAAAGCAGAATGTGAGCAGTCCCCACAAAGTAACACCCTAAAAGGAACCCTCTTGAACAGTATCTGTGGCATCTCTCTTTCCACTGGCCTAGCATCATTGGATGTCCCTACCCCTGGAGTCCGTGAGGTGTGTCTCAATTGCACAGTCACTCACAGACACTGTCTCTACCTTTCAACAGGAGCAACAGCTTCCTGCCCAGAATCCATTCTGTTAACTCAATGTAAGCTTTGGCCTCAAGTCAGCTCTGTCAGAAACAAAGAAAAGTGATGGGAGGGATCTAACTTCCTCAGGCTCTTGCTTGATCTTTATTTTAGAAGTAGCTGAACCTGGGATGCCTGGGTGGCTCAGTTGGTTAAGCAGCTGCCTTCGGCTCAGGTCAGGATCCCATCGCCCTGGGATCGAGTCCCACATCGGGCTCCTTGCTCGGCAGGGAGCCTGCTTCTCCCTCTGCCTCTGCTTGCCTCTCTGTCTGCCTGTGCTCACTCGCTCTCTCTCCCTCTATCCCTGACAAATAAATAAATAAAATCTTAAAAAAAAAAAAGAAGTAGCTGAGCCTGATGTGAATGTACTGTCTGGTGGGTCGTGAGCTTGTAGCCAGCTACTCAGAGGTCGGTGTGCATAAAGAGAGGAAATGATGTGAACTTCAGTTCAGAGTCTGGTGGGGGAGAGGGTGGAGCTGGATGTCATGCTGTCTGCAACCCCTGTCCTGTAGAAGAGGGGCTGGGATTGGAATGGAAAGAAGCTATGGGCAGGTCAAAGACCTATTTGCAATGGGGGCTTCTGAGACCCAGGTCCTGAGCACAAACACAGCACAGGTTTGGGATGAAGGTCTATCTCCCTATGTCTACATTGCATCCAGGGGTTCAAGAAGGAAGGCACTGCTCCCAGAGATCCTGGCCAAAAAGGCCACGAGTGCCTTCATGGGCAGCAGTCAACAGTGAGGGGCCAGGCGGGAGGGCTTGAGAGCAGAGACTGTTCTTTCACACAGAGTCGTCTCCATCAATACCCAGCAGAAGCCTTCTAGGGGATGCCAGAGCCCAGGCAATGGGCCAGTATAACTGAATGTTAATGCTTATGTGGCCTAATAAGTATTCACATCCAGGGAATGCTTGAGGAAATTCAGTTTAGAGAAAAATTCTGTCGACCAAGCATTTAATCATGGGATCTTTTTTGCCTATATATGTTCTGAAAACAAAACCAAAAAAGGAACAAACAAACTTATACATGGAGTGAATTTGCCCCTTCAAAGTAGTACCTCAGGAGGTTATGCACACATTCTAAGAGGCTCATGATGTTTGCAGTAATGATCTTTGGGAAGTGACTTTAGAGCCACCCTACGAGTCAGACCTCAGAGTCAGCTAGTTTGATCACTTAACTTATTCTTCAGACTTGTCTTCTTGTGATTTTTGATTCCAAAGATAAAATTGTTATCAAATGATTATGCTTTTTTACCAAGTCTGTTTCTTGGTAGACTATAAATTTCTTGAACCAATGGAACATGTCTGGTTCATCTCTGGCTACACAAGACCTGACCAAACCCTTGAGAAATGCTTGATCAATATTTAGGTCTGTAGGCCTATTTCTGCCTGTGTTGTGTCTTGGACACATTGCAGACATCAAAGCGTTTGACTTCTCTTCTCAGGTACCTTTTTGGTATTAAATAGTTAATGTTTATTCCAGAAAAGGAAGGGTTGTTCTAAATCTGCATCCACCAAAACCCACAGTAGAAATGCCTTCTGGAATGAGCATCAACACTTCAGCTTTTTCTGTTGGTTGACGTCACAGAGAACAGTCTGTCAACATTTTTCCCTATGTTGCTTTTCTTTTGGGGGGATAGAATAAAGATGAAAAATCACAGCTCTGGGAGCACATAGAACAGAGAGTGGGTACTCGAGGGATTGATTATGTATTCACTTATTTATTATAATTTTTAAAAAATGGCCCAGCTGCTTCAGCTTACACAAGCTGGGCTGAAATATTTCACTCGATAGTATTCTCATCTGGTGGTTATAATACTGGGTGATTTAATGCAAAGGTTTTTTAACCCTAAAAGGAGAAAATAAAAATTAAATAAAAAATAATGTGAGTGCTTTGAACTGAGATTCAAACATTCAAGTATTTTCAAGAAATGACCACTGCCTTATCCTCCCTTCCCTGTGAGTTGATCCACAGTAGCCACACTCTCCAGAGGTACATGTGGAAACCAGCTCACCTGGGAGAATTTTCCATTTGCTCACAGGTGTCTCTCATGTGACCTGGAGGGCCCAGGCCCAGACATGTTCACTTGTACCTTGTAAGATGCTACCAGGTGATTCTGATGCAGACCTATGGTTGAGACTATGTGATCTATAGCCATCTGACTACTGCTGCTGGTTTTTTCTCTCCTGTGGTCACCGTTACGGCTGGTAAGTTATGTTTTGGTCAAATGATGGACCAGCTCAACTCTGTCTCAGATAGAAGGGGGAACTTACTGGCTCAAGTAACTGCAAAGTCCAGGAATGGGTTTGGCACAAGACGTTGCTTGATTCAGGTATCCAAATGGTGTCAAGATCAGGCTCCTCTCATCTCTTGTCTTGGCCCCTTCTCATTGATGCTTTTCTCAGACAAGCTCTTTTGTGAAGGCAAGATAAGATGGCTGCCAGCAGCTCTGGCCTTATAACCTCCAAGTCTGTTGGAAAGTTAGCCTCTATATATCAACCGTTGGAATGACATTCTGTGATCTGACTCCCCGTTGGTCCACCTGGGGTCCCAAATGTCTGCCTCTTCTGTACCAGGCAGGCTTCATTTGTAGAATATAGAAGCTACTCTAGAATATAGAAGCTACTCTACTCTAATCTAGGGATTCAAATCTAGTACTGAATGCTTGCAAAATTGTAAGGAGATAGATTTATTTATTTATTTATTGGTAGCACTAGGGTTTAATTAAGCTCCACTTTAGTATGGCTCTAAGGGTTACCCATGGCACTCTTAATGTATAAAGCCTGGATGTTCTGCCAGTTCTTCCTGAGCAGTGATACCAGGAAACTGGCAGCCAAGTGGATGTTGTACACAAACTTATCATTGGTCATCTTCTCATGGCCATCAGACGCGGGCAGATACAGCACCTTCTTCACCAGGAATTTGATTACAGACTTCACTTCATCCACTCTGGTTGCCAAGTTCTCATTGTGGGTCAGCAATGAGGGGAACTTGCCAGTGTATTCAGGCCTGGACCCAGGATTTATGGGATCTGCTTTATCAGAGATTCTGAAGCCAAAGAGGCATCATACCTTTTGGCCAACTTCTTGACTAATTGCTTATTCTTGTTGAGTTTCTTCAGTGTCTCAATGTCCATGTGGGGAATAGCCAGTGTTGGCCTCATTATAGTGCTGCTGGTCCCCCAAAGCACAAATGGAGAACTTGGGACAGGGAGTGGACTTAAGCCTGATGGTGTCTGAGAAGGATTTGTCCTTCTGATGGTCATAGTTTTTCAAGCTGACCCGTCTTCAAGCTCCACTGTCTAAAGGAGGAAGTTTTATTTTTTTTTTATTTTTTTTTTAAAGATTTTTATTTATTTATTTGACAGAGAGAGATCACAAGTAGGCAGAGAGGCAGGCAGAGAGAGAGGAGGAAGCAGGCTCCCTGCTGAGCAGAGAGCCCGATGCGGGACTCGATCCCAGGACTCTGAGATCATGACCTGAGCCGAAGGCAGCGGCTTAAACTACTGAGCCACCCAGGCGCCCCAAAAGGAGGAAGTTTTAGATTGAAGCTTTAGAAATGACTCCCAGAATACAGTGGAATGAACTTGCTAGGGAGAGCTATGACTCTTGAAACACTCAGGAAGGAAGCGGAATCAGGAGGCCACCATGAGAACAGTTGAATTCAAGATCACATGTCATATTTGTGATTTGGGGATCAGGAGGCCAGGAAGCTGTTGACATTGCCTCCAAACTGCTTCTGAAATCCAAGACACAATGGACCAGAGGTCAAACCACTGTACATGGGAAGTGTCCATGAGCATGTGTGCCTACAGAAAATGTGAATGTCATAGGAAAACTATCTCTTCTGCATTCCTGCCTTCCAAATCTAGTTTGAATGAAAAATTTTGGAAAATAATTTAAATTCATATAATTGCCTGTACAAAAGTCTAGAAAGTGTACAAAAGTCTAGAAAGGTTTTTTTGTTTTGTTTTGTTTTGTTTTGTTTTGTTTTTTTAACCACTGCAATATGGACAGCACAGTGGGGGGCAGTTGGAAAGGATTCTGAGGGCAAGTCCACCACAGGAGATGGCTGGGAGGGTGCAAGGCTCTCCTAGGCAAGGAGCCACACCCCCAGCTCTGGGACTGTCCAGGGTCAAGTACACCTGTAGCCCAGGGAGTAATCAGGATCAAGTTTGTTGTCCCGAGGAAATTTAGGCTACAGGTTATAATTTAGGTTGTAATATGCTGTTACTAGGAGAGGTAAAAGATGCTCGGTGACAAAACCCAAAGATATCCCCTACAAGTATATGCTTTATCATTACAAGTACCTTCACCTACACTGCTCCATTTAATTCTCACAAAAGCCCCATAACAGGAGGAAGGTGGCTGGGGGTTGGGGGTTAGGGGTCCATCTTACAAAGGAGAAGATCAGACTCAGAGGTTAAGAGCCTGCCTAAGCTAATCCCTTACAGCTGGTGAGAGGCAGTGTTTACATTCAGACCCAGTCTCCTGACTCTTTGGATCCCATTCCCTTGGGCTAGAGCAGAATGTGGAAGAAAATCCTTTCTGAAACAATGGTGCCAACTCCCCAGTCTTCATGTATAGGGTCTCGCGTCAGGGCCCTTGATGGAAAGCATTCCTCTGCTTTCAAGCAGCTATGGCCCGATTGGAGCACAGGATCCTGGAAGACTCTGGTACAGGAGAAGAGGCAGGAAACTTGCACAAGTGCTTGGATGCCTGGCACCTCCCTTCATTTGGTCTTTATCTGAAGAATGAAACAGGGAGTTTCACGTTTGTTTGTTTAATGCTGGGTGTTCCAAGATGCCACAGTATCATTTAAAATACCTGAATTTAAGACATAGATGGGTGCACATTTTTCCCAAACAGCAATATTTTTAGCATTAGCCATTCCCACGTAAATGCAAAACCATTTTTGGAAATAGATCAAAGCAAATCCCTCCTCCTAGCCTTCCCTATGGACTGCAAAATGACTGGGTTTGCATAAACCAGATTAGAGCCATGCAGAGCTGCTACAAATGCCTCCTGGTGTCAGCACCCAGGAAAATCCCTGCTGTCCTATCAGCAAGAGCTTCCTCTCCAGGAGTCCCAGAGACTTAGGCCACCGCAGCAACAGAGATCTCCAAACTGGACTGCACTGCCTCCTAGAGGCACCGCATTTCAAAGAAGGGGATTTGCCTTGAGGCCAATGGGTTAATAAGAATCTAGGGGCAAGAAGAGCAAGCACCAAGGCCTAACCCCTAGTAGTTCTACCTTGTGGTCAGACTCCGCGGGGCCTGTGCAGCTGCTGCCCGCAGACAGCTCCACCCCACTGGGCAATGCAACCCAAACTGTTGGTGATCAAGGAGGTTCTTCCTTTTCACATGTGTGGTTGGGTCATCACACTCCTAGAGTCCTCACCATCTGTCTTAGCTCAGGCTTCTGTAACAAGTTTCCATAGACTGGGTGGTTGAAATAACAAATACTTAACTTCTCACAGTTCTGGAAGCTGGAAGTCCAAGATCATGACGCTGGTAGTTTCTGTACTGGTGAGAGCCCTCTTCCTGGTTTGCAGATGGCCTTCTTCTCACGTCCTCACATGGTGGAGAGCAGAGAGGGAGAGCAAGCTCTTGTGTCTTTTTTTTTTTTTTTTTTTTAAATAAAAACATTAATCCCATTCACAAGGGCTCTACCCTCACCTCTTAAAGGCCCAACTTCCTAATACCATCACACTGGCATTTGGGATTTCAACCTATGAATTTGAGAGGAACACCGATGTTCAGTCCATAGCATCTTCTTATTATAGAGAAGGCTATGGGTAGCAGCTGGTACTCCTGGAGTCCTGGCCCAAAGTGGACAAGTTGGGTCAGTCTTCCCATCATTCACACCAGGTCTTGTTGAAACCTTTATGACATTTTATACAGTGAGCTGGTTAGTTTGATATTCCTCTCATTGTTTCGTTTTTAACAAAGTTAAGGAAACACTTCTGTGATGGACTGAAAAATGATGTCCTCTTCCAAAATACATATGTTAAGGTCCTAAGCCCCAGTACCATAAATGTGACTATATTTGGAGATTAGGTCTCAAAAGAGGTAATGAAGTTAAAATGAGGACATTAGGATGGGTCCTAATCCTGTATGACTGCTGTCCTTAAAAGATTAGGACACAGACATTACAGAGGGAAGACCAGGAGAGGACAGAGGGAGAAGACTGCTACCTGCGAGTCAAGGAGAGAGGCCTTCCAAGAAAACAGCCTTTCCTACACCTTGATCCTGAACTTCTAGCCTCCAGAACCATGAGACAATCCATTTCTGTTGTTTAAGCCACCTAGTCTGTGGTACTTTGTTAGAGCAGCCCTAGCAGACTAATGCACCTTCCTTCCAGACCAACAGCTAGTTTGGGCTTCTGCCTCTTCTCTGGCCCCTTTTCTTGACAGCCCTGCTGATAATCTGTCCTCTGGATGCCGCGATAGCAATGAGCCATCATCAGGAGGTGTGTGCTTGGAGTCCTTTCCCAAGTATGGCCGTGGAATCATCCACTCATGCTCTCTTTCTCTGGACTCTGTCGAGGGCAGAGGAAACAACAAAGGTTTGCCAGACGCTTCTGGCCAGGGAACATTTCATGGAGAGGAACTTTTAGGGGGAAAGGGCCCACATGTATTTAATGTACTTTCTTGGTCCCCACATTTGTCATTCTAGGCAATAGATGCACCAAATATTTACACCTCCATTTCCTCTCAGCATTGGTGGTATAATCCAGTGGGACCGTGCCTTTCTAAATTTATTTCCAACACCCAGACATATGGATTGCCCGGATTGGCTTATGTTCTCTAGACAGGTTTAGTGCCTTGTCTCATGCAGGCATGATGGGCTCATACATGAGAACTGATCAGATGCTATCAAGGATGGCAGTTGACACACTGTCTTGTTTTCAGCCCTTTAGAGTAGAGCTTGTGTTCTGCTACAATATATTTGATAAGTACCATGAACTCATAGTCAGGAGAATAAGGACTAACCACATCACTAACGGTACACAGGGCAGGTTGCCTCTCCCCTGCCAGAGTCTCATAGGACCTAGTGTTTTAGCCATCCCTTCATTCCATCTGCACCCAAAACAATTGTATTTCTATCTCCCATCTCCTTAGCAATTGCCCCTTTGTGGACAGGCTCTTGCTGGGACTATTAGCAACCTCCCCACTGTACTCACCAGCACAAGTCCTGACACGCATAGGGGCTAAATTGATATTTCCTATAGGAATAAATTATGCTTATGATTTAGAGTAATTTTCACTTACAGTCACTTTAATTTCAAAGTAGTTCTCCTTTTTCATCCTCTCTGTACCCATTGTAATAGCTAAGAAATCAGAGACCTGTACCTGATGTGATTAGCAAAGCCTTGGGCCAGGGTGCACAGAAAATATTAGAACTCCAACTCCTCTGTATTTTTAATTTTATAATTTAGTGTACATTTCACCTACACTATTAATATGGTAGAGTGCATAATGTAGGACATGTATTCACAAACACACATGGCAGGTGTCTGCTAAAGGAGTTGGCATTTTCAGGAATGTTTGGAGACTGAGCCAAGACTGAGAACCAGCCACTCCTGCCTCTCTGAACCTCATTTCCTTCCTTGTGAAATGGGACGTGGGGCAGGGCCTGGACTTGTGACCAGGGCACCCTCCCGGGTCTGCCAATCACTCTGCACAGACTTTTCTAGGGGCAGATTGCCCTGGGGTAAGAGAAGTTCCTTCCTCCTTGGACGTTTTGGACTGCAGCACGATGATGCATATGAGACGTTAGTCCTGCTCCTGGCCCACAGAAACCATGCGTGCTGTCGGCCTGAGGGAGAATTATTTCTGAGAGAACCTCCAGAGTCTGCCGTATAGTCACCACTAAATGAATGTTGGTTGAATGAACATGTGAGATGTTCTGAAGACCAAGTCCCTGCCCTGGTGCTCGAAGGGTGCGTGTCCTCCGTACCCTGCTGCCCGGCCGTGGGATCAGGGGCGAGCAGGGTCGTGAAGCCTCTAATTGGAGCATATCTTCTGCTGCCTTTAGGGTCTAGGAAGGGCATGGGAGATTGAGTCTATGACTTCATGAAAAGATGCAGAGAGAATTCTCCATTCTTCTTTTGCCTGATGAGTTGCTGATTTAGGGCATCCCTCTGGGATGTCTAAGGGTGGCAACGTTCTGCCTTAAGACTGGCTGGCAGCAGGACCCCAGTTCCCCCCATCCCAGCCCCCAGTCCCGGTAGACAGAACCAGGGGATGAGAGTACTCCTGGGCTCTGGGGTCTGGAGGAAACAGGGCCTGCTGTTTGGTGCTCAGAGGCCCCTCAGGGCAGTGCTTATTAGATGCCCCCATTCCAGCTGGAGTTTGCTGGAAGGAGAGCCCTGTTCTGAGAGCATCAGCAACTACAGAAACCTGGCTTGTAGTGACATCCAGAGGTCATGGAGAGAGGCAGCTGATTGGCAAGGGAATGCATGAGGGTAGCAATAGTTAAATCTTAATTTGGGTGCATCTACAGTTGCATTTTCAGCTTGATATCAACAAGAGCCTGGAGGCACAGACTTCTCCATGGGTACGTTCTCAGAGTGCAGAGAAATCCAGCTCGTGCTGCCAAAGAGAGGGGCCCCAAGGAGAAAGAGATCTGGAACTACATAGCAGAGACAAACAGACACACAGACATACACACAGAACCAGAAAGTCTAGAGAGCTTCCTGCAGCTTTCAGATGCCAAATTGCATCAGAAATCACTTGGGCCAGGCAGCTTGTTACAGAGCCAGGTTTTGAAGCCCTGCGTCAAGGATTATTGAAGAGATTGGCAAATGAGCTCCTCAGATGATGCTAATGGGTTGATCTGTGAACCAAAATTTGGGAAAAGCTGTTTTAATACCCAAAATCACAGTGATGAGAGTTGCAAAGCCTGAGAACTAAATAATTTTGGAGCCTGGGTCACTTTGGGGGGCGGTAGGTTTGTCTTCACCCCATTGTTCTAGAACAATGGGTGGGGGAGTATGGTTAAGGAAACAGGGTGCCGGGAATGAATGAAAGTGGGGATCCCAGCTTAACAAGAGAGGCAGATGATGTAAAGACTGGCCTTCCTGATCTTTCCCAGTGTACTGCATTTCTCCCCGCTCCTCTGGACCCTGGGCCAAAGCTGGGAGCAGCAGGGCAAGGACCAATCTGACTCCTGATAGAGAGCAGGCTGGCCAGCCTCAGTGGTTCCCATGGTGGTGCTTCCTGCTGCCTCTCCTGGACCTGACAGAACCCTCCAGCACCCCACACCTTCTCACCTTTTCCCCCACCCCAGTCTACATGGGCCTGCCCTACCTACCATCTTCTTCCTCAGGAGACACCTCAGTGAGAGTGTTTGGCCTTGCTTTCCTCTTGAGGACAAAGGCAGGTGGCCATCACTGGCTCCTTCTGTACTAACTGCCTTAGGAGATGGTAGTAAATCATTCTCAAACTCTGCTTTGTAAAGCCCCACCTTGGTGGGCAAGATTCTAAAGCTCACTCCTCCCCTTCGGATCCCAGCAGGGCAGCTGCAGGTACCTCCTTGGTTCCTGCTGGCCGGTAGCTCTTCCTTTGAGGACAGGCTTCTTGTGGTTTCAAGAAAAAAAATGTTTTTAGCCACAAATCTAGTGTACCTGACTCGTTTTTCAGAGAAGGAGGCCCAGGAAGTAAATGCTCACCTTCCTGGTTTTCAGTTTCAATTTGGGCATTGGGTATTTTCTTAAATAGGATCATATTTTTTTTAAATCCAAATTCCAAAGTGGAACTAAAAGAATAACAGTGAAACGAATGTTTTCGGAGAGCTGAATTCAGGTCAGTGACATACGTGGTGACCAGCAAACAAACAGGCAAGCGGCCGGAAACGCAGAAGGCACGTGTCTAAGCTGCTTCTCTTCACTGTCCTTACTCAAGTGTACGCAGCTGGGAACACCAGGCTGGAAGCCAGTTTGCAAAGCGACCCAGGAGGCCCCGATTTCTCGTACTAAACATTTGCATATCCAGAGTCTATGTGTAGACTCTAAACACCACTCTGCCAGGTGTCCCCTGGCCACTCACCAGTCCCTCCGGCGTTGGACTGTGCGAGGCAGGACAGAGAAGAGAGAGAAACAGGAGGACACACAGATGGGCTTTGCTTCCGGCGCCAACCTCCTCAGCCCGTTGCTTGCCGGGCTGGCTAGCCCCTTGTCTCAGTCTGCTCAGGTGGCCGTAACAAAGCACCACAAGCTGGGGGCCTTAACGAACACAGATTAATTTTTTCCCGGTCTGGAGGCTGCCAGTCCGTGATCAAGGTGCTGTCTGGTTTGGTTTCACCTGAGGCCTCTCTTCTGGGCTTACAGATGGCCACAGTCTCCCTGTGTCCTTACATGGCCTTTGGCCTGCGTGTGCGCTCCAGCCCTTCTCTTCCTATGGACACCAGTAGTGGACTAGGGCCCCACCCTTATGACCTCATGAAAGGTGCTATGCTCCCATCCCACTGGGCACTAGAGCTTCAATATATGAATTCTGGGGGACATGATCAGTCCTAACCATTCCTAAAGCAGAATGCTCCTCAAGCAAGAATGCTTTGGGCAGAGGCTTACCCTCTCTCACATCTTGTCATGTGTCACCTGAATCCGATAGGGACACTCTCAGTAGCTCTTCCGACAGTCGGCTGGGGCTGGCAACACATGCCCCACAGAGAGCTGTTTCTTTCTACTTTGCTCTTGGAGATCTGAAATCATCAAAATTCAGCGTGGTGCTAGGATATGCGCCCTTGTCTAAGGTGACCCATGTAAGACCTCCTTGCCCTTTGGAGATTCAGATTAAATGTGGCTCAAACTCTACTTGTACGGCCTCCCTACACTTTCCTTGCCTCATTTTCTTCAGCTGCTCTCTGACTCCTCACTAAGTTCCTCGGGCATCAGACTGAATGCAAGAGTCTGTCCCTTTATAGTTCCCACACACACCCCGACTTATGCAGCATTTTCCATGGTCACTTACCTCCCTGATTCCAGGCAGGGACAGAGTGAGATTATACCAGTAGGGAACAACCTTCTGTAGTCCTCCACTGGCTCCTCTCAGTGCCCCACCTTTCCCAAAGTTCAGGCTCCTCTGCCCTATTTGGCCCCTGAGAAGTGGGGCTCAGTTCTGGTACTGAGGGGATGCTATGATGTACTGCTCAGATCCTTCCTTTTAAGCCCGAATCACACATTCCCCCATCCACATGGGGCACTGCTTCCTAAAATGAGCTCTGAGCTGAGCTTCTCATTGGAAACAGCCCTTGACTAAAGGGGGCTGCCTTACCTAGCAAGGCATCCTAGGCCTGATGATATCCCAGTGGGGTAGGGTACAAAGGCCCCATGACTCCATTTGGAACAATTCTGAAGAGCTCAAGTTCCCTATGGAATTGGCTGTTGCCTTTGCTGCAACTTTTCCCTCTCTGTCAGCAGCCCTCAGTCCTCACAGGTGTTGCACCTGAACAGACTCCCAGATAAACTTCCTGTACTCACACCTCCATCTCAGAGGATGTCTCTGGAAAACCTGACTCAAGATGCCAGGTCTGGCTGCCACAGGGAGCAGCCCCACTGTGATGATCTGCACCTTTCTAATCTCCACAAAGACCTGATAAATCAAATTCTCTACATTTTTTTTTTTTTTAAATCATCATTCCCTCCTTACTGACAGAGAAACCAAAGCCCAGAAAGGAGGAGACACGTGAGCCCAACCTCACCCTTTGTGTTAGTGGCAGAGCCATCCAGAAAGGTACAGCCTGAATTATGTGTCAGTCTTGTTTGGTTGGTTAGCTGGTTGCCATATGGCACTGTGAGTGCCTGGATGGTCAAATTAAGCCATATGGCCCTGGCTATGGGAGATGAAAAGTCTCTCCCTTGCCCTAATCCCATCCCTCTGTGCTTCCTTGTAGGTCTGCTCCATTGACACTCCTTTTTTCTCTCTAATGTCCCTAGGCTCTCTCGCTTGGAAAGCCCAGATCTCCCCATCTGGTTTGGTTTGGGTTATTTTGATTGCCAGGAGCTGAAACCCATTCTGGATGGCTTGGATGGTCTCAGAAAATCCAATAAAATGGAAGTGTCTGAGCTTAGGAAGAGTTGGCTCCCAGAGGCTGTAGGGAGTGCCTTTCATTTCCCTTTCAAGGGACCAGTAATGCATGGTGGCTACAGGGAGAGAGTCAGCAGTCAGCAGCCTACTTAGCTTTATATCGTGGCTTTCCTGTAAGTCATTTGAGGCACCACTTCCTGTGTCTTGGGTTCCGCGTCTGTACAATGAGGATAATCCCATCTCCTGGGATTGTTATGAGAAATAAATGAGGTAGTATCAAAATAAGGGACTTAGGATAGTGCTTGGCATATATGAAGCACCATCATTTACTTACTGTTATCTCTTACTCATGGCTTCTCCTCTTTTCTCCCTGTATCTGTTGTTCTTTTATTCTTTCTTTTCCAACCACTTCCTATGGGTCCTATGACTTAGGTATGTACACTACCTGATAATAGCTGCTGTATTCTCCTCTACTTGATTTTCAGTTCAAGGAGCCATTCCAAGAAGCATCTTTCATCTGTACCTCTTAGTTTGGGGCTCCTCTGAGAAGGAATGTGACTGTCCCCAGTCATCTTTTGAGGCTGTTTATTCAAATGATATGTCATTGGCAACTTAGATTGGCTCTGCTCAAATCAGGTGCCCACCTTGGTCTAATCATCTGAGGCTAGGAGCATGGGGCTAACCATTTCCCTCTCCCTCAGCAGGCCCATGGGGCAGGTGCAGGTTCTATGGGAAGGGAGTGAAGGAAGGGTGGAAACCCCCAAATATGCTTGCTGTATTTACTCTGTGAAACTCCTGCAATCTTTGACTTCCCCAATGATGCGGTTCCTCTCACAACACATGTGGAAAGAGTAATCCTTCATGGTGGCTTTGCTTCCTCTCCACCTCCTTAACCCCTTGCCTCTGACAGTCCCCTCACCCGCTCACCTCAAAGTAATTCCCTGAAGACTCTGCTCAACTCTTTTTCTCCTTGCTGGGTCTGCATCCCTGAGCCTCCTGATCATCTCTCCTTTGTGAAATTCTCCCCTCTTATTTTTCATGCTGTTAACCAGCCTTATGGTCCTTCTGCCTCACTCATCAGCTTAGCCACTTCTGCTACTTTAACAGATACTTGGGCATCTAATCTTCTGTCTTGGATTGTAACCTTCTAGAAGGCAGACACAGTGTCTGGTACAACTCCATATTCCACAGAGGCTTCTACACAGTAAGCATGTAGCTTACATTGTGAGTGTCTTAGTCAGCGTTTGCAAGGACATGCTGTAGGAACAGCCCCCAAATCCCAGTGGCTTAAATCAACAAAGGTTTGTCTCTTGCTCATGTTTCATGACTCGTGCAGCTTGGCTGAGCTCTGTGCGCCACCATTCTTCATGTCTCAATCACTATGGGATTGAGAGTAAAGGAATATTCCTCATCTAGAATATACATTTGTGGATACAGAAAACTGCAAGAAACATGACAGAAACACACAATGACTCTTGAGACTTCTTGGAACAGGCTCTGTCACTTCTACTTACAATCCATTGGCTAAAACTAGTCCATGGTCCAGTCTGATTGTCAGCAGGGTGGAGAAGTAGGAAGACACCACAAGCATGTAACAATGAAGTCCTTTTGTAGAAGGTGGGTTGTGAATAATTGGAGAAATGATACAGCATTCTATAAAGCGACGTAACAGGGCTGTTTAAGGGAACCTTGACAAGGAGAGACACATTTCTACACAACGAGGGATCCATTTTAAGATATGACTTAATTAGAATATAAACAATTCCTGGGGTGCCCGGGTGGCTCAGTCATTGAATGTCTGCTTTTGGCTCAAGTTGTGATCCCAGGATCCTGGGATGGAGACCCACATCAGGTGGGTCAGCGGGAGGCCTGCTTCTCTCTTTTCCACTCCCCCTGCTTGTGTTCCCTCTCTCACTGTCTCTGGCAAATAAATAAATAAAATCTTTTTTTTTTTAAAGATTTTATTTATTTATTTGACAGAGAGGAATCACAAGTAGATGGAGAGGCAGGCAGAGAGAGAGAGAGGGAAGCAGGCTCCCCGCTGAGCAGAGAGCCTGACGCGGGACTCGATCCCAGGACCCTGAGATTATGACCCGAGCCGAAGGCAGCGGCTTAACCCACTGAGCCACCCAGGCGCCCAATAAATAAAATCTTAAAAAAAAAAAAAAAGAATATAACCAATTCCTTCCATGAGAATGGGCATAAACCTTTGCTTCTTCTGGTGCTGTGAATGTTTATCTATTTCCATAGGGAAAACACAATAACTATCAGAGAATGCAAGTGTTAGTGACAGGAAGCTACAGAACTCACAATACCAGGGCCAGATTTTTCAGAGCTTGATGGAAGAAATGGAAGCATTTTGGAGGAAACAGTTGACACTTAGTGTTCACTGACTCTGTTTTATGACAAGGCTGAGATTTACCACCAAGAATGCATGGCAAGAGGCAGCAGATGACTGTGGACAACAACAACACAGATGACTGTGGACAACAACAACACAGGAAACACAAAAATGGCCTAGATCACACCTGAACTATGCCTTCAGTTAGGCAGATTAAGAGTTTTTATCACTTTCCTAAGGAAAGGGAACCTGAGACAATCCTTGAAGTTCTTTGGTGTTAAGCATAAGTAATAAAATTTATTTGGTTCTCACCACAGAGTGTTGGGTTAGTCTTAATGAGTACTTGGAATTGTTTTCATAGACTTATTGCAGAATTGTTAGGTATCTGGCCAAGTGAGACCTACCTTCCTAGTAGATTCCTCATAACCAGAGTGGGCAAAACAAGGAGAACAGACCCTCAATCCAGGATTTCGTTTTACTGAGGTTTGTTCATATCTCGGTATGACAAGTGCTGTAGGCACTCAGTAAGATGCTCAGTGAGGAAATTCATTCTTCCTGGAACAGATTGGGCTTGATGCCAATTACTGGGAAGGATGAAGAGGCCCCTAGTGGGCCTGAAACTAGTTAATGAATTCCATCACTCTGTCAAGGACATGAACCACTTGTTATAGGGCACAATTTAAAAACCCAGAGGTAAGTGCCTTCCTTTATTAACATGGGCTAATTCTGAGCAATCCATGATATAAATCTCAGCCTCTAAACTTCTAAAACAATAAATCCAACTACATCAAACTCATTGTGATTTTTTGCAATTTCACTGAAGATTTTCAGAGACCCGGGGGAGGGGAGGTGTTTAAATATGTCTCTTCTCCTAAAATTTCCTGATTCTTTTGTGGGAAGTGGGGAGGGTTGGAAGGTCACCTGATTTCTTCACTCTTCTTCCACAACTGTCAATACCTCTCCCTTCAAGAAGCTCCCTCCTGCCCAGCAATATGGCTAGGGAGGCTTCCCTTTACTCCAAAAAGGGATTATCACAGCATCTTTCCCTCAAATTGAACCTCCTCCCTCCCAAAAACCTTCACATAACAGCTACCAAGAGGATATTTTCTCCATATCATTAGGAGCTGTATAGTATATTTTTGTGTGTGAGGTTGAGTACAGTTATAACCCATTTATTAACTTTGAGATATTTATTTGATGTACCTGAAACTCATCTTCTATAGGTAAAATAGAGACTGAGGAAAGGTTGACACTTTGGCTTAACGAACAATCCTATCCTGGGATTGCCACTTTCTACCTGAGTATCATGGACAAATTACCTAGGATCTTCAAGTTTTAGATTCTAGAATGATGAAATGGGGACATAAGAGTACCCATCTCACAGAAGTGGAGACGGATTGTCACGTAACTCACATCATGGAGAGTGCTTTGCGTTCTTCCTGGCACATGACAAGTGCTCCAAAAACATTAGCAATTATTTTTATCTTAGCAATACTTACAGAGCAAGGAGAATATGTTCCAATCACATAATTTGTTCCAAACTTATGTAGTAGTTTTAAGTGTGTCTGCCAATTTTTGTCACTCTATCAAGAAAGGCAGTCGAATTTCCCTTTTCAAGAATATGGGCTGGCTTACGGGACTTGTTTTTAACCAGTTAAATTAGGCAGAAGCAACGACACGTGACTTTGGAGGCTTGGTTAGAAAAGGCAATACTAGGGGCGCCTGGGTGGCTCAGTGGGTTAAGCCTCTGCCTTCAGCTCAGTCATGATCTCAGGGTCCTGGGATCGAGCCCCACATCAGGGTGGGGGAGGTCTCTGCTCAGCAGGGAGCCTGCTTCCCCCCCTGCCCCCCGCCACTTCCTCTGCCTGCCTCTCTGCCTACTTGTGATCTCTCTCTCTGTCAAATAAATGAATAAAAATCTTAAAAAAAAAAAGAAAGAAAGAAAGAAAAGGCAATACAACTTCCACCTGGCTCTTTCTATTGTGTCTTGAGACATTTGCTCTTGGAAGCCAGACACAATGCTGTGAGGAAGCCCAGAACACACAGAGAATTCACGTGTAAATGTTCTGGCCAACAGCCCCAGTGGAGGTTCCAGCTGATGGCCAGGATCAATCAGCCACTGAACATGTGGAGGAGAAGCCTTCATCATGACTCCTCAGGCACTGTTTGACTACAACCCATATATCAATTGATAGCCATCTAGCTGAGGTCAGGGTAGGCACGCACAGGTGATGTGTACATAGCGGTAGTGAGTCTTGACAGGTGATGCCATTTATGTCTTTTGTTCTTATCTCCCAGCTTGAAAACTGTATGAGTTTCATAGATGTAGAACAACATATGAGTTACGTGTCATCCTCTAAGTGGCATCGTTTTTAGGCATGTTGACAAGTACACCACCATTTTTTTCCTGGGAATGACAGAACACAACGCTGGAATACTCCACCCTCAACTTACCTTTCATCCTTGCCACAATTATCAGGCTGTCATGTCATTTCTTTGAACTCATGGGGATGTGTTAATCTTGGCCATGGAAATTACAGACACTGAGGATGGGGAGGTAAGGGCTATGGTACCCATCAAAGCTCATCCTATGTAGCTTGCTATTCTGGTCCTGGAGAAAGCATTATCTTCTTGCCTCCGGAGATGTGCCTCATACAATCTTTTGGAGTGAAAAAAGAGAAGGGCAAAATCTAGTCTGAGGGAGCTAATAGCCTACTGTGAGGTATAAGGACAACATGTACACATCGGTTGGATTGTTCCTTGCAACCCCATCTGTTTGATTTAATTCTATCCAACAAAAAGGACAGTGTGACGTGCAGGGCTGTGTTGGGGGTCAAGTAGTATGGAAAAAATGCTTCAAAATAAAAACTCAAATTAAAAAGTGAAATTAAAATTTTAAAAAGAGAGAGAATGTACTTTAAGAAATTGTCTCCTCATTGTCGGTCCATGGGTGGGTAGATCTTACAAAGATTAACACAGACAGCCCTAGCTTTTGTAAACACGAATTCGCTAGAACATTCCAATTACCAGCTCTCTTTCATAGAGTCTTGGAACATTAATCTGAGAAGAACTTTATTATTCTCCTTAAAATTATTAAACCCAGTGAATGGTGTGACTTGCCCAAGGTCACATGGGCAAACAGGAACACAGCTGAGAGCAGAGTATAAGCTTTTGATTCTGACCTTATGGCTCTGGGTTCTGACACAGAACCTTAAGTTGCTGACCTTAACCAGGCCATTCCCCATGCCTTAATTCAGAGGGTCAGTGATAACTTGACTGAGCATCTCAGAGAGCAACTGGGTTTATACCTTGAGGTCAGTGGAGAAAACTTGAGCTGTTGGTATTTTTCCAGGAGGATAGGAAAAATTATCTGACCTATTCTGTCGTCAGAGTGACCTCTCTGAACAACATGATATGGTGGCATAGAATACTATGGCCATCTTAACACTCATTACACTTTAATAATTTTTTGGTGTCTGTCTTTGACCCTTGGCATACACTTTATGAGGGTAGGAACATGGTAGTCACACTGACTCTGGTATCATAGAGGAGTGCTAGCATATGCTAAATGCATAATAAGTAAAAATATTTGTTCATATGTGTACAGATAAATGGTTGTTGCTAATCTGATATAAAATGTTTCAAGTAGCTTTTCAGGTACTGCTGGCCTAGAAGATCTGCCCAGCATCCCACTTCCACCATGAGCCGGCTTCTGCCTTCTTTCTGGGCTTATTGTCTCCCTCTCTTCTTCCTGGAAATTCAGTCAAGACTTACTGAGTGCATTACAGCTCCCAGAAAATCATGTTGTTCCCTACCCCTTTCCAACCTTCACCCAACTCCTGGTCTTCCCTTCATTCCCTCTCTCTTGATGTCTTTCACTCCTGCTGGCAATGCCTGAATTTCTACTCTTCCATACGTCACTTAATCTGATTCCCCAAAATTTAAATCTCCCCATATTCCAAAGCTCTTCATAATTCACACCTTGCAGTGGGTTTTGTCAGGTATGGCAATGATTGTTTACATGCCTTCCTCATTCACTGGCATAGGAGCCCTTGAGGCTTTTTAACTTTATCTCAGAGGTAAGATGATCTGAAAATATTTGCGGAATGGACGAACAAAAAAAAATTACATCTCTTGGAAATTTTGGCATTATCTGGGAGCATGGAAATGTATCCACATTTTTAGAAGTCATCGTAGTCCACTTGGTTCATTCTTTAGGCTTATAAAGCCTCTAGGGCTCTGAGTTCAGATGAGAAATCCACTAGGAGCCAATTTCCCTCTGAGCTGGGCTCCTTAAGAGAAAGTTCCACAGGATAGTCAGCTCCAAAACTTGTAGGAAAAGTTTTTCTTTATGCCTTGGAAAGACCTCAACACATGGATCTGAATACTTTATGGCTTCATTTGTACAATGTTTTGTTATTCTCAAAATTCCTGCATAGGTGATAACCCTGTGGGGCAGATGGTGCGATACCAGCTACCCCCAGGACAGATGAGAAAACAGGTCAAAAGACGTTAAAGCACTTGCCCAAGGTCACAGAGCAGAGCTGAGACTAGAACCCAGTTGAGCTCCTTTCCCACAATGTCATAACCTTATGAATGAGCTGGCTAGAACTACACAGCTTGGCTACTTGTTGAGAAAGCCCCAGAACATTTCCGAGACTGGGACTGCATGCAGTACATATGCACATGCATAGTGAGGGTGCCTGACCCAGCTCTGTGAGCACGGCTGTGCCCTCTCACCCCGCCAGGAGTGGCACAGGCAGTGCTGGGCCTCCATTCAGGCCCTTACACACTGGGTCAGCAGCTCTCCTGAGCAGGTGACAGAATTGGGCAGTGACATTGTCTCACATCCCAAAATACATATTTAATAGACACTTTGAACTTACAGAAAGATTGAGGTTATTCATATAACCTAATATAAACCTGGATTCCACGTTAGTTATCAGATACCCAGGAAGGCTTTCTTTCCTTTTCCAGTAAAGTAGAATTGAGCATAGAAAGTTAAGTATGAGGGTGCCTGGGTGGCTCAGTGGGTTAAGCCGCTGCCTTCGGCTCAGGTCATGATCTCAGGGTCCTGGGATCGAGTCCCGCATCAGGCTCTCTGCTCGGCAGGGAGTCTGCTTCCTCCTCTCTCTCTCTCTGCCTGCCTCTCTGCCTACTTGTGATCTCTCTCTGTCAAATAAATAAATAAAATCTTAAAAAAAAAAAAGAAAGTTAAGTATGAGAAACTGGGTCCCCCTCCAGGAGCTTCTTGTGATGGTTCAGTTCCATCACTGCCTTTTGTTCACTGAAGCAACATATTTTGACCACCCAGTATTTTGTCACTTAGGGTAATCTCGGAAGGAGGATGGTCACACCCCAGGCACCATGTAGGAAAATTCACTAGAGGGAGAGAGGGAGAAAGAAAGATTTCTATTTCTCTTCAGTTCATCTCAGTCTTTCTTAATTTCTATTTTGTGTGTTTTTATAACACACATAGATAGTTAATTCAGTAGTACACACAGAACACACAGACACACACACATTTGTATATAGTATGTCCTCAAAGTTTGGAAATCACTGCTTCACAACAAGGAAATCTATTCTTTGAGGAAGGAACCACACCTTTCTGGTATTTAGTTCTCCACTCAGAAAGCTAGGAGCTCCTCGTGATGACGGTCATCATGGCCTGATCTCTTCCGGCTGACCTGGTTGCCTTGTGAAGCACAGAGCACAATGTACACACTTTCTCTCCTCCCAGGATGCCCCTCCTGCTCTGTGATCGCTTCGGACATTTGGGAAGAGCTGGAAAGCAAAGAGAAAGGGGAGGGCAGGTTCTCCCTTGCCATTGGTGGCTCTTGCTCAGACCAACAGCTTACCCAGAGCGAGCCCAGTGCATTTCTCTACTCCAGTTTTTGCATGCTTTCTTTTCCAGCCCCTGTGAATGTTTGCTTCCCATTCTTTGCCATATAAACCAGAAAATGAGGGGCACCTGGATAGCTCAGTGGGTTAAGCCTCTGCCTTCTGCTCAGGTCATGATCTCAGGGTCCTGGCATCGAGCCCCCGTATTGGGCTCTCTGCTCAGCCCCTCTCTCTCTGCCTGCCTCTCTGCCTACTTGTGATCTCTCTCTCTGTGTCTAATAAATAAAAAAAATCTTTAAAAAAAAAAAACAAAAACAGAACAGTGAGACTCAGCTTGACACTGCAGGCTCCTGAAACTCCATGCTTGTTTTGAAATTTGAAGGAGCTTATTGATTCTAGATAATCTGTATTTGATTGGAAAAGAGGGACAGAGCCTGTAAAAGGTCACAGATGATTTCCTAAGGATATCTTCTCTCATCATGAAAGCTATTTAAGATTAACTTGACAGGGGGGAAAAAAAAAAACTATGTTCTGGGGGGATTCAGTCACAGTCCAGGGACCAAAGCCCCTGGCAACTAGTCCCCCTGGGTCCTTTTCCAGATGCATTTTTCTGCAGCAGCCCAGGATGCTGAACAGACCAGAAACCCCAAAGTGGCCCTGCCCCTGGGACCTAAGCATTTAGCTAAATCTACTCCATCCGTGTTTAACAAATTCTACCCCTTCTTTTAGCAAGATATAACTAAGAATTCATAGACTGAAAAGTCAAGGTACAATATTTAGACCTAAACTTTCCATTTAAAAATAAATAGTAACTCCTAATAACACTTGAAAATACTACCACTTCAGATGATTTGTTCTTTCCTTTCCACTTTTGAAAGCACGCCCCATTGTATTATTTCTTTCTTTTTTTTTTTTTAAAGATTTTATTTATTTATTTGACAGAGAGAGATTACAAGTAGGCAGAGAGGCAGGCAGAGAGAGGGGAAGGGAAGCAGGCCCCCTGCTGAGCAGAGAGTCAGATGTGGGACTCGATCCCAGGACCCTGAGATCATGACCTGAGCCGAAGGCAGTGGCTTAACCCACTGAGCCACCCAGGCGCCCTATTGTATTATTTCTTTTCATTTTCTTATTAGTCCTCCGAGTACTGCTAACTCTAGGATATTATGAACACCTTCTTCACACCCTCTATATTCTCAAATCTTTTAGGAAATCCCTGAGCCTTGCTTGGTTCAAAGTCTTACTCCTCACAAGAGCACCCACGTTTAAATCAGGGAAGAGAAATAAGTGGTTAAACGTGAATAGCAGAACCCTCGTAAGTGATTACCCCACAGAAGACTGGATCTTCCTTTGAGACAAGTAAGGGCTTGGCCATTCCCCTCTGTGGATGAAGGAAATGAGTGAGGCTCAACCCCTATTATTAGCAGTAACAGTAATGACAATATCACGACTTGCCTAGTATTTACTCGTTGCCTGACACTTTTCTAAGAGCTTCACAGAGATTGGTTTATTTCAGCCTCAAGCACACTGATGATTCTATGATCCCTCAGTTTTCAGATGATGAAACTAAAGCTTGCCAGGAGATAATTTGCCTGAGGTCACACAGCTCCTGAATAACTGGTTTCACATCCCAGGAGTCTGGCCCCAGGATCTTTGTAGTGATTTGTCGTAAATCATGGAGTCAGTGCTAAGAATTGGGACCCCAGATTTCAGTCTCTTAAGTTAAACATGCCCTTCTCTGTACTAAGCTCTGCCTTCCCTGATTTGATGGATTTTAAGTCGTTTAAACTCTTCATATCCTGAGCTACTTATATGAGGAGCTGGTCCTGACTTCCTTCTGAGGCTGAGGATTAGAAGTTCTGTTTCTGCTCTGAATGCCACTGTCAATGCAGTTCAGTTCTCCGGGACATCATTTTCCAGACCAGTTTATTAGAAGAACACTTTGTAGGTCCATGTCTGCATATGGCATTCTGGACAGTCGAATCCATCTAAGAAAAACCATAGGCAGAAGATCCAGAAGCTCCGTGCTGGACTGGAAGAGCCAGAAAAGGCCCCCACGACACAGTTTGCTTTGGACAGAGCTGCCGCGGACAGGTAAATACCACTCTCCTACCTTTAAGGACTTCCTGGAGAGACACAGCAACTCTAGGTATGATTCCTCCTTATGTGTGACACTTTTCCCTGGCAGGAGTTCCCTTTTCTGATCTAGATCTTTCCTGGAGCAGCTTAACAACGACCATTTTCTGAGGGCCTGCTCTGAGCCAGGCACTAAGACCTTTGTCCGCATTATCTCGTTCCAGTCTCAACCCCATGAGGGAGTGCTACTATCATCTTTTGTAGATGAAACTAAGCAGAAGTAGTTTAAATAACTTACCCAAGGTTCAATGAGTTAATAGCGCAGCCTAGATATGACTGTAGACGATTCCTCTCCAGGAGCCAGTTTGCAGAGGTTACAATGGGCTGCCTCTCTATCAAGGGTCCATCTCCTGTGTACAAGACCCCGTGCTCGAGGAACAGCTATTTGCTGGGCTCTGGATCATAGGATTGAATGCCTGCTATTGCACGGCCTCTGTTGTGTGATTTTCTTTTTTTAACTGATAATTAGTTTTAAAAAGCCCTTATGTTCCATGTTCATTGAATGTAGGAGGTGGTTAATGTGGTTGGGGATACTTTCAAGGATATGTGCATAATAATGGGCTGGAATGGATGATAAAAGATCATTGTGGTCTCCCCTGCTGTGAGACAGAGGTCCCCTTAGCCAGATGGCCCTGTCCCGGCCCCCAACTCCCTGTAGTCCACTTTCTGGTGCTTTTTCAACCCCCAGTGCTTCCTGGCACCCCTGTCATCCCCTGGGCTCCCCGGGCAGCTTCCTGTTTCCTGGTGCAGGTGCGGAGGAGGCAGCTGGTGTGCCAAAAATCTATACCTGACCTACACTTACCTGTGCACTTTGGCTAGCAGGCCTGACTCTCTAACACTGTCACACTTTATAACACTTTAATGCTTGGGGATTATAAAGTTCCCCAGCCCCGGAGCATCAAAGGAAAAACATTATCTGTCTGCCAATACAGCACGACTTTGTGGGAAGGGAACAGGGACCTGATGCTGTTGGCAATAACTGTGAGCATGCTGAACAGCACTTATTTAGGATTATTAAAGTGAATTTACACACATAGACTTATATACGTACCTCAGGACTATGATGGAACTTGCTCAACAAATGTAGTATCAAGAATTATGGTGGGCCCAGAATGTTTTTTAATTTTTGAGGATGTAGGTGCTTTTTAAAAATGCTGCACTTGAAATGAGATCTATGCTGCTCCGTGTTGTCTCACTCCAAAAGCCCGTTCTTCCCACGGCAGTCAGAACAGTCTTTCTGGAACACAGACCCGCTCCTATCATACCTCATCCGGAAACCCTGCGGTCGTTCCCCGTCCCCGCTGTGCTGCCGAAGCAGGGTCTGGACGAGGCACCCCCAGACGGCCCCTTTCTTCTTGCCCACTGCCTCCCCACCTGCTGCTCCTCGGCTATTCTTCTCTCGGGCTCCTGCCAGCCTCCGGCCTTACACACGCCATTCTCTCTGCCCCAACACACTCCCGTACCCTTTTCCAGGTCATACACTTCTCCTTTGCCTGACTCTTATTCATCTTTCCTGGGTCCTCACTGAGCCAGGTCAGGGGCCTGCCATGTGCTTCCCAGCCCAGCCCTGATCACCCTTTACGGTACTTACATGTGCCACTGGCCAGCTCCTTGGACTGCTCTGTCCGTGCAGAAAATGGGGTCTGTCTTATGCACCACTGTATCCCTACAGCTGCGCACTGGGTGTGGCATAGAGAGGAATTCAAGAACATTTATTATATGAATGAATAGATAATGATATCTCCCAGATCTACCGAACTGCTTCCACCAGAACTTACAGGAGGATCATGCAAAAACTGCTACCTGAACCAGCTGCTGTAGAGACCTATTAAAATATATACATAGGATGCTACTCTGCAGCCAAAGTCCTCATTTTGACCCAAGGCAGGCAACTATACTATTGTTGAGAAAAGTTTCGTCATGGAAGCCCCTTACCCACATCTGACGGGGGCCATTAGTCTTCTTGTAAACCAAACAAGAATTTTTAGATTACTTTCCTAAGCTACACATGGGATTTCTCAAAACATGACTGTCTTGGGTCTCATGATCAAAAGTGTCAAATGTGCTCAGAATGAAACTGAAGCTAACAGATTCTCTTCCTTAATGATGGACTGAGAAGTGCTACTTTGGATTGGAATTTGTTTTGGATTTTGATCTAGGAATCAGTTTCCTGTTGATTACAGCATGCAAAACATGCCAGTATTTCACACAGGCTTATGTTTCCTAACTGATTCCATTAAGGCAGTGGTTTTCAAGTCTCACTTTGTCCCCTCCCCCATCCTAAGCCCTGTCCCTCTCCCCTCGCCCCGCCCAGGAGACATTAGGCAATGTCTAGTATCATTTTTGATTGTCACAATTTGGAAAGGATGCTACTCGCATGTGATGGGTAGAGACAAGGGAGGCTGTCAAAGGCCCTAGAATGCACAGGACAACTCCCACAACAGGGAATGATCTCACCTAAAATGTGAATAGTGCTAGGTTGAGAAGCCCTGCATTGAGATCGCTCTGTAGACACCTTGGTGCACAAGAACTAGGCCCTGTTGATCTGTGTAGTGCTTTCCAAGATGTGTGGAAACAAAGCAGAAAAAAAAAACAAATTAAAAAGTGGTGAAAAGGGGGCGACTGGGTGGCTTAGTCATTAGGCATCTGCCCTGGGCTCAGGTCATGACCCCAGGGTCCTGGGATTGACCCCCACATCGGACTCCTTGCTCTGAGGGAAGCCTGCTTTTCCCTCTCCCACTTCCCCTGCTGTGTTCCCCTCTCTCGCTGTGTGTCTCTCTGTCAAATAAATAAATAAAATATTATAAAATAAAATAAAAATAAAAAGAAGTATGAAGGCTATGATTTAGAAATTAAGATGCACAGCCTTTTTCTAAAGTAGGATAATTCCATTTGGGGAGGTTTACTGGATAGACCCCAGTCCTGAACCAAAGAATCTCCTACAGAAATATAGTAAGTGGCATTTAGTATGGAATTGAACAGACCCTTGAGTGTGAAAAGTTTTGGGTGAATTCAAAACCATATTTGTTTTTCATATTGAACACGTTCAGGTCATTTTTTTGTTTCCTAAGAAGATAACCATTTGGACAAAAATATCCACTTGAAAGGCAGGTGAAATGTAAGCTGCTACTCTTCTACACAGACAATCCAGTGTATTTATACTTAATCCATAAAGGCATAATGTTACAAAACACATTTGTATATTGTGAAGCCATCTGGCATCAAATTTTCCAATTTATAGACAACTTTGTATTTACATAACAAATTATTAAATCAACCATTTTTCCGGTTTATAAAAGGTCGCTGAGGTACACACACAGTGTGTATAAAAGCAGATAAGGCTGATAATACATATTTACAGTAGATACAAATTAATCTTTCATATTTGAAGATAATGCTTTTTATATATTTTTCTGTATCAGACTCCCCACTGTTAGCAGGATTTCCCATGCTTGAGTTGTTTATTGCTTTTTGGCTCACTGATTTATTATTCACTTCTGGGTTGTTTACACGTATGAATTACTAATGTTCTTATCTCTTTGGCTAATGCAAATAGAGTGAATGAAAGAAAAAGATAAATTAATTCAACATTACAGTTCTGGCTGGTTGATATTATTTTTTCATAGCCCCCAAATGAATCAAGTAATGCACAACTCACTTTATACGCTACATTGAAAAGTCTTGAGACTCGTGTTACACCATTTGGGCATAAATGGGCAAAGTAAACAAGGTATCAGATTTTCAGTAAGGTCTAGAATCTTGGCTTTCTTGTCAGAAAGAGCAATGTCACCAGCATCTTAAGCATCTTAGATTTTTAAAATCTCAGTGCAAAACCGCTTGTGACTTACAAGGACACGTTGCAAACTGCAGAGAAAATTACCAAAGTTAACTACAATGTGTTACCATGGTCTGAAATGAAAAAGGAATCATCTGGGATAAGTCAGTCGGGAATCTTCATAAAACTTACAGAAAGCAAAATATCAGCCCTCTGCTGTTCCCACAATTTTGCAGTGTTATGTTAAAAAAAAAAAAAAAAAGGATTGTGTTTACTTGAAAAATAGACACAGCAAATAACTCAAAGTCAGGGTCCAAAGACAAGACTAAAAGTGGCCCATGATCTCACAAGGAATGAATATTCTTAAAGCATTTACATTCACAATGAGACTGAAAACTATAAACCAAAAATATTCCTTTAAATAAATAAAAACGCTGATAGCTTTTAATGCTATAAATGAGACAAATCAAACAAGAGCCACTCAGTTAATTTTCCTTCATTTGAAATAATCTTTAAAAACTCTTAAAGGTGTAGTTCATTCTCCTTGTGCTTCCTAAGACTGTTAAGGGACACAACATAAAATTAGATTTTCTTTTCCAAGAGGGATATTATGTTCTCTAAAGGAGCAAAAATTTTTCATTATTTCCACTGTCAGATTTGTTGGGGGGAAAAAAAGAGTTTGCTTATTTTAGGGAATAAAAAAATGTAATAATGTAAAAGGGCTAGCCTTCATTTTTAAAAAATGAATTGGCTTTAATACAAAGAGAAAGAAATGGCTCTGTGGGCAAAATTCAAGTATGAGTGACCAATTTTTTTAATTGTAAAGTAGGTGCAACATTTAAAAAAATGTTACAGCACTGCATGACCTGTAATGCTAACAATATTTACATTAACTGCTTACACAAAACCATAGAACTGTAAAAGAGAGGGAGGGAAAAACATGTGGACTAAAACAACAACACCTAGATCCACATCAAAGCTGTAAGCAACCAGTGAAATCATGGGCACTAACATACTTTACATGGCTTACTGATGTAAAGTACACATTGGTGGGGGAGCACACACCTAATTAGCTTCAACTATCTAAAAGAAGACTTGGTGGACACAAACTCAGTCTAAGGACAGACAGCAAGGGCTAAAAAAACTTCTACATATCAACACGCACACACAGACACACACACATATGCAGACACTGCAACATACAAACACACATATGCGTCTACCTGGGACTACAAACAGCCTGTAGATGAAACAGTAGAAAAGCAGGTGGTGGGGAGGAGAACGTTTCTGGGTTAAACATATCAAACACATAAGATGTATCGACTAACCTACACAAAAGATGACTTGGGGTGAGTGCAAGAGCGGCTGGCAGGCAATCCCATGGTTACATGAAAGACACAATGAACCTACCCCCAGAAGGAAGGGTTCCCGCCTCCAGGCCGGGAAGCCTGGGGTAGCCACTTGCATTCCATCAGGCTTGGGGGTAGGGGTGAGGGTGGGAGTGGAAGGACAGTGAGACACAGGAGACCGGGGGAAGAACTAGAGCTGTTAGTATCAACAGTGAGCCCGGGTGGAGTGCTCTGTGCTGTGGCCCCAAGAAACCAGCTGGAAGAATGACCTTGGTCTCCTTTTTCCTGAGTTACTGGAACTCTGCTACATTGTGGGACTGAGTATGGGGGGCGTTGGATGAGCGAGGAGGGATAACGGAGGTGGTGGGCATTTGGGGATCCAGAGCCTGCTATTGAAAGGCTCCCAGTGACTGGAGCTTTAAGCTGTTGAGTGAGCCCTAGGCTAGGGGACAAGGTAGCAAGTGCCCTTGAGGGGGTTGAAGGATTTGGTGGGGGGGCTGGTGATTCTAAGAATAAAGGGATAATGGATCCCCTTCTTTTGACAATCCATCAGTGGAAGTCAGGCTGGAGGCCGGAAACTTCACTCAAGCACATGGGAGATAGGGTTAGACCACCACCACAAAAATTGTGAAAAAAAGACGGAAAATTATGTTGTGCTACATTTCTTATTAATAACCTTGTACTTTACAATGGCTCACAGTTTTAGGTTTGTATACTTGTAATGTAGTATTTTCTCTCTACATTTGTTTCACATTTTTTTCTTACTTAATATAATATAAATAATTTGGTTAATAGATTTAACCTGCACATTTCAGCCACATTAATATATATAAGAATCTGTTAATGGTATAAATAATTCTTTAAATAAAATAAATCTGATATGTTACATAATACTGATAAAAAATTACCATTGCTAATAATTTTGTAAGCCACCTTCACTTCTGGTGTGAGTATGATGAATGGCTATGAAACCTGCTTTGATGATTCCTATTTCTTCTTGCCACTACAAAAAAACTGAATTATAATCAACCTTACCTCTGATAATGGTTTCGAAGTGGGGCTTTTGCCTCCATGTATGGAAACAGAGAGTTTTACATTGTCAGGTACAATCTGCAAACAAATCCCACTCTGAGCGTCAATGGTGGTGCAGCATAAGCTAGCTAGATCAGTAGGTGGCTATCAAACGTTAGCTACAGAAATGACTGAGTAAAATATTCCATCTAAGATTTTTTTTTTTTATAAAACCTATTCTACTTTAAAACTTAGGTAAAAAAAATATGCAACAAATGGTTGCAGTTTCTGAATTCTTAATTTAGACCTGTGAGCCCTCATCCCTTTAGAAATCGGCAAGGTTTTGATTTCCTAGGCACCCGAAATTGAGTCCAGTGCTGCCAGGCAAGGTTCATTCCAAACAGACAATATAAATGGACACTCGGTGGTGTGCAGTGTGTATGTCATCATTCAGCTAATACATCATCATGCCTTTTCTTTGCTGTTAAATACAAAAACAGCATCTGTTACATTATCATAGAAAAGCATTTAGGTTGTATTTTTATTTATCACTTTACACTGGTAGTCTCTGGTAGGTGTACTCCATAGAAACCAAAGAATTTTGTACACTATTTCTTTGTACAATAAAAGATAGAGTGTGCATTAGGTACGCTTGTACATGACAATATTGTACAATATTTACACTTCTGATATCACCGTGAAATTCTGTATTTTCTATATACAACACTGAAAAGTCTTCGGAAACATTTGGACATTTCTTATAATCACAATTTTAGTATTATAGAAAAAGTTTCTCAGTAATCTCTTGACCGTTTCTCACTCTCATCAGTCAGGGATTTTGATTGGTTTTCCAGCCTTCATTATCCTTCCTGTTCAAAAAAATACTGTGTCACTGCTTCTTTTAGCACCCTGTGGTGGTGGTAGCAATCTGCTGTGGTATAAATACTGATATAACAGTGGCCATATCAATACCTATCTATAGATAGATTTATCTGTGCACGTTCCTTTACTCAACACTGCGCATTGGTGGAGTAGTCCCTGTTATCTGGAGATCTTCCTCCTCTTGGGTTTGGGGGGTCTCATTTGTCTGTCTCCCTGTGGGATTTGGTGAACCTGGAAATAAAGAGGTGGAAAAAAACAACAACAGAGGTTGAAAGTACAAACACCATATGATTTCTGACAAAGAAATGGGGGAGGAAAGAGAGTCCACCTTTCCTTTTCAATCACTGATATCATGAGGCATTTACATTTTCTATCAAGATCCCAGATCTCAGTGTGTCCCCAGTCACTACAGAGAAGGAGGAATCCTAGGAGCTGATCTTCAGAACAACACTGTGGGAACCCGATAAACAGTGGGACTCCAAGGAGGAACCAGAGAAAATCAAGTGTGGGAAATGCAGTGTGCTGTTGCTACCCCTGTTGCCCATTTAAGACCGAAATAAAGCCTTTCCTGTTAGCGATCCCTAGATCACCAATTTCAGTAAAGTCTAGAAAAGTGGAAAAATACATACCAAACATGTTTTCTTCTTTCCTTCGTCACCTGACTTATTTTACAACCACTAAGAAGGGTCAAAGGCGGTAAGAACACGTGTGTAGCTCAGCCCAAGGAAGTTTATTCATGAGAAGACTTGGAGTGAAAAAGAGAATACCACTACCATCTGTTGACAGATCTGAGCTTGTATAGCCTCGGAGGAGCGAGTAGTACAAGTCATCTTTATATGCTAATACAGAAACTGTAGTGAGTAGGGCCGTATCAGGTCGACCCGATACATGGCCCTACTCACTACAGTAGGAACACAGCAGGGCGTGATTGCCAGGTATCAGAGAGCAGGTATGGCTCTGAGGGGCAGAGGACAGGTGCGAGGGAAGTGATCTGGTGCCCTACATTGGATGTGGCTACATACAATGTATGTATGTAGGAGACAGGAGAGGGCAAGGTCAAGACCCAGGAAATGCAGGCTAGTCCCGAGGCAGTGGTATAGCTAATGCTTAACAACCTGCTTTCTGTTTAAGGACACAAGCCTATTGTAGCATTTGCCAATTTCCATGGTGCAAAAACTTCCACCACAGCCAATTTCAAAGCTACCATCATAATGTCACAGAACTCATAGTTAGGAGACGTACCCAATCAGTTCTCAAGGTCCACTGCAAGTTGGCTTAATTGTACATTTAAAAAAATAATGTTTAGGTAACAACAAAGGCCAATGCAAGTCAAATGCAAAAAGCTTTGAAATAAATTTTGAAAACTAATGTTTATAAGTTTCTCAAACTGTCTCTTCCTCCTAACCTATCCATATACATCTCTTAAAACCACTAGTTTCTGGTGAAGAGCCATAATAGAAAACTTGTTAAAATTGAGGAAAGAAGACTTTATTTAAGACTGCAAACAAGTCTTGGTAATCTGTGGACCAAATATGTCCTGTAAAGATATTTTGTTTAGCTGCATGATGCTTTAATGTTTTAAAAAAATCATTGCCAATGGTAAAAAAGAGGGGGGGGGATTTTACTTCCAGACTTTTAGCGTCTTACGAAAAATTGGAAGAGCTTGCAACTCTGGCGTAATTTCTCATACAGTTGAGATCTGCTGGAGTGTGGAAGAAGGAGCTCCTTCTGGAGAGAGCATGGACTCCAGGTTGCTACAATTCCCACCAGTCCTGACTGCCTACTGGCCACAAAGGCCAAAACGTCCCACAGCAAAGACCAGCAAGGTGCTCACCAAACCCATTTTCTCTTCTTCCTGAACAGGCACCGTATATTACATTTCCTAGTCCATTTGAGTTAAGAAAGCCGCGTGATGGGGTCAGACCAGAGGAAAATCAGCAGGAGTGCAGCCCTTTGCTTATACTCTTCTCCCACCTGCTGGATGGATGGAAGTGGCATGAAGGAGCACTCTGAGGCTCTAGGGAGTGGTGGACACTAGATGGAGAAAGAAGAACCCGAGTCTCTGAATGACTGTGTGCAGCAAGCCCTTCCCCAGCCAGCACCAGACTGAAGTGAGCAATGCCTTTAAGTGTTGTACCTCTACGACAGCCTACCCTGACCTCTTGGTTGGCACTTCTCAGTCCCCTTGAGTTGCTGTTTTTCTCACACCTGACCCACTTTATTTACTCACAGTATTTGCCTGGTCTTAGAAGGCGTTTAAATGTATAATTCCTGCTTTGGAACTTTCCTAAATTCTATCAGGACATTTACTATCTTAGGGTCTTAATTCATCCATCGGGAAAAGGATGGGTTGGATCACAAAATCTCTACAGCCCATGCCAACACCAACATTCTGTGAATCTATAACCTGTATCTGTCAATCAGTAGCCACTGAAGGGGTTGTTAGGATCCAGATAAACTTGTTAACACAAAGTGTTGAATAGAAAAAAGGAAATCAGCTTTCATTGCTGAATAGCCTTAGATAATTTACATTTTTTAAAGAAATTACCAAAATTATACTTTGAGTGTTTACATGAGCCAATACATGAATTAGAGGACAATGATTAAACTTCTCACATTCAATACTACTGAATGAACAGTTCAGTAAAAATGTGAAGGAATAGGTGCAACCTCTCAAAAACCAGAGGTTACAGTGTTCAATAATTTAACAATGGGATTTTGTGTCAAATATTTCCCTTCTTAGGTAACAGTGGAAAGGAAATGAGAGTTCTGTCTACGCTTGATCTTGACCCTATTGTCCAATTTCCCTTTTTTTTGTTTTATGGAAAAAGCAAAATTTGCATTATTGACTATTTAGGCAGCATTAGTGGCCACTGTTACTGAGTCAAATGCAGAAACCTGTGGTTTAAACTCAAATATTTTGCTGCTCACATTTGGGAAGTATGTTTTGTGTGAAAAGCAAAAGTTATCTCAGAAAAAAGACATAGTTAATACTAGTAGGTTATTTTTGTCTTAAATTACTTTAAATCTTCTCTGACATCAGTCTTTTTTTGAGCTTAGTAATTTAGTATTGCTACGTGACTTGCTTGTCAATATTTAAGAGACTTTACCAAAAAAGTGCAACACAATTTATTTTCAAAGAAACACAGTATAATGGAAAAATAAATTAACTTACGGTCCCAGATATTTTGTCCAGTTCACTCATGGCCTCATGAATAGCAGCTTCTAAATGGTTATTTAGCTTTCCACTTCTGGAATTAATGAAAATAACACACCAGATTAATAAATAACACACCACTCTCAATTTAATCCCCTACTCAGAAAACAGAAGTACCAATTCCACCAGAGAAAGTCAATTTATATTTACATTTGAAAAAGATGACAAACGCTCCAGGATTCTCACCACTGAATACTAATAATAAAGTCACTAAACAACAAAAAGAATGGAACACATGAGAGGGGACAATGGATTCTTTCCCCACCACATGCTTCTTCCCCCATCTGATGTTTTTGCAAGAAAACTGGGCCATGGGTCTTCGTCCCCACAGATGCAGCTTGTCCTCCAGGACTCCAGCCTCTTGGACTCCAGGACCTCCAGGACTGCATTGCCTCTTGTTCTGGCTTGTCTTTCAGGCAGCCGGGCCTGGCTGCCGCGCCAAGGGTGGAGGGGCTGAACTGCAGACTCTGGCCACTAGGGAGCGCCCTCTGCCCTCTCTGGCGCGTCCTGGCTTCCAGAGTTGAGCAAGTGAAGGCTGAATCCGGTGTGCCCGAGTACGCACGTTGCATGTTCTGGGTGGCCAACAGCTTTGCTCGTCATGCCCAAGGCTCCCTCCATGCCTGGGCCCACCGCATTTTCCCCCAAACTAAAATAACTTAAGTATTTGAACAGATAAAGAATGACTCTTTCAGAGAATCTATCACTCGTCTGAATTTTTTTCGCTACTCAGCATTATGCACGTGTGGTCCGAATAATAAAAAACAGTACATCGGCCACTATTGAAACCATAGGAAGTTGTTGAACTAACTACTTAAAATCAGGCAAATCCATATTATCTTACTCCTTCTGTAGTTTTGCACCCTTCGTCTACAGTAACTTATTTTTTCCTTTTTTATGTGTATAAATAATGACCCAATTATTCTGAGTACTAAGGTGATTCATTTCATTCCCCTTGTCACGGCAATTACTAGAAAAGGTGCAGAGATAAACCTTTTCAGAACAGGCTGTCAGCATGGTTCTCCAAGAGTTAAGTCTCACCTTAGCATCTACACGGAGACTGGAAATTTGCAGTCGTGGAGGAATTTGGCTCATATTCCCATTTAGTTTGGCTCACATCATGTTTAAAAACCTATTTGAACTTTAGTGGAATGCCTTTAGATGAGAGGCCTTTTGGTTTACCCTAGCCCCCTCCAGGTTTTACCCTCGTACTCTGGACTGGACAATTCACACACTTCGTTTCTGTGTACACCCCAGGAGTATAATGCCAGGAACATCATGCATGCTCCACATATTTACTAAAAAATTTTGTCCAAAGCGAACACGATGTCTCGATATTTTGGGAAACATATATGAATTTAAGTCATTTTAACTGAAAAAAAAAAAAAGGTTAATGGAAAGCTTTTAACTAAATTATGTGGAAATACAGCACCAACTCCTTCCTCTCACCTTTCGCTGGCCTGTAAGCCAGCTTCTAGCTTTTACATTCTTCCCACTTATTTTTAGAGATATAAACAATGCAGAAAAGTGCATAGAATAAATTAACCCCTAACAAACCTACTTCCAAGAATAAACTGATAATACATTACCTACTTCCTTTAAGTCTTTTTTACAAAAAAAAAAAAAGGCTGAAATTCCCATTTGTCATCAATTCCTAGTCCCATTCTCTCCTCCCCTCTTCCCCAAAGACTACTGTGTTATGTATTTTTCTAGTAAGTTTTTATATTTTTTATTTTATTTATTTATTTGAGATTGAGGGAGAACACAAGCAGAGGGGCAAGGTGAGAGGGAGAAGCAGATTCCCCACTGAGCAGGGAGCCTGATTCAGGGCTTGGTCCCTGGACCCTGAGATCATGACCTGAGCCAAAGGCAGACGCTTAACTGACTGAGACACCTAGGTGACTCTGTTTTTATATTTTATATGTCCATGAATAGTACCTGGTATTGTCTTTTATGTGTGTGTTTTTTTAATATACACACAAAGATGTCTATCAGGTATGTTATGGTATACATACTATTCTGCAACTTGGCTCTTTCTCCCTTATCACTGTCCAAGTACTGAGCACTGTCCAAATTGATATTATAATCTATTTGTACACTCTTTTATTTACCTACCCATTCCAGTTTTAAGGGACCATGAGCATCTGGTGCAGTCAGTCTGAGTTGCTTTCCCAGTGAAAATTTTGCTATGCCTGATTCTGAATTACTGAGGGGTGCAGTCTGATCCCAGGACTCTGCCGGTCCTGTCAGCTTGGTTGGGGTTGGGTTGGGGCCCCATTTATGGGCTGTTTGGCAAAGGCCGTGACAGTATCACATGTTGCCTAGTTGCCTAACAATATTAAACCTTGAGTAATATGTTAAATAGATTTAACTTAACTATTTCTTTTGTGTTTAAAAGTATGAATATATATTTCAAAAGATATTTATGTTATGAATATTTATTATAATATCTTAAGGACATAATAAACTACTTAAAGTACTCAATGTCTAAAATGAAAGTAAAACATTTTAATGAAAAACGATTAAAGAATTTTGGTTTTCTCACTTTTATCTTTTTTTTTTTTTTTTAAAGATTTTATTTATTTATCAGAGAGAGAGGGGGAGAGAGCACAGGCAGAGGCAGAGGGAGAAGCAGGCTCCCTGCTGAGCAAGGAGCCCGATGTGGGACTCGATCCCAGGACGCTGGGATCATGACCTGAGCCGAAGGCAGCTGCTTAACCAACTGAGCCACCCAGGCGTCCCTTATCTTTTTTTTTTTTAAGATTTTATTTATTTGATAGACAGAGATCACAAGCAGGCAGAGAGGCAGACAGAGAGAGAGGAGGAAGCAGGCTCCCTGCCGAGCAGAGAGCCCAATGTGGGGCTCGATCCCAGGACCCTGGGATCATAACCTGAGCCGAAGGCAGAGGCTTTAACCTACTGAGCCACCCAGGCACCCCTCACTTTTATCTTAATAGCAAAAATAGCTACTATTTATTGAAAATAGTCAATGTGCCAAGAATTGTGTTAAATCTTCATAAACATTATCTCAAGCCTAACAGCAAGCCTATGAGGCAGGCATTATGACAACTGTTTATATGCAATACTTCATGACCTTTTAGGAGAACTGGTAAAACCAATTCTAATTTGATAATGAAGAAGATGGATATTTAACTACAAATAATTTTTTAAAAATAATAAATTCAAGGAGCCATGAAAACATTTTCCCTATGAAAAATTGCAATAATATCACCATTAAAGTATAAAAATAATTCAATATTATTTGCTGAATAAAAAGACAGAATTTAGGACTTTGTGATCTCATTCTTCAACAAGGTGTTTAAACTGTTTGTAAACAGCTTATATTAATTTAAGCTAAATTAATAGTGTTTTTCCTTTAACAAACTCAAGTAGTAAATAGAGGGAGAAAGGGCTACTTGTGGAAGAGAGAGTAGATACAGAGAGGTGGGGCATGAAATTACTTGAATGCATCAGGATATTCAAGAGGTAAAAGGAGATGCTCCCAGGTGTTAAAGCTGCAGACTAATTTTTACACTAACTAGTCAGGTAAGGGAAGAATGAACTCAAAAAAGGAAGAAAAATTTCCATGAGTTCATGAAATGAATAATTAGTCAAAATTCAGTCTTGCAGTACCAAGGGCCTCCCTGTGGAGTCTCTTCCACTATTTTCGATTCCCTGCTGACATTTAATAATAAACATTTTTACTAATGGACACTCTAAAACCTACTTGATTAAGCAATAGATGTTCATATAATCACATTTCTAGTTATTAATGGAGATAATTGCCACTTCTATTCTTCACCATCTATATTGTCACACATTATCCTTACCTTCACTAATTGAGAAAAAAGGCAGGTACACATCTGTGAATGGTACAGGAAATGAAAGAAAGGAGAAATTGCGTGTTGCTCTACACTGTCAGTTTAGAATCGAAGCAACTCACTTCATGTAGAACAGAACAAATTTGCGTGACACATAAATGTCAAGAATCTTAGATTCTGAAACTAATCCATAGAGAAAGTATGAAGATTGAAGGAAATTTAACATGCTGGGGGAACTGGGTGGCTCAGTTGGTTAAGCGTCCAACTCTTGGTCTTGGCTAAGGTCATGATGTCAGGGTTGTAGGACCAAGCCACACTTTGGGCTCCACGCTCAGCAGGAAGTCTGCTTGGGATTTTCTCCCTCTCCTTCTGCCTCTCCCCTCCATGTGCTCGCAGATGTGTGCTCTTCCTCTCTCTCTCTCTCTAATAAATAAATAAATATTTTTAAAAAAGAAAATTTTACATGCTAAGTATAATTTCTTGGTTTTAAATTAAAAGTAAGATTTATTTTATCACTTTATCACTTTCCAGCTTAACAAAAATCAGATTATCAATTTTTAAGTTTATATGTATGTATAGACAGAAGATTTGATCCTCATTTCAGTGAAAATCATAACAAATCTAAAAGCTACGGAATTTTTTCTTTAATGAAGTTATTTTCTCTTTTAAGTATAAAATGACCCCAAATAACAACCTCAATACATATATGTAAGTATTTCTTTTGTGATTAGGTTGTAATAGGTGTATCAGTTTAAAAATATTTATTGTGCAGTTTGATTGCAGAATATTGAAAATTAAAATGACTACATAAAATTCTAAGCATCTAAATAGGGTGGTAGAATGTTTCAACTGGCAAAAATATCTCATAATTGTGTTTTCTTCACCTGTATCTTTATAATAAAAATAGCTGTTTACTAACTACTTACCATGTGCCACATACTGTGCTGAGGTTTTTTTTTTTTTTTTTTTAAGATTTTATTTATTTATTTGACAGACAGAGATCACAAGCAGGCAGAGAAGCAGGCAGAAAGAGCTCTCTCTGCAGAGAGCCTGATGCAGGGCTCGATCCCAGGGTCCTGGGATCATGATTTGAGCCGAAGGCAGGGGCTTTAACCCACTGAGCCACCCAGGTGCCCCTGTGTTGAGGCTCTTTTTAAATTATCTATATTATAACAATGCAAGAGGTAGATATTAACATACCCATTTTAGGAATGAAGAATTTAGGCTCAGAGAGGTTAAGCAACATGCACAATGGCACCCAGCTCTAAAGTGGTGGAAACAGGATTTGAACTTTGAAACAGAATTTTCCAAATTCTGCCTTTCTTCTTCAGTTGCTTCTTCCCTCCTTTTCTTCTGTCTACAAAAGCAGTCAAATCTTTGTCATTTTCATGTTATTTTTTCAGGAACTTTCATATTAAGGATAGGAAGAAGCCAACTAATTTATGTCAGCTCTCTTTATTCCATATTTATTTGCTCTTCAACCATGTTTTTACACCTTCCACTTCATTGGAAACTGTTTTCACTAAGGTTGCCAATAGCCTTTAAATCTCCCGGTCCAATGGAGATGTCTCAGTTCTTGTCTTAGGGGACTGCTGTTTATCATTTTATCATTCTAGAAGCTTTTGGTCTTTGGTTTCGAACGTCCTATTCTACTGCCCCCCACCCTTGCCCCCATTCTCTTCCTCCTTTTTGATTTTTCTCATCGTCTTCATTATGTCTAGCAAATGTTCAAATGCCTAAGCGGTTCAATCCCTGGCCCACCGTTCAAATGGGCCAAAGGATCTCTGTGTGATCACAGCCGTCAAATACTGCTTCTTCCCAGTGTCAGAGACAGTCCATAGGCACCCCATGTGACTTAACAGTTACTCCCATGCCATATTCTCCACTTCAATCAGTGGCTTTACCACACACCAAGTCACCTTGGTAAAACCCTGAAAGTTTCTTTGATTGTTTACCCTCCATATTCCAATCAATCACCATGACGTTCTGTGAATTTTACCTTCTAAATATTTCTACAGTACATTCCTCCTTCTCCATTCTCATCGCTCCCATTCTGGTTTGAGTCCTCATCCTCCCTTGACTTCTGCCATGGCCTCCTAAACAATGTCCCTGCCTCCAATACAGCTCCCCTAAAATTTATCCTCCAGACAGACATATCTAAAGTGAAAATCTAACCACCTGTCCCCTCAGACACTTCCAGGAAGATAAAGGAGCATCTGGGCCCTCACTAAGCTCTTCATGACCTGATTGCTGCTTACACCTTGGCTGCACCTCTTACAATTTCCCGTCTGAAGCTTTATAGTGCCCCAAATCGCACTGCTGATCTCATCCAAACGCTCTCCTACCCCATGCCGTCTTGGTCCTTGTTTCTTTCGTCTCTGGCTAATACCTATCCTGTGTGTATGGCTTAGCTCAGATATCTCCTCTAGAAAGTATTCCTGTACCCAACTTTAATGCCACTTCTCTATGATGCCCAAGTATACTATACATATTGCTGTCATTGCAATTTTAACATTTTAATTGTTTCTAGATCTGTCTCCTTGGCTCAACAGTGAGCTCCAGGGACTCAGCACAGATTTTTGCTCAATTAGCCTCCTTAAACTGGGGAATAACTAAATGATTAAATGAATAAATGAATGAATGAATGAATGAATGGGTTCAATGGATCATTTATCACTCACGTGACTTTCAGTTAATTATTTAAGCTCTTTGGGTCTGGGTGTCCTCATTCATACATGGGCTTAGTAATTCTAGCTCATTTTGTGATTGGGAGGATAAAATAATGGATTTTAAATAGCATATGCAAAATGTAAAGTATTCTATTGGGCATCTGTAAGGCAAGTCAGTCTGCATAGGCAATAGCATGGAAAATAAGCCTGTTTTTACTAAAAGTTCCTTCTTTTACATCTCCAACCTGCATTCTGAGTTTATGGTTTCATGATAGTTCCTTTATTTATTTATTTATTTTTAAGATTTTATTTATTTATTTGACAGACAGAGATCACAAGTAGGCAGAGAGGCAGGCAGAGAGAGAGAGGAGGAAGCAGGCTCCCTGCTAAGCAGAGAGCACAATGTGGGGCTCGATCCCAGGACCCTGGGATCATGACCTGAGCCGAAGGCAGAGGCCTTAACCCACTGAGCCACCTAGGCGCCCCATGATAGTTCCTTTAGATAACGCCACTTAGGACCCATGTAAATTCACCATAACTAGTAAACTAGCTCAGAAGAAAAATAATTTCAAATTGCTATTTATTACTTACTACCTTTCAGAAATTGATTAATACCAAATTTGTGGGGGGCGGAATACAGCTCATTTCAAGGCAGTATATTTAAAATATTTGGAAGTGTTAATTCATTTCTGTGTTATTAGTTACTTTGGATATTTTGCACATGATTCAGCTAAGTGGCATATCTCACTGGAGGAAAGATTTTTGGGATCTTTTATGTCAAATAAACAAGTACTGTTGAATATTCCATAGCAAGTGGCCCACTGCAAATTCGTGATGTAGGTAATTTGCAATTTCCCTCCTTTCATCCAGAACTTGCATTAATTTTGTGGGCCTTATCCTACCACAAAGCTCTGAATAGTCAGAGTAGAGGGGGCCGGCCTCACCATATTCTTTATCTTTTCTGTAGAGAATCCAGCAGTTCCCTAGGCCATCGCCACAATCAGTGCCAACTTGCTACCTTCAAAAGAAGTCCCCAGCATAGGGGCACAGGAGTTTACCTCTTGTGGTTGGCATCTTTTTGTGAGGCAGTTTATTGAGCTAAAGAGTCTCCCCAAGAGTTGTTGAGCTCTGAAAGATCACCTCTGGCCCACTAAGAAAGAGTGTTCTCTAATAGATACCACTGATACTATATATGCAAGATACACTACTAATACACTACTAATCATTCTCATAATTCTTGGGTGTTTGAGAATATGAACATTTTAGTAACTAACAGGCATGTAAATTATACATATTTTTGAAAAACTTTCCATGTGCATATACAAAAGCACATTTGTAGTTCTCTAACTTAGAATGAAATAATAATTATGATATGCAAAACTACATTGTATTACAGTGGAAACTGCATTTCAAACATTATCTACCTGTCCATACAATATTGCCCAAAATATAAAGATCTAGAAATACTGGAATAATAGTGTCTCAAAGTACAACTTCTTTTTATAATTCCAAAGAAAACCTGTTATTCCTGCCTTAAGAAAAAAGAATTACTTACCATCACTTTGACTAATAGTAAATCTGCCAAAATTATTTACCTGTGTACAGTTGGGGGTAACTCCCATTCCTACTCCCAAAGGGATAGACTTTAATGACATTTTTATTTTTCTCTTTTATTTCTTTGTTTTTAAGTTTTATTTATTTATTTTAGTAATCTCTCTACCTAACAGGGGGCTTGAACTCATGACTCTAAAATCAAGAGTCCCATGTTCTTCTGACTGAGCCAGCCAGGTGCTCCTTGCTACACTTTTAGAAACTATTTAATTGCTATGAGAGTATTTCTTTCCCAGGAAATGAGAGGGATGGAGGTGGAGGGAGAGAGGAAAGAGCTCATGAAGTGGGAAATCCCACACACAGTACAAATTGTTAAGAAAAGAAAATATTTTCTGTGATAGCTAATTTGACCTAACTATAATGATCTTCTTGGGTGATAACTACTAAAATGTCCTTGGCAAGCCCTAAGATGAATAAATTAGTGAGATTTTCTTTGAACAAACACCAGGAAATTATATCCACGAGAAACAAAATGGTGGGAAAAGAATTCGGTGCTTACTTTCTGTTCCTTTTCCGGGCTCGGCTGTAGGCTTCTAAACCTTCTGTTAGTGTCTTCAACTTCTCGGGCTCCACCTGAGTGAAGGCATGAAGACCAAACCATATTACCCAGACCTGCAATTGTTAACAGCATTTTTACTTTCCTGCTAGGGGAAGGGAGGCTTAACTTTCACTGCCCTGTCAAATGTCCTGTCCTGGCTCAGGCAGAGGTTGACTGTGTGACTCCAGGCTGTAACATCAATGGAAATGAAAGATAGTCTGACTTTTCTACTGTCAGCATTTTGAAAATAACATTTTAAGAACAAAATCTGGACTTTAAATAACCTTCAATTCACAAAATCATAAATCAGAGATCCCTGCTTTGCTTTCTCTACTGCCTGATACTCAGTAACTGCAAATTTGTACTCTGTCAGGGGAGGACAAGAGCAGTGGTTAGTGAAGGAGATGGGCTTTGGAGCCAGTAGGTGGAAGTTTGAATCTGACCTGCTCACTTCCTAGCATGAATGAAACCCTCAAATGTTCTGGGCTTCAGTTTCCTCCTCTTTAAAATGAGGGCAGTAATACCTACCTTCCAGCCAGAATTGCTGGGATAATCAAAATGCAGCAAATCAGGTTGAACACAGCTAAGCAGAGAGTCACTAGTATTACCTAGTAGTATTAGGCTCTGCACAGGCCACAAAATGAATGGGAAGTAGGCTACCATAGTCCTTCCAGTCAAGGGAAGAGGGTGTGGCTACAACTTAAGGGTGCGTCCATTCCCTTCTCGCTTTAACACTGCCAAGAATCTTGAGGCTTCATCACCCTGTGGCCACCAAATGGTGATGGGGGACTTGTAGGGGTGGGGAGGTGCAGCCTTTGCCACTTTCCCCCAGTAATCTCTATCATGGTTCTTGAAGCCACCCCTCCAAGATAAACAATTAATAAATAGGAAAACTTGAACGTGACTTGTGAGTAAAACACCTTTAGAAGAACATTGCTTAAAAAAAAAAAAAATAAATAAATTGCTATTTTTATTGATCTTTAAAAAAAAAAGAAAACAATTTAAGTAAAAACAGTGTTGCTTGCTGTGTAAACACAGCTTCAAGGCAAGTCTCCCAGCCATTGCTTAACCCAGTTTTTTCCCCAACCCTATGCTACTTTCATATATAAATTTGAGAGGTTGCCCAAATCCCTCATGGTAAAGAAAATAAATACTAAGAAGCAAAGAAATTATTCTTTTCTCTTGAAATCTCCGTAACTCATGAATACCATTTATAAAAAATTTTTCTTTGACCCCTTCAAATTGAGTACCCAGTAGTGAGTAACAAAGTGTTTCCTTTATCAAGTTTGAAAACAGGCATTTCTAAATATTCAATGAGAAAAACAATAGAATAATGAAAACATATTCCTTTTCATGACTTTTGTATTTTGTCCTGAAGGATGCAAATATCTAATATGCAGTTCACTGGGGACACCTAATTTCTCGTGTGCTAGAACAAGAGACAATTTTGTTCTAATAACACTTCATGGGAGCCATGAAGAAAAGCATCTTGCTGAAATAACTGGAAAATCTTAAGTAAGATGAATATATCCATGTGTTGTTTAAAAAAAAAATTGGTGCCCGGATACATTCTCACATTTCATGTTAGAAAGGAGGTTTCATCTTATATTCATTCACATGAAGAGAAAATGAAAGATATTTCACACATTATATTTATGTAATCTATGGCTAATTCCACTTATATTTAAATGATTCTCCCACCCCCATCCTTGGCAGTAGGAAGGAAGCTCTCTTGTAACATAAACTTATAGGAGATACAAACTAGTGTAGTGAAAGGTCTCAGAAGGGATTGATACAAGCAACAGAAAGAGTCATAGTGAAACAAAGCAAGACCAATATAAAGACTTACCTCACTGGTCTTAATTCTTAAAAACTATGTTAGGTAAAACTATTTTTTTAATCTTTAATTTTTATTTTTAATTAAGTAAGGAATAAAGGGCAATAAAAACATTTCTTAAAAAAAATTTCCTGTGCATTTATTATGGAAAAAGCACTCTTTTATCATTTAGTATGGTAATAGTGCAAACTAGTATTATTTTTATTATTTTACAGAAGGGAGTCAGTGAATTTAAGTAACATGGCCAGCACTGAAACTCAGGTCTGACTCCAAAGTGCTCAACCTCTCCACCACACCAACTACAATATACATTGAAGTATATAATCATTTTACACACACACACACACACACACACACACAAATTAGGTCAAATTATTTTAAAACAAATTAGATATTTACAGAAATTTAGATAATACATGCCCAAAATCATCTTTAAAATTTTTTTATGCTTGGATAATTTTCTGGTGATTTTTCTGAACTAATTCTCTACTGCGATTTTTTTTTCATTTAAATTGACTCTAAGGCCATAAGGTACTCTATAATGAACTATATTATTTATAAGGGAGTCAATGACCTTGAAAAAGAAAGCAATGATGGTGTTTCCTGAAACTAAATACAAATAAGATACACATCACAGTTTATTTCTGATATGACAAGATCATACATATCCAGAGATAAATGTTTAGCTTATTTTGTTTCAGAATTTTAGTACGTTCCTGAATTGAGAAATATATGAAGAGCGTATGCTTTTATAGGGAATTATTCATGCACTTATGCAATATTCAAGAAACTCTTTAAGGATACTCCTGCCCCCTAAGATGGTATCAGAGAAGAACAAAATAAATTCAATTTCTAGTCAAACAGAAATCATATTTAACGATTTAATGAAGACTCCGCCATAAATTACTTAGCTAACTTATAACTGAAGAAAGTACTGAGAAATCAAATACAGCAGTGTAACATTAAAAAGGATAAACACACAAATATTTCTATAAACCTTACGCTGAAGGAGCAAGTAATTTAAAACACTTAATACTTTGATCTGTAATTATAACCTTATATTCCTGTACGTTCATAAGCCAGTACTTCCATAAATTACTTAACTCATCTTGGTGAGAAGTCATGGGAGGACTTTATAATGTACCTTTACTCATAATAATGCTCGCTCTAATAATGATGATGCTAATAGTAGTGACCAACATGGTATAACTCTCTGCACATATGTCATTTAAGGATTAGAGAAAATTACCAGAATTTATATGTATTTATAGTTCACATATTATCTCATGTACAAATATACATACATATTGAATATTTTTTTGACTTCTAAAACCCTCTTTCACTCATTCACATTCTTTAGGTACCACAATTCTTCAACACAAATAGTCCTATGGCCTGTTCAGTAGGGTTGGAAACATACCCGGAAACGTACCCATATGCTCCTATAGAGTGGAAGTTTAAGAATTTTCTGAAAAAGTCTGAATCTCTGGTTGCTTATTTTGTTCACAAGGCACATATCAAAATTTGATTATTTAATTAAGTTTGATCTGGGGTCAACACAGGAGCATGTAGTCTATCTTAGAAGTAACTTAAATCGATGACAAAGGGAGACACAAACTTTCAGAGAACCAAGCCGACCCTCTGACAGTGAGGGAGAGTATGTATTACGAGAGCCTGGGTCACTTTTGAAGAGAGTCCATTAATTAAAGATGATGTAAAAGTTTCCTGCAGGCTTTAAACCTGATAACAGATTGAATTTCTTTGTGACAAGTAAGGCTGTTACTTGGTTGTGAGGCAAAGCTGTCACACAAAGGTCAAAGGACAGAGTGCAAGTCACATCCCAGGTTTCATAAGAGAGGCCAGACAGCTGGCAGGACAGCTAACTCGAGCCGCCTTTTCTTTTTTACGTCTTTTTTCATGTCATCAGCTCCTGTTGTTGGGGAAATGGTACTGTGCAAAGAGTACTAAGCTTAGAGTTAGGAGACCAGGGATGGGGCCTGGCTTAACTGCCTGTCACTGCTCACTGTGTCTTCAGGAACGCTACTTCGCCGAGCTTCAGCTCCCTTAGCTATAAAATTGGGATGGTTGTGCACATCTTCACAGGTCACTGAGAGAGTCTAGAAAGACAATGAAGCGCTTTCTAAACACCAAAACACCCTTTACCAAAGGGTCATCAGTGGCATGTGAAACAAGGACACACCTCTAAACATTCTTAATATTTATATAGCCATACCAGTTTATATTAGAAAAACACACAAAAAACTATACCTATAATTTCGTATGTGTTATATCTTAGAGTAAGACTGAAAAGTTATTTGAAAGTGGCTCGAACAATGCCTAGTTCGTAATATGTCCAAAAAGTCTTTGTTGATTAAGTAAGTAAGTAAGTAAGTAAGTAAATGAATCTGAATAAAATTTTAAACTAAGCAATAGTACAGGGGAACATTAAATGTTATTTTTGGGCTTATTTTTGTGGGGAGGGGCAGAGGGAGAGGGAGAAAGAGAATCTTAAGCAGACTTCATGCCCAGGGGGGATCCCGACACAGGGCTCAATTTCACCACCCTGAGATCATGACCTGAGCTGAAATTAAGAGTTGGACCCTCAACTGGCTGAATTACCCAGGAGCCCTTAAAGGAACACTGCATGCATTTTTCCTTTTTTTTACAGAGAGGTGGGGGTGGAGGGGGAGGCAGGGAGCAGGTAACTTTAGCTGAAGCTTGGGAAATACAGCCCTGAAGCAATAAGCAAATATGAAACATTTATTAGGTTCATTATTGTCAAACATTAATTAACATTAATTAAATAGTAAATATTTTTAAAAATCTTCCACCTGAAAAAGTCCTGCTAACTTAAGGGCAATATGGCAATATTTTTAAAATATTGATTTACCTGTGACAGTAAAGGATAAACCTAATTTTCCATCAGTAGTACTCATGGAAAAATTCCTAAAGTGGATCCCATTTTTTTTTCAAATGAACTTACCAGATACGCATTAATGATTTGTCTGTGGCATTATCTGAGGCTTTATGTGTGTGTGCATGTGTGTGTATGTGTGTTTGTGCTTCCTTTCCTCTTTATTTGGGAAGCAGGGTTTTAAGTAATAGGAAAGTAGACTATAGGACTAGAGTAAATCTCTTCTAAATGTACAACAGAGTTCATATTGATCCACCACCCATACATGCAATTAAATGTTTTGGGCAAGCTCCTATTTCTAAAGCAACACTGTTTAAACGTTCGTGTCAGAAGCATGTACCTGACCCAGACCAAACTCCATTTGCTACTGTCCTTTTGAAAACTGTACCAACCAGCTCAAGAACTCCGTGTGGGTCTCCGTTGTCTGTAACTGGAGATAAGCCTCCTTTTCCTTTTATCCTTGTTCAGCGGGAAAAGGTTACAATATCCCACAGTTCACTTCAGGGACATGCACCATCTTACTTGCACCATCTGTTTTACTCTGTTTGGTCGTTTTGCTAATATTCAAATTTTTGGTCTTACCCAGTTCTTCATTGTTACTATCTTCCAAATTTTCATCAGGCACTGACTTCATCAGCCTGGCTTTTATCATGTACATTACTTCTCAATATCTTCCTCCCTTTTCAGGGCGATCCTGTTGCTACAGAGCATTGATCGCCCCAGCCATCCCACCGGCCACAAGGCAGCCCAGATACTGTGGTTGGTGATCAGGTGTAGAGACAAGGATTCATTCCCAATAGCAGTTAAGGAGATATATAAGGCAGGGGCAATACACAAAGCACACTTTCAACAGAGAATTATAGTACCAAAGAATACAAACAGCTAATGCTGATAATCAAGCACAGAAAGAATGTTCTTCAAAGTGGAATGTTTAAACATCAAAAGAGAGCTCAAACTTCAGTTATACATCCCTATCCGATGGTCAGCTGTCTTTGGTTATGTTTCACAACTGTCAAAACGTGTGTGTGTGTGTGTGTGTGTGTGTGTGTGTGACCCTCACCTGACATATAGAAAGTGGACTGTCCCAAAATAAGTTTGGTTATGAGTTTTAAAAATGATGAGTTTTGTCTCATTTGAATGACTAACTATTCGGAGAAATATTTTTATCTCTACCTGCCAAATATAACTGCATGAAAAAAGGCAAAGTGTTATTCTAAAGAGAGAGCACCCTGCCCACTCCTTTTAAAAACATGTCTTCAGGGGCGCCTGGGTGGCTCAGTGGGTTAAGCCTCTGCCTTCCACTCAGATCATGATTCCGGGGTCCTGGATTGAGCCCTGCATCGGGCTCTGGGCTCGGCAGTGAGCCTGCTTCCTCCCTCTGTCTGCCTGCCTCTCTTCCTACTTGTGATCTCTGTCTGTCAAATAAATAAATAAAATCTTAACAAACAAACAAACAAACAAACACACATCTTCATTTATTCACGTGGTGTTGCACTGAGATGTACAACTTTTCTGGGTAATCAGAGGTCTCTATCTGTCCAGCAACAACCAGCATTTCCCTGAAGAGAAACATTGTGGTGCGAGCCTAGATATAAATCCTTTCCTAAATTTGGCTCAAGTTAGAATACACATTTTATATAAGAGCAATGAAATATGAAGACCAATGGGAAATGTTCAAAAAGATTAAAAAATTATGTACTAAAGGAATTTTATTTTTTGATTATCACTTGAGTGTCAATACTCTTAGGCTAATTAATGTAAGATCAGAGAGGGCAGATGATAATTACAAAATATATTTTAGAAAACAGGGGCACTTTTCCTATTTTTAACTAATTACTGAAACAAGTACATAAAGATAACCATTTTCCTCCATAGTTGCAATGGCTTAGAATGTTTGCATGTTGGGGTGCCTGGGTGCCTAATTCAGTTAAGCGGCCACTCTTGATTTCAGCTCAGGTGTCCTGGGATTGAGCTCCCCATCAGGCTCTGCACTCAGCAGGGGGTCTGGTGGAGACTCTCTCTTCCTCTGACCCTCCTTCCTGTGTGCGTGCTCTCTCTCTAAAGTAAATAATCTTAAAAAAAATGTTTGCATTTTATGGTGGATCAGTGTAATGCCAGCGGAAGCCATTTCCCTTTCCAAGAATTCCCTAATACTCTGCCAAGAACTGGCAGTGCATTTCTCTGGCTGCGATGATGTACTAGAACACAGCACTGAGGTCTTATTCTTGGCCACTGAACCTTAACTATAAAGGATTCATGGTTCAGAGAGAAACTTGCATCATTTATTTAGAAAAAATATAAATATCTTTCAGACCATCCTTCATTACAAACTGATAACCAAAGGAAGGAATGTGTTAGAGAGTAAGGAGATACTACTTTTAGAACGGTATAATACCAGACATATAATATTCTTTGGTGTTTCACATAGCTTCAATATTGGGACAGTAGTCTATAAGGGCGAATAGCCCAACTTTCCATGGACTGTTAAACATCTCTACTCATTAATATCGTTGTATGTGTGGGGGGTGGGGGTGGGGTAGGAAAGTAAAGGAAGAAAGTCTGTGTTGGTATTTTTTAGAAACCTTGTTGGGAGAGGGAGTTTCAGGCTCACTGAACAAAGTGCTTGAAAATGCTTCCAAGTAGAACTCCTACTTGAAATCAACAGCTAATAATAAGTTACAATCAGATATGCCAATTTATATGCAATGTGCTGAACTTCATTAAAAAACGGTTATAAACTATTTCATTCATTAAATATATTCACTTTAATCCTCTCACCCTCTACCTGTTTAGTAAATCCTTTATTCATGGATAATGCCTAGGTAAACAATAACTGAACGCAAATCACCATAGTTCCGGAGTGGTGACACCCAAATTAATAAAGTTGTCTAACAAAAAGGACAGGGGCAAGGAGGCTAGTTTTTACTGAGACTCTTTTGTGTGCTGGATAATCTATTTATGGTATCTCATTTAACTCTTAAAACCTCTTCTGAGTAGGCACTGATATTCCATTCCCACCTGAGAGGTGAAGAGATGGCAGCCCAGGGAGATTAATACACCTACCCGGCAGCATTTAGGGAACAGACAGAGCTGGGATTAAGCTCATGTGAGAATGTCCAAAGCTCGTGCCTCTTTCTGCGTTCTCTCTAGTTCTCTGAAGACTATGTTCATATGGTGTTTGATGTTTTGAAATAAAACCTCTTAGGAAGCAATCACCAAAAGTGCAGGATAGTTCTAATGCATTATTAGTAATGCTGCTAGGCTTAATACCCCACCAAAGATGAACAATGCCTTCCTAAGATTATAAACTGACCAGGTCATTTACTATCATGACAGCCGGCTAAAGTATCAACTTAAGGACAACATGGACATCTCAGCCCCAGGTCGGTATCAGTGTTCCAGTCACAGCACTGATCTGTTTGTCCAGAGGCCACCCATGCAACCTAAAAGCAAGAGAGGTGCCCAGCTTACTTTGAATCAGTAACCTGCAATCCGGTTAATCCATTACTTTTTAAAAATTTTTGCCTGCTTCTGAGAAGAATTTGAAGTGGTTTGGCAAGAACAAAGGCTGCAACAGAAAATAAATGATTCGTTTGTGCAATGTGGGGGGTGGGGAGAGATAAGATAATAAATCTACTCTAACACTTGAGTTAACATAGATTTTATCTGGAGGGATCTGACAGAATCTTGGATTAATTTACTTTGTGGACATGGAAATAGTATGAAAAACTGAGAATCTAAGAAGGTTTAAAATGATAATGTGTAAGAAAATTGTTTACTAAGCCTTTTCTTCTGAGATACTACAAAGATAAACACTAGGCAGATGCGGTTCCACATTCCACATTAGCAAGGTGGAATTAATTAGATTTTACTATAATAAACTCATTGATTATGAAGTCTGTCTGTCTCTCGACTTTACTAAAATGTCATCCATTGCCACAGTATATAGAAGAGACCCTAAAATACTCCTTGCCTTTTTAAAAGCAGAAATCTGATTAGTAGTGCACAAGACTATATTTATGCAACATTGCTGAGGAGACTAAGGGGTTCTATGTAAATAAAATTTACATCATGACCAGTTCATTTACCAGACTGAGAGTATAAATTTTAAAAATGTTTTACTGGAAATCTTTTCAAATAGATCATGCTTTGTCTTACATAGATATTGAACAAAGTTTAATGTTTTCTTGCTGAACCAGGATTACCAAGACATCAAGCAAAGGCCATCTGGCTTGAAGTCAGACAGCCCTGTGTTTGAAATTTCACCTTTCCTGGTCTTATAAATTGAGAGCACTGCTTGGCTTGCTGGGCATCATTAAATAAGGTATGAGGAAGTCCTTCCTTTGTTTTGTGAACTATAGAAGAAAAAAGAGTGCTTGTGAAATAGTACTTTGTTTCTTTTTTTATTAATGTGCAAAAGTAAGGGGGGGATTCCTGAAAAGACCAGAGGTTTTAAAAAATGTTAAGTGCCCTAGAGCTTTTAAGGCTGTTATACCTTCCTTTTTAATGATAGATAAATATTTCATGTGTTACCATTAATATTTTATTATATGTTTTCAGTTTTGTACCTCCAAATGTGTGCTTTAAATTATTTTTTTGAATTACTAAAAATATTCTTGGTGTATCGTGATATCAAAGTTTTGATATTAAGGTTGTCAGGATGCGAAATTACAGCGTCAGATAGTGGGGGGTGAGGGCAGTATTTGAGGTGACAGAAACAATTTTATGTTCCCTGTTAAGAAATTCATCTACTGCTTCCAATAAGGAAGAAGAATCTGGATTTTAAAAAATGCTTATTAGTGTACAGTGAGTGAAAACCAGTTGCTTATTTAAATGAAGCAAAATAAACGTTTCTTGGATTCTCAGATAATGATTTTTTTTAAAGCGTATCTCCCCAAACATCGGTGAGGAACTCATTCCCAGGAGTTTGCCAACACAGACTAATCAGAAGATTAAGACCATTGTTTAATGTGAAATGTGTTAAAAGTACATGCCTTTATTCTCCTGAGGACATAAAAGATATTTAGACAAGGCATTTAGGACAGGAAGAATGCTTCCGGGAAAGGGAGGCCATAATCTTTTCTTTCATTAAGCTTTTTGTAAAATGGCGCTTGGAAAAAGACTTGGTTTCATTTGCACAGAGATTGTGAAACAGTCAGTGTCTACCTCTTCTATTTGGAGCTGTCCATTTACATCATAAAAGCCCAGTTTTGCTGTTTCTAATTACTTTTTGAATAAACTGTCAAAAATATTTAGGTTTATCAACTTAAAGAATGTTTTGTCTGGTCTCAGAGAGATTAGAGAATAAAATGTTTTGTGAGTTGGGGTATGGAATTCATTTTCTTATCAAACATAGAAACACTGTGCCCAGAGCGTATCCTGACAAGTATATATTAGGCATCATAAGCAATGGGCTTAAGGACCTCCTGGTCATTTGGAGAAAGACAATCTTTTTATTGTACTGGCAAAAATGTTTTTGGTTTCCTGCCATTAAACCTAAGTGCCAGTGGAGGTTTGAATGGAGTTGAAATAGCTTTACATAATATACTCTTTAAGGGAATAATATATATTTGTAAGAGTAATTTTTATTTCTTAAGAAGATGAAAAATTATGTTTCCTCATCATATGTGGGGAATGTGCATAAATATCTCCTCTTGGACATATATAAGTTTTTCTATCTGCTTTAAGCGTTCTATGTATTTCTTGCCTAGTAAGCCAATTCTACCAATTGTTGGTGGGGGGACCCAGAAGTCCCCTACTAATTTCTTCTAAATTGAATGGTGGTTTCATGGAGACGTTTTCACTTAATTTGCGTGATCAGATTGTGTTAAGTAGAACCAGACTGTGGGGTTAAACATTTCCATACGTTATAAAGGCCCAGAACATTTCCTGAAAGGAGACAGCATTCTGAACATGGGGATGTTACCTGCTCTTCCAGAAACGGTTGCAGTTGCACCAGGTTTTACCCTCTCCTCAGCGCCACGTGTCCCATGCGAGCACATGGGGGAGATGTGGTCCCTCAGCACTTCCTGTTACCCTACCTCTGCCACACTCCTGGACTCCAAAGGCCACCAGATTTTTTCCCAGTCTTTACCACTTGCCTTCATCCTCTGTGTATGGAATGAAGAGTTAGGTACATGCAGGGAAGGAAGGCAGAATTAACAAAATTCTGGAAATCTGGTTCCTGGGTTAGAGGCCTTGTGGGATCTACAAATGCTTCACAACTCACCCCTTGATATGACATTTTGGTGACTATAACCATCCCCTCTTCATTTTATGCTCCAGAAGTTTGTGAGACCTCAATGAGTCATGAAGAATCCTAATTTCAAATCCAAAGAATCCAAAGTGATGACAACAAAAAATAACAATTGATATCTGAACAAAGGTTAGTATTTGACAATGGATAAAGATTGGTATACCTTCCCTTCCTCGGGGCTTTGTTGACATGAATTGTGAACGTCGTCTTCTCTTACTAATTTTCCAGGCCAAGAAGTAAGTCCTTTGATTTGGCCCCAGACCAAGTCGCCAACGTTGAACGTCCTTGGCCTATAATGTATCAACTCATTTGAAGAAGGGGAATCTGGATTCCTTAGGTCATCTTCACTACTAATGCTTTTAGCGTCTGAAGGGCTAGGCACACACCCATTAATGCTTTTGGCATTAAAGTCTCCATTGTAATGGATGTAGTCTTTGACTAGAGAACTTTCCAAACTATTTGAGGAGCTTGGAGACTGCTCCTCTAGGACCAGGTCTTGCCTTGTGGTGCTCAGCAGCTCACCGAAGCCCCGACTCTGTCGAGGTCTGTTCCCATTAATGTGTGCACATCTTTCCACAGTGTTCTCTAGTCTCTCCTTAAAACTCATCATAGTTCTTTTGTAGTTATTATACCTGAAATTTTCCTCCAGAATTTTATCCGCTTGACAGTTTCTTGGTGGTAACAGTACTGGGTGCTGTTCCCCAGGCAGAAATGGCAGTGTAGAGACATTGTTGGACCTCTCATGACAAGGACTACTGTGGATATGGCCTGGATGATCTAAAAATTCCTCACACTTCCACCTGTTTTGTTCCCCTCCAGGGCTTTGCTCCCCATCCCACTGTTTTTTGGATGTGTGGCAACTTGCTGACTTGAAATATTCAAACCCATCTCCTTCATTTGAGTTTTTCCCATGGTCCAGATTCCTGGGCAGCCGAGCTCCTCTTGCATTCCTCAGCCTACCATCATGATCGACACTGCCCATGTTTCGTCCATGAATGACCGCACTGACAGCACTGGGGAGACTTAATGGGTCACCAATTGAGGCAGTGAAGGCACTCATGGCACTCAGAGCTGGAATGGGGCTGATCTGAGTTGTACTGTTGACTGCAGTGGTGATGACAACCTGCATCCCTTTGCTGGCTGCATCAACAACTGCTTTGTATATGGCATCTACAGAAGCATCACCTTGGCCACTCACAACGAGGCCATCCTTCACCTGCTGACCAAGAGATGGGTCAATCCTCTGTTGCAGCTCACAAGATGTATCTTGGAAAGGCGGAAGTGTAGTGTTTGGATTCTCAGGAAGTGCCGTGAGCCCCGGCTGAGTGCTTATTCTTTTGTTTAGGAGAGCTGCATCTTCCTGCATTCTCACCTTGAAGAAACAGACAGGAAGCAGTGAGAGAGAGAAAAGTTTTTAAAGACCTCAAAGAGAAAGACCATAAATGGCAAAACAATGTAGGCAAAACAATGAAAGGCAAACAAATGTAACAAGGAGAGAAATATAAAGAAAGGACAAGGCTCAAAATGAAACAAAAGTCACTCTGCATAGAAAAGTTTGTGCCTTGATTATATTTGGGTAGGTCTCTTTGGTTGAAATCATTTCGCAGATTTTTTTTTTTTAAACAATTCATCATTGGGCTTCTTGGGTGGCTCAGACAGTTGAGCGTCAGACTCTTGGTTTCGGCTCAGGTGGTGATCTGGGGTCTTGGGATCAAGCCCCTGGTGGGGCTCTGTGCTTAGTGGGGAGTCGGCTTCTCTCCTTCCCCTCTGCTGCTCCCTCTGCTCATGCACTCTCTCCTTTCTTTCTAAAATATATCTTTTTCAAAAATAAAAATAAAAGATGTATTTCTAAAATAGATAGAAAAATAAATAATTAAATAAATAATAGAGAACACATCGTTATCAAACATTCTCTAGAAAAGTTAGTTGATGTGGTTGGACACAAACTGTTTTCGGGTAATGACTCCACATATTTAAGTGTCATTACAGGTTTTGCAACTTGGGAATCCAGGAGAGAACCTAGTGAGTCAACCAGCACTGCTCAAATGACAAAGGGAACCAAATTCTGAAAAGGGGTCTTAACTCACTGATATTTCTACTGAAATATAAGCTAAAAGAAAATTCTCTCTCTCTCTCTCTTTCCACACACACACACACACACACACACACACACACACACACACTCAACAATAAAATATTTCTGATACAAAACTATGTTTTTGAAGACTTTAGATAGAATAGTGATATCTACTCCTTAACCTTACCCAGCTAGTGACTGGGGGACACCACCATGCTGTTAGCAGTGACAATGGCTCTGTATAGAAGTGATTCTTAATTGGGAAGAGAGGAGGGGAGGGAATGCCCAGTAGGTAAGAATATCAATGCTCAGGACAAGAAGGATGAGTGCAGTAGGAAAAAGTCCCCCAAATTATTCTAATCACACCAAGCCCACCAGAAATTGCTGCTCCAGACCCTTGCTACTTTGGATTTTCCCCTCAACAATTTCTCCCTTCTTGTCTTCACCTGCTTTCCCATTAAACCAGAACCAGGGATCCATCAGCCTATCAACGACTCTCTTGTTATTCTTCCCCGGTCTACACCTACCAGATAAAATCTCAATCTGGGATCAATTTAACTGCCTGCTTATCTATATCCATAGTGAGTATCTGTCTAGGAATTTGGGGCTTTCAGCTATAGCTGGGAGCTTATTGTTCCATCAATCTGACGACCCTCTAGTTGGGAAACATTCTCCTTCACAGCTCTTCGTATCTTGATCCACTTCTTCAAGCGGGCTGCTCCTCCATCTCTGGCACTATTCTTAGTGTACAACTTTACTAACAGAGAAAATGGGAGTTGATAGGTTAAGAATTCTCATAGTTCTTATACTCTGCTACTCCCTACACCCTCACAGCACATACTTGTCTGCAACTACACATGCCCCAAATCCTGCCCCACTTCTCAGTGTAAGAGGGGCCTCTTCTGCTTTCTGAGGGTATGTTGGAAAGGTGGAAGTGTAGTGTTTGGATTCGAGCTCTGGATCCTAAGCACGCCTCAGGGATTTTGCCTCGTTTGTTATCCCTTCCCTACATTATGTTCAATCTTCTTCACTTTTTTGTTTTATTTTGTTTATTGGCTCTTTCCTTTAGCACACAACGATGTGCATAGCTTCCATGTTTTAAAAGTTTGCTTCAGCCTACCTCTGCTTGGGGCACCACCCTTTTACTCTTATGTTTCCCATCCTTAAGTGTTTGAAAGAGTAATCCACACTCTTTAATTCTCAACCTTTTCATCCTTCCATCCATTGCCATCTCCCCTGTGCTCTTACCACTCCACTAAAACTGAATTCCACCCATTACTGGTGATGTCCTAAATCTAGGGGATTCTCTTCAGGCTTTATCTACTTGCTTGACATTCTTAGTGACATGGCTGGGCACTTTCTCCTCCCTTCTAAATTATTTTATTACACAAGATGTGTCTGAATATTTTCTCATTGCCAAAAAAGATAAAAATGTTCTTGACCACTACTCCCCACCCACCCAAACCTGACTTTCCCATCCCACTCCATTTCCTTTCTCAGAAGAAATCAGTGCTGGAGTACATCCTTTAATACTTTAAGGTGTGTAGGTATAGATCTAGTTTTCTTTCCTTCCTTCTTTCACATAAATGATATAGTATTTTAGTACTATTCTATAATATTATAGTATTAAAGTTTTGCATTCTTGTGGATCTTTCCATATCAGTTATGTAAATCTACCTAAACATTTTAAACTACTAGGGAGACAGATATATTATACACATTTAAACATATACATATGAATATATAAATAGTATATTTAGCCATTTCCAGACTGATGGACAATTAAGAGGTTTCTAATTTTTGCCACCACAAATCAAGTTGTGATGAACATTCTAGCATGTGCCCTTTTGTTCACATTGGAAGATTTCTCTAAAATAGATACAAAGAGGTTGAATTTCTGCATCAAAGGATATGTATATTTAAAAACCTGATGAACTATCAAATTAACCTCCAAAAGAACTATATCAGCATACAATCAGACCAACAATATACCTAAAAGAATCCGTTTCCCCACACCACTGTCAGCAAGGGATATCAATCAATCTGATGGACACATTAGTGTTGTAATTTGTATAACTCTGATTACGCTTTTCATATGTTCATTAATAATTTATTTTTCATTTTCTGTGAATTTTCTGTTCATATCTATTGCTCATTTTTCTAATCAATTATCTTTTTTCTTCCTGATTTGTAGGAGCTTTTTTCCTATAATGAATGTCAATTATTTGCTATTATTATGCAAGTATTTTCTGCCAGGTGCCACTTGTCTTTAAGTTCATTTAGAATGCCCTTATCATACAGAGATTTTAAAGTCTTATATATTCAACCCTATCACTTCTTTTCTTTTGGACTTCTTGATTTTGTGTCTTACTGAAAGAGCCTTCTCTACTTCAAGAGTATTTAAAAAATACTTCTATATTTTCTCTTTATATTTATTAAGCGTTACTCTTTCCATCTCCTTAATCTATCAGGAATGTATTCAGCTGGTAGAACTAAAAGGGAAGACTAAGTGGTTGAAGCCGGGAGGGTGGTAAAGGCTGGGCCTGGTGAATGAGGCTGAACCAGCAGGTGAAAAATACGATTTCAATCATGAGAGCAATGGAAACCATGAAAGGGTTTAAGAGGATCCTATGGTCAGTTTTTACTATCAGCTCTGAAAGGACCACTGAGATGCTTCAGACTAAATAAAATAACCTTCACGAAAAGACCATAATGTTTAAGAACATTCATTACCACAGTCAGTGATGGTGAGAGAGCTCATGACTTCCTTCTCCTATCTCTTCTCCCCCAGCTAAGAGTTTCAACAGACCTAGATATTGTTTACTATTCGAGGAACCCAGGGAAGGAGAGTACCTGAAAGTTCTGAAACAGACAAGCCATGGGGTTACTGTTAGCCGTGCAAGGAATTGTGGGCTGTCCTTGAAATGCCTGCAGGTTCTGGTACCCCTGAAGAAGTTGCTGCTGCTGCTGCTGCTGATTTGGAGGGAACATCTGATTGTTGTTTAACAGCGACTGCAGATGAGTCAGTTGATGGTTATTCAAAGAATTGTTTATTGAGGACATGTCACCTATAGTTTGAAAAACATAAAATGTAAGTCAGTGTGACTCTTTGGAGATCCTATGCCTATCTTTGTACCTGAGGTTTCCTGAAACAAAAACTGAAAACTAGACCTGACATGGTCATTCTTTTCTCTTTTTCTCCTCAATGTCTTACTAAGTGGTAAATAAAGAGGAGTTTTATTAATTAATTTTATCTTTCGTAATTATTTTTTGATTTTATATTCTGGAGACACTATGTAGTCTTTGCTCTATCCATTAGCCAATCCCCATATACTGAGCTTCAGAGTTGTAGAATTCCTTTAAATTATTTTTGTTGAGCACCTGAAACTAAAGGTTGAAATTAATCCTAAAATGTTTTAGTAATCATGTCTTTGAGCAAATTGTTAAAATGAATGGGTCTGAATAGGGCTTATTTACGAAATTTTGTTCTCAAGCCACAGTCATCAATAAATACCACCAAATAAAATCAGATTTGGCCTAGAAAAACACATTTTGCTTTTAAGTAAAATGTTGGTCACCTAAAATTAAAATTGTAAAGAAAGCTAACAATACAAAAGAATTCATTGTCATAATCATTAAAGTAAATGTTATACAATCAGACGGGATTAGTTAATAATTAAGTTTGTATTCAGAATTCATGTTTAACTTGTTTGGAAATTACATTGAAATGATCTTGAAGACAATGTCATTGAAATTGTCTTGTAACTTGAAATATGCAAATCTGCAATGCTTTTTAAATGATTTAACTGTTGATTTCAATGGCAAATCTAACTAATAAACTATAGCAACTAGTAAACCATAAAATTAGTAAACTGGATTACAAAGGTGACAATAAAATCTGAAGACATACTACTAATTTTTATGTACTGAAGATGCCCTTTTGGCAGTATCATTTTGCCTGTTTCCAGACTTTTCGGATACCATCCCTACACTTAATTTTAGAGTTACCTGCATGAGTCAGTTGGATGTACTGGACATTATTTTCTAACCTTTTTGTGATAGAATAATCTACATGAAGGATTTTGTTTTTAAGCCACAACGTTCTAGACTCATACTGTCTGAGGCTATCTAACAGCAGCGATTGAGACTGTCTGTTTCCCTGAACTTGGGCAAAGTTTATCTTTGAATGTTTTAATGCCTTGTTTCTTATTTTGCTGGATAAGCATTTAGTTTTGTTATTTAGGGATCACCTGGAAAAAACACTTCCTCAAGCTGTTTCCATCCACAGTGCAGCTGCTCATACTAACCCTGTGATGCCACACCAAATAAAATTCAAATGAAAGTTATTTTTAAGATGGACCTGTGCTTTATTGTTTGAAAAATAAGACTCTACTTGGCTTAAGAGAATCATAGGTAGGTTAGGTTTAAGTGGCATCAGAATTAGAAGATCAGAGAAAGCAGATTAAAATGATATTTAGTATTGCTAGAATAGGGGAAAAGGAAAAAGTCATTTTCATGTTTGTATAACTATGGATGTGTGTGGGTGTTATTATATTTAGTTCCTTAAGCAAGCTGTGACATAACAAAAACATTTTTAAAAATAGTGTGACAAAATGGAGTTTTTAAAAAGGAGAAAATAGGATTAGAAAAACGTTTCTTTTTTAAAAATTTGTGAAAAAATTTAACTTACCAAGCAGACCTGTCCCCAGTAGAGGGTTAAGTAGCTGTGGCACCACAGAGTTACTGTTGAGTTTAGCTGGACCAGGTGTATTCCCAGCATTATTAGATATATTCAGCAATGTTTCTGCCATTGACACCACTGCTGTCCCACCAAGTGTTGAGACAGTCAGTGCTGCCACTGCTGATGATGTAGTGGTTGTGGTAGTGGTTGCCTGGGAGGAAGTTGCTATGGAAACCTCTGGATGATTAGCGGTGTTGGCCGATGCTGAGTTCAGGACACCTCCCAACAGCTGGGGATTCAAGGCCATTAATCCTGAGGCCCCAGTGACAGCTGGGAGGAACAGGGGGTTAAAAGTAGTGTCACTGCCTGCAAAGCTTGGTAAAGGGTTCCCCAGGGGGCTGGTTAAAAGGGTCTCAGCTCGGCTGTTCTCTGACTGATTGCTTGGCAAATGGTCTGGTGGGGCTGTCATCTGTGATAATGAGGGTAAAGGGGTATTTTGTTGTTGCAAAAGATCTGAGATGGTCATATTGAAAGATGGCAGGGGAAGCATGGCAGCTGCTTGGGCTTGGTTCTGAAGCAGGGCTGCTAAGAGCTGAAAGTGAACAGGCTGCAATACCTGCCCATCCATGTCACCGGAGAGAAAAGCTAAAGCAGTGTTTACATTCGGGTTGAGAAAACCTAAAGGGTGGAGGTTGATCTCAGACTTGCCTTCTCCTGCTGAAGGCTGGAGGATATTTAATAGATTCTGGTTTAGGAGATGCTGTTGATTCACTGGCAAAGAGATAGGTAGAGAACTGAGGAGGCTGGGGTTCAAGGGGTGTGGAAGATGGTTGTTTGAAGTGCTGTTGGATGGAAAATGAAGTGCGTGCTCCTGGCCAACATAAGGAAAATCACTCCCAATAGGCAGCTGACTCTGCAGTGCGTTTCCAGCTGCGGTGGTAACTATGACGCCATCTTGAAGAACAGATGTTGTCTTTGTAATGGCGGGGTGGTTGGTGCCAGCTATGGCTATGGAGGATGATGGTCCTGAACCGCCTAAAATGAAGAAGGAAAAAAACCAAACCACTTATTATTTATGGATGTTAAGGAAGATGATCCCATAAAAATACATTAAGATACATTTCAATTAATTTGTTACAGGTCACCTTTGAGGCGTTAAGTCAGATTAATTGTCATCAGAGATGAGTTGGAATCTGTTAATAAAACTTGAGTTTAACTTTATACTTCCTAATCTGCTTTGAAAATACATATATTGAAGAAGTTTAGAAATACTAAAAAATATAAAGAAACAGGTCTTTCAAACTAACAAATAGCTTGTTTTTCACAAGTTGAACTAAGTGAAGAAAGAGGAATCTGCGTTGTAGCTCACTCAATTGGCTGGATTAAGGTAGCAAGGCTTTATTTTTCAAGATATATTTTTTATTTAAGAAAATGTTTTTGGTCTTTATAATACTACCACTTGCTTTTAGTGAAAAAAAAAAAAAAAAGAATTAGAATATGCATGAGAGTACAAAGCAGAAAAGAAAAAATACCTATGGAGATAACTATTAATATGTTAGTGTATACCTCCTCAGGCTTTGCCCACCTGTATGTTTATACATATGCAGACATATATACACATATTATATATTTTAACAAAAATGGAATTATGCTATTTTGTAGTTTTTTTCTTTTATCAATATGTCTTGAATATCTTTCCATGTTAACTTGTGTTAACTTCTGAGTCATTTTACTACTATCATGTATCAATATTTAATCAGTCCACAGTTGTGGTTATTTGATTATTTATGATCAAATTATAATTACTATTGTAAGCAACACTCTGATAGACATTCTTATTAACTCATCTTTGCCAATATGCTCAATTATTTTCCAAGGATAAATTCTTTAAAATGGGAATCCAGGGATAAAAGGGTTTATGTATTTTTAAAGCTTTGGATACATATTGTCAAACTGCCCTACAGCAAAGTTGATCAATACACATTCCATTTACATTTTTGTAAACAGTGTATGGCAGTGCTCATTTCTCACCGACACTGTATTTTATCATTATTTTTAAATTTTCGTCACTCTGATAGCATAAAGATACTCTGTATTTAGGATTCCTTAAATCAGACCAAATGCTACCATCCAAATAGCATTCTTAATCTTGAAAGTCTTATGCTAGTGATGAAAGTTCAAGGAACTTAACATTTAAAAGGATAAACTTTCAGTTGTTTAGGATTATAATCGTTTTAGCTGTTCTCAATCCAAGCTGCACAACAGGATTACTACCTGGAGAACTTCAAACAAGCAAACAAACAAACAAACAAACAAACATAATGCCTGGGCCCTATCCCAGAGCAGTTGAAAACATCTCCTGGGGTGCAGCCTGAGCAGTAGTATTGTTTGCAATCACCCCTGGTGATCCAGATGCACAAAGGATGGGGCGGGAGAATCACATTCTGTTGAAAAGGAACCTTCAGTCATTTTTTTTTTTTTTTTCATAAAAGGCCTTTCCCTATAGAGATGCATTATGTAATATATGCATTCAGCAAATACTGTGACAGGCTTATGCATTTAATTTCATATTAAACATGTATATGATATCAAGAACAACATCAGTGTTATTGAAACTCTAAAGTAATTCAAATACTGTACTGCGGTGCTATGCCATAAGAAACTTTATATTTGACCATGTTACCATTGAGGCCCGCCCAAATACAAATATACAGAAATGTTTCCATAGTCCTAGTAGTACCACAAATATCATTTTTTATATTCTTGTTTTCTTCTAACAGAATAACACCACAATCTTTCCTTTTTGATATATAGACATTTGTATTAATCTTTTAAACCTTGTGGTATATGGATTGATCATATTTATTGAACAATTCTTATAAAGTTTGGCTTTTACACTTTCATGTTCTCATCATTATTTATAACACAGGGATGAACATCTTGCTGCATACGATACTTTGCTATCTTTGAATTTTTCCTCAGGAAAAACTGGTATGATGGCTTGGTTGTTGTGAGAATCAAAAACAGGTAAAGGAAAGGCTTGTAATGTGTAAAAGTCTCTACAAATAAAAGGAGCTATCATTGTCGGCATTATTATTTACATTAGTAGTTGCAGTTAGTAGTGATGACGTAGTAATAGTAATAAATATACATCAGTATATCCAACACACCTACAATATCTCTATATTGCACAACTTTGCAATATTTCCCAGATGTCATTGTTTTTTTTAAGTTCTCAGTGCTTCATTTAAAGAATGAGATTTTTAAAAAGAAACCTCTGTTTAAAAATATATAAATATTTATAAAATATTATCATGAAACAATGACTATATTCACGAAGAATAGAGTAAGAACATTTTGAAAGTTGAAGTAGGCATATGGTATACAATTCTTTAAATGTTAATTCAGATTTGTAAAAAACACAATGAACACCTTAAACATTTCATTGCTTCTGAAAGTTGCTATTTCCATAAATAGGCATTGTGCTTTATTTGCATTTGGAAACCATCTTTTTAAACAAGCTAATAACAACTCTTATTTATTGGTAATCGCTATCTGTGGCCTTTTTTCCTGTTAACCAACAATGATATATTTAAATGTACAGATCACCATTCCTCTAACCACAGTCAGAGGACCATTTTTCAAAATACTCTAGCAAGGCTTTATAGATGTAGGGTTTCCTTAGAAGTTTCTATTATTAATATTTTTGTCTTTTTTTGTAAGAGAAAAGCATCCAATTTAGGATGCAAGGAGGTAGACATATGGGGACATCATTCTAAAAGCTCTCCATCTAAATATTCTTGAGGAATGGCCATAAAGAAATATGGTTACTCTGTGTGTATTTTTGTATTACAAACAAGAAGCTGGTGAGCACCACAAGCTTCTTAAAGGTAATATGAAAATCAAGGCCTATTTTATATTTTCTCTAATTTTCAACAATAAACATGAATGCTCTGCTGAATAAGGGATAGAAATGGTGATACAAAACAACAACAACAACAACAAAACAGCATGCTGCCCCTTTCTTGCAGGAAGTAGAGTTTAGGAAATTGATAAACACACAAATCTCCCTGTCTTTCTTTTTCCTTTCTCAAATACACAAGTATTGAAGGCTTATATGAATCAGGAGATTTTAAAGCTCTATTCATATAGCTAGTGAAACTATAATGCAAGATGCTAAGAGATTTAACAAATATATAGCAAGAGGACAGTTGTAAAATTGAAGGTGTTAGGGTAAACTAAGCAAGTGGTAACATTTGATTGGGGACTCGAGAGTGGAAAAGGAGATAGAAAGGGCTTCCAAATAGAAATAAGGTCATTAGAAAAAAAGACAAGGAGATAAGTGCATGGAGACACGCATTCTGAAAACAAAGAAATGTGACTGAAAATATTATATGCTGCCTTTTCACACACTCCTACCCTCCTACCATGGTTAAACCTGATGCCTTAAACAAGCGGCACAAAAATTTAAAACCATCTTTCTAAACCATTAAAGAAAAGGATCACTTCTTATTTCTAAGACCGAACACGTATCTCTAACACAGAGCTGGCTTTCCAAAAATGTTGGTTGAATGAATCCATTAAGGTCACAAAATCTACATTCAACTTTCAGAAATCAGAGCTTTTGATGCTGTGTATGTGTAGCATATATGTATGGGAAGTAAGGGAGGGCATACCACCCATTTGTGGAAAAAGTGAAAACTGACTTTCCAGTATTGGTCCAAAGCCTGGACATAAGGGGCAGGCAAAAAGATGCATAGCATAGGACAAGTTTCTTTAGACTTCACGTGTTCCAGGAAGTTAAAATCCCCTTACTGAGGAAAAGGTCTGTCACCAAGTACACTGAGTTCTTCAAGTCACTCAGTAATGCTTGGGGTCATCCAAAGAGGACCTTGAATTTTTATATTTGGAGCAAAATTGGAGCTTACTTATTTCTGACCCACTTAATCTTGCATAGGCACTCTCTGGCAAAACTACTTCATAGCTCTGCATAAAAACCATATGGTCTCTTGAAGCATGCAGGGAAAAATGTTTTCTTAAAGCTGAATTTTTTTTCCTAGCCAAGATGTTTAGTGCTTAAACTAATGAAAGGGACAGCTAAGTTTTTTCATTTTCATTTTCTTTTCTTTCTTTCTTTCTTTCTTTTTTTTTTTTTAAAAACAACTATTCACTAAACATTTAGCAGTTCAATAACTAAAAGGCAGCTGGAGCCTGGAACAAGTTAGTAAGCTGGAAAAGTCTTTTAATTGGAAAAAATGATTATTTTACACCAGCCAGCAGCACCATGAACTGGCATAATTTCTCTTTCTCATTGTCTGTTGTTTTTAATGAAGTAGGAGATAAGATTGGAAAGCCGCTCAAACAAAGTTTCCTGGTGTGAGATCACGTGCCTACACATCCAATCGTAGACTGAAATAAACCAGGACAATCAGGCAACGGCAGTAGTAGCTTGTCTAGTGGGGTAGATTTCTACATATAAATGGAACTTTGTCTCCACATGTAATTTATGATGTGTGTGTGTGTGTGTGTGTGTGTGTATTTGTCTGTACATACCTAAATAGCACCAGTAAATTTTTTTCTTAGGATTTTGAAAGGATATTTTCCTACAATTACTAGTTTCATTCTTAAGGTCTTTTTCTGCTTCATTAAGAAAAAAAATTTGCTTTTAAAAATAAAGGTAATATCTACCACTTTAGATTTATTTCTCTTCTTTGTTACTGATATTCTTTAAGAAAAGTCGTGTTTATATTATGCTAAACACTTCTGTGGTCAGCTCTGAAGTATTAATATTGTTGTACACATCTCTGGATGTGCAGGGATGGCAAATGAACAAATACATTTTTTTAAAAAAATGTCATTATACCAGTTTGATCTATATTTCTAATTTAGAATAAATATTACTTTATGTTAGAAAACTTTTTCTAAGTCAATATGCCCAAATTCTAAGTTAATATGCCCCAATACTGATTTTTATCCATAAAAAATTCAAGAACTAAGAAATGAGTCATATAAAAGATATGCTTTCACTATTTGACCTTTATCATTTGCTTTGCCAAGTGTACTTTAAATGCAAACAAGGTCAATGGTAATCCTTAATAAAAATGAATGCTTGTAAAAGCAAGAGAAAACATCATGCCCTAGTGAGTCTAATAAATATAATTCACTCTTCAATCCCATGGAAATAGTAAAATCTTCTCCTCTATACTTAAAGGATTGATTTAAAAATATAAATAGAAAGATAACTTGTATGCGAAGTCTAGATCTTCCAACAAGACATTATTTTAATGGCATGGTATATATATGTACAAAAATACATCGATTTCTATCCTCAGGTAAATTCCTAGCATTTCTTTACCAGAAGTAGGCAGGAAGACCTAGGGATGTGGCTATTTGTTTCCTATAAGGAAGAGGGGAGGGACCCCAAACCAAAGCACTCAAAGAGAAGAGGGGGAGGGGACTGATAGCAGCATCTTAGAAAATGCTCTCCACCGTTAACAGGGCAAACCCTCTGGGAAGGAGGAAAACCAGTGGAAGGGATGCAGCTCGAATACTGGAATATATCTGAATCATCATCAAGATCAGTCTTGTGGTGCTAATGGAGTCAGACAAAAAAAAGAGAGAGAGATGTGATTTTTTTTTTTTTTTTTTTTTTTTGCTACTGATCATTTCTGTTTCCCTTAACACATAGAATCACTCTGAAAACTGTTAGAGTAAATGCAAAAATGCTTGAGATTTTCCATTGTTTATTCAACTAACCCAGTTTTGGGTTTTCTTACAATGCTTCCTATCACGTTTTTAAAAATATGTATTTAAGGAAACAAATATTGAGAAATAAGGTTAAATCCCTTGCTTGGTGGGATATCTGCTGTCTGAATATGGGGGTGGAGTCACAGGTAAAATGCTTCAATATTCCATTCAGAAGTTCTAGCTCCTTATTTTGTTTAACGAGCAGAGCAAACTGAGTTTCTGAGTTATAAATATAGTTAACTTTGTATTCTTCCATTGTATACTACTTTATCTGTAGTGCTAAAACAGTGCTTAGCACATACTAGGTACTCAACAAATATTTGCTGAGTTAATTATCTCAGGAATATTTTAAGACAGTTTAGACCTATTTGGGTCTGCAAAACCAATTTAGCATGCTCCAATGATTATATTTTGATAAATGAAATAAAAAAATAAAAGAATACATTGTATAAGTAGGGTATCATTTTTTGCAAGCTGTTATGTATGAGTGCTGGGTCATGTTCCATTAGTGGGTGATAAAATCATTTCAGTGGGTCATGACTCTCTTAGAGAAAGAAAATAGAGTAAGATAGGATAAGACAGAATGGGATCAAAAAGATCAGAGTGCATCACATATGATAAGAGTTTTTTTTTTAAGGAAACTTTTGTATTAAAAACATGCATCTAGTGGATTATAATGCAAGTTAATTTCTCACTGTAGAAGGCAGTACCAAAAGATTGAAAAACATTGCTTTAGAACCAGACCTCTGGGTTGCTCAACTGTGGGGAAGATTCTATGGAATTGTGATCCAGGAAGCATATCTATCAGGCTGTCTAGTATGAGACGTGTCCTGTGGAGTTGTGCAGCACAGGATTCCTGCTCTAGGGCCTCCGTGATAAATATACTCCCTTATACCTGTACTCATGGGTCTTGGACAGATACTCTGAAATTTCCTGGAGCAGCTCTCCCCTAAGAGTACCTCAGCAACTCCTTCAGACTGCTGTTGCTTAGATCCATTTTTAATCTGTAAGAGGTGAGTTGTTGCTTTGAATTTTCAAGAAGTATAATTCTTATAAAATAATGTTTACTCTACTCTTTGCATGACTGGCATTAATGTGTTTGATATAAGTTCCTATAAAGGACGAGCTCTACGATTTTATTTACCCAGTACTACCTGCATGTAGAAATGAAATGTTTTGATACCACAGAAATATTTTTAAGCATAATTTTAATGAGTGAAATTCTTGTAGAGTTAACATTTACTGCCAAGAGTTTGGGTACTTTTAAAGCTGCGTCAATGTTTTCGGACCACTTGATTTTAGTAAATAGTAGTTTAGGCATGTCCTAGAGAACTCAATAATTTCTAGTGAGTTCATGGAGTTCAGTGTATTGCAATGGAATAAAATTCTCCCAATGTGCACACTGGGGCAATTTATTTCTTGAAAGGTACAGAATAGATCATTGAATCAGCAAACATATCACACCACTCTGGGTTCTGTTTTCACCTTTGATTATACAGACTCCATGTCTAAAGTCAAACATATTTCAGTTCCTTTTGTTCACAAGGAAACATTAAACCTGGAATATGTAAACAAAACAAGGGGTGTAACCCTGATCATAGGAAACCTTCTTAAACAGCAAGACATTGTTGTAAAAATATCTTACAGCAAAGAAGACATGGCTCATATTGCAAAAACTTAACTGAAAGAACAGACATAGATTTTTATCACACAATCAAGAATTTAATAGAGTTTTGGTATTTGGTTAAAAAACAGAGCAGAAGGCAACTCTGAACCTAGAAGCCTTGTGCATAAGATGAGGGATAAAATCTAAGTATTTAAAAATGTGGTTGGGAATACTTTTAATAGCAACTATTATTTATTCAGTCATGACCTTAAAGGAGCCTTTGCCCTTCTCCCCTCTGCATTATTCCCTGTAAGACTAAGAAATTATTTCTACACAAACCTCCCATATCCCGAGACAGCTAACTTATACAGTATAATCCATCCTTGAGCATTTTTAATCCCATAATCTTTTTGCACCTGTAGCTTCCAAAGTAGGTAATGACAATTTCCCTTTATTTATTTATTTATTTATTTAACTTATTTTTACTGGCATGTTCTGAGAAAAAAATTACATAGAACAAAAAACCAAGCTCATTAGTTTGCAGTCTTTTATCCAAAGTGTTCTTTTATGGTCTCTATTTCATTTTCTTATACCTACCATATTAATAGCTGTACTGAGTTTCAATCAAATGAATTCTGCGCTGAAAGAAAAACACTTTCTTTTCCAAAGTTTTAAAAAAATTTATAAATATCCATGAGCATATATTTATTCATAGGTTTATTTATATTCTTGTTAGTCAATATATCTCTTTAAGAGTTAAGGCAAATGAATGTTTGAATTATTTTCTCTTCTGGTACAAATTCATGCTCTGCCTCTTCAGAGGATTCTATTTTCATGTGGTTAGAAGAGTTGATTAAATATTTTTTATTAAAAAAAATAAGAGAATATAAAAGGGTTTTAAAGTGAAAAAGTTGTATTTCATGATTATCACCATAGAGAAGGTGAGGTTTTATTATTAAGTTGGTGAGCAAAGTCATATAAATCTTTTTTGGTTTTTCGAAAACGGTGAAAAACCACAGGCCACATGGACACTGACAGAACTCGGTCCTTGTCAGAGGCCAGGGTTCATGGCATGGATGGTTTTTTGTTCTCTGGCCAGCAAGTGGGCAGCAGGCAGGAGGCACGGGCCTGGTAAAATTTGCCAGGCAAGGGCACTTGCTTCTGGATTCCTCCCTAACCCAAATCACCACAGGACACGTGCTGGAACCATAGAAATGCTAAAACTTGCCTCTCTTCATAAATGGAAAGTTGTTTTAAAAGTACACTACTGATGGATTTCAGAACATACCTGCATTCAGCAATTTGAATGTTTGGACTGAGACTCAGGAACTTTGGGGTTTGGTAGCCAGATCCATCAGAGCTTTGCTTTACAACTTGAGGAATGTCAGCAAGTATCCTATCGGTCATTTTCTAAATCTGTTACATGGAAATATTAAACTTTACTTGTAATTTGAGGTCCAAAAAGTTAATAGAAACCTGTAAATGTTACAATGCAAAGTGTTCAGAGAGCTTTCCTGGGAAGCAATTTCAAAACACCAAATAGAATTAATAAAGCCTTGTACAGTCTTAAATTTTAGAAAGATTTTCTAAGCATTTTATATTTTTTATCTGATTTTTCTTCTTCTTCTTCTTCTTTTTTTGTTTTTTTAACTACCTCTGCCTCCAATTCCCATATTTGAGATGTAATACATTTTTAAGTATGTCCCCTGGAATTCACATATAGTCCTTAAAAAAAATCAGTGTTTGGGTTGTTTATAATAGAAAAACTCTTTAGAAGAAGTTTCTGAAAATAAATTACCAATCAAATCAAGTGTTCTCAGAGCAGGTGATTTCTTCTCTTAATTGAAGACTTACTGTAATAATTTTGAGCTGTTTAGGAGTGGGAAAAGGCACTGAATTGAGCCGGTCACTTGAGTTCTGTCCAGGCTCCGTCACCACAGAGAAGAGCAGGCCCATGTTCTTGTGGGGCTCTTTCCCCCTCACTGTGTGCTTGGAAGGGCAGAACTAGTACCTGCATAGTTGCCTCCTTCAAAGATCTACTGACATATCACTCACTAGGAAACACATTCTGATCTGATTAAAAGAAGTGATAAAATCCATTAATAAAAAGGTCACCAAATGTGATTCACAAATGAGGGGCGGTTCTCTTGATAAGTTTGGATATTTCATCTGTGTTGATACAAATATCCCAATCTCATTATACACTCTGATACCAGAGTCCAGAGAGAAGGCAAAAATAACTTTTGTCTAAAAGTGCATAAAAATTTACAAACATGGCTCTTAATATACACTGATGTGCTTTAATTCCTGACTTGTTGGGTATTTTTAAAGATTTTGCCAGTGAAAACAGCATTTTTGACTATTGAATGTTTTAGATGAAGAACTTACACAGCTTGGAAGAAAGTGGATTTTAGAATCAGATGAACCTGAGTTCAAATCTTAACTTAGTTACGCATAGTCTTGGATGGTTATTTACATTCTCTGATCCTCAGTTGCGCATTTCTAAAATGGGGGCAATAATACCTTATAGTTTGGGAAACTACACAAATCAGAAATAACATAGGTAAATAAGCTGGCACATACTAGGTACTTGATATCTATAAGCAACATTTTAAGAATAAAATGCATTTTTCTTCTGATGTCTTACTGGTATGCTAGGAATACCTAGCTGAACTTACAGAGATCGCTGTGACTGTCACCAGCTAGCTCACTCTGCATGCCTAGCCTTGGTACTTATTTGATGGATGAATAAGTGTCAGAGTAAATAAATATTTAGGCAAAGCAATTATAATGACAGTACATTTAGCTGACACAGTTTACTGTGTATCAAAAAGAAACATGGCATTAGAGACCTCTTAAATATTCAACTCATCAAAAGAGTTACATTAATTAGTAAATCTACCCATTTTCACAACCCATGCACATCAGATCTACGTACATTAATTAGTATTTAATTTTATTAGGTTTAATATTTTAAAAATACTTACTGACCTAGATTTTTATCAAGTAAATGCTTTCTGTTAGCTTACACATGATTGGTCACATCCATATCATTACTAGACATTTATTTTTGTCCCATTTATCTATTTCTATGCTAACACTTTTCTAATATTGATAAATTTCAACCTGTGTGTTTGACACTCCCAGTGCTGGCAATCCAGATCTGACGGTTTACAGAGGTTCATGGAACAAGAAAACACATGTCCAAGACTACATAAAATAAGTCTATAAACTTAACATTCAGAAGAAACAAAAATATAAATAAGTGTTGGTCTTTTCCATTATGGATAAATTGAAATACATCATTAATAAAATATATACACTTTGCAATATGAACTCAGACCTGAAACAAAGTAAGTTGAGGTAAGGGGTATCAATTATGTAAAGATATATAATACAAGGAGACTAACAACGTCTCATCTAAACGACTGAAGGCATGCTTAATAAATACGGTGTATCTTAAAATAGTTATGGATTTTATGTGGCTTTAATCTTCTAAAAGTGTAAGATTAAATTTTCACTTGTGTGGAATTATTTAAAAAAGAACATGAGTCATTGAAAAGTTGGAAGCCCCTTTGGAACAAGGATCCTGTTAAACACATAGAAAATAGTTTCATGAGATTCTTTAGATTAAGAATATCAAGAAGGCACTAATCATTTCGATTATCTTCTCCACCATATATTGTTCTTCACACAAGAGGATCAATGAGCAGTTCTTCAGGAAACACTGACATCCAGACATAAAACATAACACAAGTTGTGGAGGATGGCAGGTGTAAGGAGTGACACCAGGAAGGAAAACACTGGATTTTACTAACAGCAACACAGGCTTGTGGGTTCTGATGCTTTTCCAGCATGATGGTATATTACAGTCTATACATATCTACAAAATAGCTTATTAGTAAAAGCCTCAGCAATTTCCTCATCTCCAGGAGCCATCTGGTCTGCAAAGCCCACTGTTTTCATATCTGAGTAATACTGTCTCTATCATTATCTTTTGTTTCCTCCCTGTCATTTCCTATAGACCTCTCAAATCATTAGTGTTGGGTTTTGGGTATTCTTTCTATGCTTTTCATGGTCAGATTTTCTGATGTCTCGATGAATTCACCTCTTTAGTGCTTCTTTACTGGTTTTTATAACAATTTCTGATAACTCTATTGCACAAAACACAGTTCATTCTAATGTGTCTACTTTTAAATAAATTTGTCTCCTTCATTAAAGCGGATGAAGAGATAGAATAAATTTGGGTTCAAAACCTTAATGTCAACGGTAAAGATAATGATTAACTTCTACAAGAAAACTATAAAACAATTTCAAGATCAAAAATTCTGGAAATCAGGTTTTCAAGCCTTTTTTTATTAGAAAACTTAAATTATTACCTTTTTTTAAAGGGAGGAGCCAATATTCGCTTTTGAATTTTCTCAAACAAATAATAATAAAGGATAGCAAACTAGGATAAGAGAACACATTAGAAGGCAGCTTTCTACTTCATACAACTTCTAGTTACCTTTTCCTATCCATTCGCCTATTTCTGGTCAGCAGCAAGAACAAAAAAAAAATCCATTTATTTTTGCCTTTTTGGGTTTTCCAAGATGAGCTTCATTTACCTGAATACAAACAAAAGCTAGGGGAAATGACTTTTATGTTGGCATAGACCAAGTAAGTACATGTCTCATGAACCAGGAAACCCTGCCTTCTATGGCTTCTTTTGTAGTTTAGAGTCCAATGGTTATAAAACCAACTGAAAGTCAAACAAAATTCAAAATGACACAGATCAACAACAAATAACGGAAACATATGGAATCCCCTTGCTTGTTCTTTTTTTCTAATAGACAAATCCCTAGCATTCTGTAAATAAAATTATAAATACTAAAGAAATGATGACAATTTCACAACAGGGAAAGGATCATTTCTTATCATAATAAATATTTTGGTACAAATTTTAAAAAAAGTAGAAAAGTTTAGTACCTTGGGGTACTTTTTTCTAATAAAACCATACCTGCTTCAGAACTTGTTTGATTATAGCTGCTAACAATGCTGTTTGGTATCACTGGAGTGGAGGACGTTGAAATTCTTGACTGAGGTGGATTGGGATGTAATGAATTTCCTAAAGCCATGCCCGACTGACTGAGCATCCCACAGTTCCCGCTAGCCTGAATCTGATTTATTAAACCTGCGAGATGGTGGTTTGGGACTGGACTGTTACTGTGAACAAAGTTAGTGTTTGCATTGTGGCAGTGCACGGCTTCCCCTCTCAAAGGTATGGTCTGTGTCAGTGAATTCTGAAGAGCACTGGAGTTCATATTGGGATCTGTAAAATGCAGCTGGTTAGCAGAGCAAGGCAAAGCAGTATTTGAGCCCCCACAACCCGGGGTACTATTGCTACTCAAGTGAGAGCTTTGACAACTCATAGACTGTAGTAACTGAGACATTGAACTGATGGGAAAGGAACCCTGACCCTGCTTTCTTAGCAAGTCGGGTCCAGGTTTAGGAACTGCAGAACTATCCATTTGAGACTGTCTGAGCAAACTCAACACTGTGGTAGGTGGCTGTTTTCTTTTCCGCAATGAGTCTTTTTGCTGAGACATCAGCTTATCTCTTAGTGCTGCTCGACCACTTTGCCCTTCTCCCGTCGGGAGAAGCATGTTGGCAGTAGGAGGGAACATGGTGTTTAAAGTGCTATGTCCTTCAGTGTTGCCACTGCCAGCAACAGCTCCAGAATTGCTACTGCTGCTACAGTTGTTACCAGCAAGTTTGTTTTGATTTGCTAGCTGTGCTTTGGCTGCTGCTGAGAGTAAACTACTTGCTGGAAAGGAGGCAGCATTGTGCTGGTTCAAGATCTGATTTAAAGGCATTCCCAGCAAACCAGGCTGACTCTTTACAGAACCACTTCCTGCAGATGCAGTAGGAAAAGCTGCACTGCTTGGGGTATTTAGTACATTACTCATTCCAGCAATTAATGGGTTAGGGATATCCTTGTACTGATGATGTCCATCGGACTTGGTAGAAGGGCTTGATGGCATTGATGGCCTTGGGGACCCTATCGTTGACCTTGGTGACCTGGGTGGAACCTTAATACCACTACAAGTGGCCTGGGGTCCTAGAGGTGGCATCATGAAATTTCCGTGATCTGATGATGTGGAAGATGAGCGTGATCTTTGGGGCGATGCCTCAATCCTTCCAATTCCAGTCCCCATCATGTGCACTGGGGATGTCACTGGAGAAGGGGACAGGGAGGTTGAAGCTGAATGCTGAACTCTTTGTATGTGACTCCCATGATTCATATGACCAGGTTTTACGGTTGGCAAAGGGAGATTACTTGGCAAAGGAACAACAGCAGGAGGCATGCTTACATTCATCACAGGTACCTGAGAGTGGACATTTGAATGGAAACTAGTTGGATTAATGATAACAGGGTTCTGATTCACTGGTTTACTAGGAATAGGGTCAAGAATGCCAAGTGGATCTTTCTCGGATGTTAATGGCTTTTTCTGAAGAGCACAAGAAGGTGGAGGAGGGGGAGGTGGGCCTTGGGGTGGTTTGTGGTGGAACATTGCTCGTGGTATTTCCATATTAGTTGAAAAATTACACATTGGTTTTTTCATTACTGGACTCTTTGTAGTCAAGGTTGGGGAAAGAGGTATATTAGTCCTTCCAGCCATTGCACAGGATGACTGTACAGGAGAACCATGTAGCATTACCGACGGTGGAGAAAGAGGAGTCCTACTCAAGTGAATAGGACTAGAATTGGGAGCTCCATGAAAACCAGGATTACTTCTTGTGAAAACATCTGGGCTTCCTAGTGGGTCAGTCCTTGGAGAGATTGAGCCATCTCCATATATCTGGGAACCTGATGATGCTGGGCTGGGTAGGCCTCCATGGCTGCCACGGAATGGAGATTTCTGTCCGTGTTCACTGCTGCCCAATCTCTGCCGGGGGTAGACAGGGTGGAGTTCTTGTTGCTGGCTTCCAGGCAATTCTTGTACATATAGCCTTCCCATGGCATTTGATGATCCAATCATTAACTTGAAAGGATTCTTACATTCAGGCATTACAGAATTTGTAATTCCTTCATGCGACTTATTTCTTACGGATCTTGGAGTTGCTGCCCGTGAAGGTACTACTGGAGTTGCATCTGATGTGAAAGACAAACAAAAATTCTGTTAGTGGTCTCAATTCTTTTGTGTTGGCATGGGGGAAGGGAAGGAAAGGAGGAACTGAGGAAGGGAAGGCATCTGGAATAGAAATTTGCAAACAGAAGCTGTGACTCTATGCTCTTAAAAAAAAGTTCTGTGCTCTACAGTAAACTTCGATGGAAAAAACACACATTATTCTCTCTCAGTTGACCAAAAGTTCTCAATAACTGGTCATTATGTTTGTTTACTTCTTATCAGTTGAGAAAGGATGGGGATTTGAATCAGCATATACTCACATTAGCCATTCTAATAATATTTATAATGTGAAAAATCAAGACTGACAGCCTCTTTGGAAATGGTGATGTTACTATCTTGTTGGATTTGAATTTTTTAAGAACATCGTTACAACAGAAAATGATAAACTGGGGTGCCTCAGTGGCTCAATCATTAAGTGGCTGCCTTTGGCTCAGATCATGATTCCAGGGTCCTGGGATCAAGTCCTGCATCAGGCTCCCTGCTCAGTGGGGAGTCAGCTTCTCCCTCTCTCCTTTGTCATGCTAATGTTCCCTCTCTCACTATCTCTCTCTCTGTGTCAAATAGATACATAAAAAAAGGAACAAGAAAATTATAATCTGTATGGCATATTTTCTTGTAATTTGAATACATTGCTTATTAAAAAAAATTTAAATTCGATTAGCCAACATACAGTCCACTGGTTTTTGGTGTAGTATTTAGTGATTCATTAGTTGTGTATTGCATTGCTATTTTCACCAGAAAATTTGTTACCCTATCCATTTTTCTGTTACCTTACTAAAACTTGCTCAGGACAGCAACAAAAACTCTTCCTTATCTCAACATTCTCACTGTGAGAGCAAAAGAGCCTTAACTTTAGTGAATTAAGTGAATGGGATTTTGAATCTTTTAAAATGGGAATGATAACAAACAACAGCTAAGTGCAGTGATACTGCAATCAAGTTTAGCTTCTTCAAGTCTGTAGCAATATTGTAATAAAACTGTAACAAATTATAGAATATTGCAATTCCTTTGCCCTTGATAAGCCATTATTGTAAAAACAGCCTTAGGTAACAACCAACTTAGGTAAAAGATTGTGATTCTTTTATTAGGACAGAATTCCTATGCAGGATTTACTCAGAATGCTAAGATCTTCACTATTGGGTTCCAACTGAGTATTCTCTTTTAATAGCTAGCATTGCTCCCTCCCTGGCTTTTTGGAATCCCTTCCATTCTTTTGGAGATCAGACAGAATATAGGCAACAAAAGCAAGCCTGCTCATCATACAGAATTTTCATTCTATCATGTCAGAATTGTAAGTTTAAGTTTTTTAAGCCCCTGAGGATGTTTAACAATTTACAAAGTTGTGCCTTCTAAAACAGATGGCAAATAAAATCAGCTTCATATGCCAATTTCCATTAACTGGTGGTGGCTGCTTAGTGAGCTATGTCAAAAGGATGTTGCACCCTGGCTGGGCTCTGTGAGAAAATGTCAGTGAGTCCATTACAGGCACAGGTGATGAAAGTGGTACTATTTATACTATATATTGGCCACCCCAATTCTGAGGCTAGCAATATATTAGCAAGTATACTTGGGTTCACTTGGAATTGGACGTATATTTACTTAAATGGATAATCACACACTTAAGATAAATATAGTTCTCCTACCTGCTAGACAGTATACAGGTAAAATTATATCATTATAATTTTTTAAAAGATTTTATTTATTTATTTGACACAGGTAGGCAGAGAGAGAGAGAGAGAGAGAGGGAAGCAGGCTCCCTGCTGAGCAGAGAGCCAGATGTGGGGCTTGATCCCAGGATCCTAAGATCATGACCTGAGTTGAAGGTATAGGCTTAACCCACTGAGCCACCCAGGTGCCCCTCATTACAATTTCTAAGACAGAGGTTCTCAACCTGAGGTATACAGAAGTCTAGGTAGGTTGCATTAAAGAAATAAGAGAATGAAGTGAATATATATTCTTCTTGGAAAACTGGGCTTTCTGTTTCTGGCATGGTAAAGATTATTTGATAGAGTGGTTTCTGCACATAATATATGAAAAGTTGAGAACCAATGATACAAGAGAATTGCAGAAGATACACCCAACTGAACTTATTTTCTTGTTAAAGACAGAACTTTAAAGTTTATGTTAAAGAAGTAATATATGGAGGGGCGCCTGGGTGGCTCAGTGGGTTAAGCCGCTGCCTTCAGCTCAGGTCATGATCTCAGGGTCCTGGGATCGAGTCCCACATCAGGCTCTCTGCTCGGCGGGGAGCCTGCTTCCCTCTCTCTCTCTCTCTGGCTACCTTTCCGTCTACTTGTGATTTCTCTCTGTCAAATTAATAAATAAAATCTTTAAAAAAAAAAAAAAAAAAAAGAAGTAATATATGGAAAATATTTGGCGCATTGCACCTAGCATCTAGTGAGAGCACAGTTGTCTATTATTAACATCATTAGCATTATTATGTGATGAACTGTATCCTTATTAGTAACAAAATCACTGAGTTATGTCTTTTTTTGTTATTTCTATAATTACATACAGTTCAATGTTTAAAAATACAGACACTGGCATTCTTATATTCAACAGAATTTAGAAAACAGCTGTGGTTTAGAAAGGATTTCTCCCATACCTGGGGAAAAATAGTTACCATCTTTAAGATGATAGGAATACTAAATAAACAAACAAAAGTCATGCTGATGTTGTGTTATACTTAGCAACCGAAGTATTACAAGAGTTGGCAAATGGAAATGCTGGGCACTCATCAAGTGCTTTCATGTATACTCAACCAGACCTTTCAAAATAAGAGACAGAAACTAAATATATCCTCATATATGTAAAATGAAGAGGAGTGAAAAGTACTACTTGAGTCTCCTTAACTTTTATTTAAATCCCAACCCTATAATACAGTTTAATATTAGGAAATTAAAATAAATGCTATGTCTGAGGCTAGTAAAAGGATAGCGATTAATCCAATAAAGCATAACATTTTAAAAGGGGATGGAGATATACCTCTTATACCTATACTGGTTAAAGATTTACCTTTAATTTCAATAATGAAACTTGTATGTATAGGGTATGACAAAAGACCTAGATCAGGATTCTGCTAGGGTCATTAAAAAACTGACAAGGGAGACTTTGTAGAAAGAGGTAAAATTGATATAATGTGGTATGAGAATGGCAGCAGATAATATGCAAGGTAATATATAAAACGAAAACATAGTTTTATCAAGGTGGCAAGATAATGATAAATTTCAGATAATTTATTAAATATGTCTTTAAATTGTTGTAATATCTTTGAATTTTTAAAAATGTAGTTCATTGAAAGAAAAAGAAAAATTCCCTAAAAAAAATTTTTTTTACATACCTTAGTGGAGAAATTTTTCTGATCATTCCTGTTAAAGTTCAAAGGTTGGAAGGTTATTGAAGAGGAGTTCTCTGTTAATAACTGCCAAATTTGTCTTTTCATGCTCTCTTCACATGAGTTCTAAGTGTGACTCTTTAATTACCTGTATGATGTCACAACTGCTCCTCTTTGTATCTAAAGCTGGTAGTAATTTGGTCTCAACTTACCTATGCAAATTTAATCTTTCACTCAATTCAGATTAGTTTCCACATCATCTCTTAATTATGCTATACTCATACTGAATAAGAATTTTCTTATTCCCCTCAGATTTCCAAATCTTACTATTTTCCAGGGCTGGTTCAAATCTGAGGTCTACCATAAAACCTCTTCTAATCATTACAAATTATACTCATTGTTCCTATTTTTCAGAACTCTGAGAACAGAATCGCTTATTCTTCATAAACAAATGCTTTGGTGCTCAGCCATATTTTGTCTTGAATTATTACACAACTGTTAAGTTGACTGTAATATTTTGGAGGGAGCTCACATCCTAATTCACACAAAAAGTTTCTGAGTCTCAAAGTATTTTTTACATCTTAAATGTAAAAAATTATACTTTTTTTTTTTTTACAGATTTCAGATTAGTTAAAAGGGAAAATTTACCACAAATTACAGATTAGTTACAAAGGGAAAAGTTACCTTAACAATAGAGAAATTGGATATACATAACTTTAACCAAGCACTCAAGCTTAATGTCATCAACATGGGATAAATTGATATTCTGTATCTCCTAATGATATAGCATCACCCATGCAATATTCCACTAAACTGTGTTTAACCTGAGTATGAATAAATATGAAGAAATAATCAGGCAAATACAAACAGGAATATCTGTAAAGTTGAATTAGATTCTTCAAAAATAGATTTTAAAAGACTGGGGAATTGGTGTAGATGAAAGAAGTATAACAATTTAGTGCAGTTGTATGATCTTTGATTGCATCCTGGGTTTAAGAATTGAAGAAATTATTAGGACAATTAGAATTTATTAGGACCACTGGAATAACTGGATATTATTAGGACAACTATTTTCTAATCATATCCACTGTATATTATTATTATTATTATTATTATTATTATTATTTTTAAAGACTTTATTTATTTGACAGAGACAGAGACAGTGAGAGAGAGAACACAGGCAGGGGGAGTCGGAGAGGGAGAAGCAGACTTCCCACTGAGCAGAGAGCCCGATGCAGGGCTAGATCTGAGGACCCTGGGATTATGACCTGAACTAAAGGCAGATGCTTAACAACTGAGTCACCCAGGCAACCCTGAACACTGCATATTAGATAATAAGTGCTAAATTTTGAATATGATAATTAGATTGTGGTTTCCATAGGTGAACATTGATGTGTGCTGACGTATTTGGGGATGAACTGTCATAATATTTGCAACTTTTGCCACAAAATGTTAGTTGTCAAATCTAAATGAAGGGTACTTGGGTGCTCAGGGAACTGTTATGTAATTTTTCTGCAGTTTTGAAATTTTTAAAAAATAAAAGCATGTATGTGTGTGTGTGTGTGTGTGGTGGAGGTATGAAAAGTTCTTGATCAGGTGATTTCTCTTAGTAGGTGTTCAAGAAATAGCTACTAAGTGACTGAAAGAATAACACTGGGGGCACCTGCATGGCTCAGTCAGTTAAGCATCTGTCTTTAGCTCAGGTCATGACCCCAGGACTCTGGGAATGAGCCCTACTTGTTGCTCAACAGGGAGTCTGCTTCTCCCTCTGTCCCCTTCCCCCCCCCCCCCACGCGTGTGCACACATACTCTCTCTCTCAAATAAATAAATAAAATCTTTTAAAAAAAAGAATAACGCTGTTAGCTGTGGACAATATTGCTGGTTCTGTTTGAGGACCAGATACCACACATCCAAACCAACTCTAGGAGAAATGTTACATTTGTTTTCTAAAAATCAATGATACTTTTTCATTTGTTACCTCAGCTCTGTGTACTTGCATAGCATTTGTATGTGTTAATTGGTCTTTATTCTGCTCAGTTGACTCAATTATTTAAGTAGGAAACCTGGGGAGATAACTTCATAGGAATTTTTCAGACTAATTTGCTATTTGTCAAAAATGATAAAACGTACAACTTTAAAAGCATTCTGTGTGTTTTAAAAAGGGGACTCAGAAAATGTTTGGCTAAGTGATTTCCAGTGATTCCTCAGGAGAAAAGATGGGGAGAAAAATTTCTAAACCTTTCACCACATTACATACTTGTTCCTCCCCGGGACTGGTGAGCACCAGAGAAGGATGTGGGGCTTCCATGCTTTTGTGAAGTGTGGCCACTGCAATGATTTTTCTTTTATGTATGCATAGCTTTGTGACATCTTCATCTGCTTTAACATCTTCTGCAGTTCTCTGTTTCACAGCAGCTCCAGGATCAAAATTAAACACCTGGAAAAAAAAATTCTCTGTTTAGAAATGTGTGTGAAAACATTAAATTAGAAAAAATTCTCTTGTTATAAGAAAAGTTTTGCATAGATTAAACCATAAATTTGAATAAAACCATCTCAAGTTTTTTAAATTTAAGAAAACAACTTTATGTATAGTATAATAAATACTTCTGGTGAACTCTTGTATTTTACTGACAAAGTAAATAATGAAAATAAGACAATCAAATCAAGATAAATGTATGGAAAGTTATAATACCCGATAATGTTTACAATTTTAGATACTTCCTAATGTTATAACAGTCCAAAAACAGATTATGGTACATTTAAAAACCTCTAAGAACTGACATTTCTACATGCTTACTTTTTCTTTGGCTTTATTTTATTACTGTATTAATATTACTTTTTCATGGATTTAAAATGTCTATTACTCTATTTAAAAAAAATCTTATTACTTATTGTGTATGTACTTACAGTCTGTTTCAAATGCTTTTCTGGGGGTGAATGTGATGACACAAATAAAGGAAAAGCTGTCCATTAAACTTTAGTTCTAAGATTAGCACATAATAGATATTCAGAGAACAGTGACCTGTTTCTATGCTATTCTAAAATATTTTATTATTTAAAATGAGTGTATTTTTTACCTTGCAAAGGACTAAAACAGCTTTACTTTTGGCTCAGAGGGTTCAGCCTTGTGATTTTAGATATATTTGTGGCAGATTTATCAACACCAGTGCAAAAAAATCACATTATAGATTGAATATTTATAGTAGGGGGAAAATGCACTATTAAACAATGAGCATGTGTATAGCTCAAATAAAAAGGTGCTAAAGAGATTCTGATGAAATACTTAATATGAATATAGGTTTGTCACTTTTGAACATGACCAGGACTTGAAATATTTCCTACAATTTTAAGCATTCCAGAACGTATGCAAAGTTATCTAATTAGATAAAGACTTTAAAGTGCATATATGATTGGAGAAGTAATATAAAAATGAAATGCCAAATGAGAAAAACAAATATATGAAACACCTAAAAAAATACAGCACTGCCAATAGATCTATTGTGAAATGGTTACCTTGGGAAGAATAAGAGGACATTCCAAGCCACACTTGCATGTTCCGTCAGTAAGCAGGTATGTTTTAACCTGCTCCAAGCAAGATAACAAAGACCCACTGGGACTGTAAAAATAGTTTAAAAAAACATCAGGAAATAATTCTGACTGCACATATCATATGAAAAAAGGCATAATTTATAGTCTTACTGTCCTTTACATGATAAC
>NC_139030.1:32771747-33010536 GCF_964662115.1 Mustela nivalis | reverse complement strand
GTATCAGGTACTGTTTTAGCTGTTGAGAATATAGTGGCGGGGTGGGGGGAGACAACAAACAAAAAAATCAAACAAATTTAAGTAGATGATAATCCCTGTCTTCTTGAAGCTATAGTTAAGAAAGGGGAGAGGGACAGTAATTTCAAAAATTAAGTGAAATTAAGCTATAATCAAGAAAGGGGAGAGGGACAGTAATTTCAAAAATTAAGTGAAATATATAAGGGGAGAGGGACAGTAATTTCAAAAATTAAGTGAAATATATATGTGCCTTTGGAATTTTATTACCACTTAAATAAATAAGTTTAAAAAATTAAGTGAAATAAAGTATGTAATTTGTATTAACAATAAATGCTATGGGGAAAAACATAACAAGGGAAGCACGGTAAGAACCCCAGTTAGAGGCGTTGTTGTTGCCAGTAAGATGGCCAGGAATGGCCCTACTGCGCAGCTGCCACTTGGGTTGAGAATGGAAAGGAGAGACAAGGCAATGTAGTCATCTGGGTGAACAGAGGTTCCAGGTGGAGGAAGCAGCAAATGCAAAGGGCCTTTTCACATAATAACGTACTTAATTGTGGTTATAAAATAGAAGTAAATGGCATCAATTTCAGAGATACAAAAATGAAAGACGTGTGGACAGAACCTTGGAGAAGGTGGGTGCATAATAACTTCATCTGACAAGAGGGGACAATCCCAAAGCAGCACCCACAGTTAAAGGTCTTAGTTTATTATCCACAGTTACAACAGAGAAACCAAACATAAAAATGAAACTAACTGAAAAACAATAAAGAAAAAAGGCAGAGGTAGAGTATAATGTCTCTTTTATTTATGTGTATCTTAATATATGATGCCTAGAAGTGATAAATTACTTTTACCTGAATAAATGAAGACATCAGAAGGAGAAGTAGAAAAAGTGAAGCTTAGTGGGAGAAGTTGGATCACAGAACTGATTTTAACCATGTGCTCAGTTTGATTTACAAACACATACACACCCCTTTTGGAAGTCTTCTCATACTCTTAGGATAAATACCAAAACCTAAACAAGGCCTACAGGGCCCTTTCTGTCTCAGCAGCCTCACCTCATGTTCCCTCTCCTGCACTCGCTGCTCTAGTCACACCTCCATTCAGTTTCCTGAGCAAGCAAGGACCTCTAAGCTTCTGTCTGTGCTAATCCTTCCAGCTGAAATGTTTCTGGCCCAATATTCCACACTTCTGGACTGACTTATCCATTAGGGCCAGAAGGCGCAAGTGCCGTGGGCCCACAATACCGTTAGCGGCCCACCAAAATGTTTTCTTTTAGAATGAGAAAAACAACCCTTTTAGATCAAAGAAAATATTTTAATATACCATACTAACATACTTATTTCTATACCAGTATAATTACAAAATGCGATTTTGAATATTTTTTATGGAGGTAGGGGCCCGCAAAAGCAAAGGTGTCTCCTTAAGTTGTTAAAATGGCATCCACAACTCTTTTAAACATATTTACATAATACGTAATGAAAGGGAGGGAATTAACAAAACAAAATATTTACCTAATTCACCCAGTATATCAAATACTATTATACCATAGTATAAATACCAAGGTCCCTGAATGTCCCATTCGCCCATTCTACTGACCTTGTGTGACTTCTACTCACCCCTCAGATCTAAACTGACCCTTCTTCAGGTGAGTAAGGGACAGGTGGGGCTAGGTGGTGAGAGATGGTAAGAGGGCTATGTGATCAGGCTCACAGAAATCCTAGAAACGCTGAGGCATAGGGAAGCCAGAGATATGGGAACAAACCAGATCACACTGCCCTTTGCATCAGAGATGGGGTCTTTCTATGACAGTCACACGGTGACCACAAAGAATGGCCAGATCCCAAGGAAGTAGTAAGCCATTAAAGATGTAATCACCAGTCCTTACTCGAACCAAGACATCACAAGAATGAAAAGACTATAAGCTCCTTGGTCAGTTCTAAATAAAAGACGGTCAATGAAAGCCCACATTGGCAACCTCATCGGGACCCCTCTTTCCTGAGAGCTTTTTCTCTGTATCCTTGCTAAATAAAACTCTATCGCTTTACTCAACCTCCTTTGTCTGCGAGATTCATTTCGACTCTGTGAGACAAGAATCTCACTGTCCCACTTCACAGGGACAGGGACTCTGCTTGATTCCCTCAGGCAATATAAGGTCCCTATATATGTTTTCCCATCACTTTGTAATATGGCAATGATACAAATAATTGTGTAAATTTGTATTTAATGAAATCAGGAACTGTGTCTACCTCATTTAATCTGCAGCATAAAACCTTGTAGTCAGTGATGTGAGAGCCTGAAAGATTCAGAATTTTCTGCTGTGGCTCCTCTCAAGTCCTTCTTCTGTTTTCTGATCCTTGATTTACTATTATTTAATCTCTTATTCACTGTTTCTTCATTTAAAAAATGGCAATAATAAGGGGAGTTATGAGCTAGAATGAGCCAGAACAATACCTGACACATAGTAAAGCCCAGCTTAAAAAAAAACCAAAAACTAGCTATTCTTCATTTTATTAGAGTATTACTACTACTACTACTATTTTTTATACTATTACCATCATCATTATTATTCCATATACTGGGTGAATTAGGTAAAAATTCTTTGTTAGTTTTTCTCCCTTTTATATCTATTAGGTAAATACGTTTAAAAGAGTTGTGGATGCCATCTTAATAACTTAAGTCCCAAGTTTTTAGGAAAATCTTAGAGCAAGTAGCTATAAAGACAGAAGAGAACTGAAGTTTTGGCTACTGAAAATACATAATTATCCATGAATTCAAAATGTCAGGGCTTTCAAAATACCCATACCCACCAATTCATAATTTTACATGATAAGATCAGGCTGGAAGAACATTTTTAGCAAAGAATAGTAAATCAGAATTCTCTCGAACACAAATTTCCAAGAAAATCTCATAAAAATGAGAGGTAGAATTTATTATCTTAAAGAAACTTAACTATTTCCCTTAAATAGATGCTCTACAGAGTTGAACACAATTTTCGACAGTGATATTACTTTCTTGGGTTTTTAATTTTTTATACATAATTCCTTCTGCAGGTAAATAAAAATACATGCCCCAAAGCAGTAAAAATAAAATAAAGCAATAGTAACTGAAAAGCCTACCAAGGGTTTTCATTTTGGCAAACATTTATCTTACCATCTAAGCTTCAGACTCTTGAGATGGCCCTTGGGATAAAATGACAGACTCAGGTTTGATTCCCACTGGTATTTCAAACAATACTGCACAACCTGAGGACCATTTTTTGAGGATAAACAACTGGCTAGGAGCAGGACAGTCCCCAGGCTTTGCCTGGGGCCTATAATCTCACCTAATCATTATTCAGAATCCCCCAGAAAAGCCTCCAGCTACAACTGTGATTGTTATTTAGGACTAAACTTGCAAATTCAATTTTGAAAATCCTTTCTTCTTTCATGATTTCATTTTTTTGTTTAATTCATGTGTACCTTTAGATATCAACTACAGCAAGCATTAAAACCTAGAGCAATAGTCCATCTGTTTTGAATGTTGCTTTCTCTACCAATTTATAAAAAAAGATATTTTAGTAGCAAAAATGCCTAAGGACTACACTGCATAATACATGCACCTAAAAATGCAAAATTCTTACTTAAAGGGGGTATGAAAAGCAGTGATAATGGAGAAGAGTTCTACAAATTGAGAATTTTGTAATACAGTTCTTATAAGCCATTTTTTAACTTCTAAAACCAAAACAATTTTTATAAATGCAAAAATGAATTGAGGGATGCAACAGTCTCTGAAAATCAGGGAATAAGCTAGAGTCAAATCATACCACAAATTTCTTTAGCTAGATCTTTCACTTTTTTTTTTTTAACTTAGGTTGTAAAGAATATTTCTTGCTATCTATCCTGCCAAAATGTTCTGCTCTTGCTTTATTTCTAAGATCCACCATTGCAACCCTCTCTGTTCTTCCAGTAATTCTGTCTGCTTTAGTTGATAGCAACATATAATTTCTTACTAATTATAACACAAAAGAGTCTCCTCTCTAAAGAACAGCAATTAAGAGTGAGGGCCTTATGTCTTCAGATTGCTTGGAAAAAGGGGACAATTATAATTGTTACACCAAAGTATATTGTAGGGATAGGTGAGACAAATGACTTAAAGTATTTAGTAGATTGTCTGGTACATAGTAAGTATTCAAAAAATGTTATTGTTAATAATGAAACTTTTTAGAATATTTACTTTATAAAGGTTTTCTGAGAAAACAAACAAAAAAAACCCCCACATTTGTGTGACTTTGGACAAACTGAGTTAAATTCTGTTCTTTTGTTTTCTCACTCATAAAATGAAATAATCTGACAATATTAATCTAAAGGTCTTTCTTGACTGTAAAAACATATAATTTTATTTAGCTATAGTTAAGGTTCAGACTTATTTTTCTTCTCTATTTTTAATGTGAATTGACAGTTTTGTTTCTAGTTGAGACTAACTTGTTTTTTTGTATCCTTTTTCTTCAGTAAGAACCACATGGGATGATGTTTTGTACTCCTACTGGTCTTAGTATTCATGGGGTATTTTCCCAATTGCTTATGATGAAGTACTACACTCATTATCAACCCCCATAGAAGACCCTAAGAAGGTATAGTTTCCTTTTGAGCTGATATCTTAAAAGTGAATCAGACATTAATTATACATAATATGTAAAAATTTTTGTTCTATCTAATCCAAGAATTAAAAAAAAAAACTTGTTATGTTTCTGAAGTGGCAGTAGGTAAAGTTTTACTCAAAACTGCTAATCTTGTACAGCAAAAGTGAAGCACATAAAATAAAAGTAAAACATCATATCAAAACATTAAAAAATGAAAAATATGAAAAAATAATTGTATCACATGTGATTTTTTGTGTTAATACTCTTAATATGATTCTTGATTTTTATTAATAAAGAAAATAACATCAAAGACCCCTAAGAAAAATTTGGAATGGGGCCTAAGGGAGATAGGCATAAAAGAAATATAAAAGACAAATAAAAAATACAAAGATATACATTTTATTAACAATCAAATAAATGAAAATTAGAATGCCATGCACTTTTCTCACTTCTTATTTCAGATATATTTAAAAACAAAGATAGTCAATACCAATGAAAAAATTAAAGAGAAAGTGTCACTCTGATACACTATAGGTGGAAATGCAAATTGGGAGAGCCTTTCCATATATTTCCCCTTTGATTTACCAATTCCATTTTTAAGAATATACCATAAGCTAGCACTTTCCAAAGTGTTCATTGGGATGTTGACATGTTCTGATGTTACTTTGTGTGTGTGTGTGTGTGTGTGTGTGTAAAAGTCTAAATTTAATTTTAAATGTAAATGTATATAATGGCACTTGAAAACTTTTCCTTTTTTAAGTAAACTTTATTTTTCAGAAAGTTTTAGCCTCCCAGCAAAATGGAGTGGAAAGTACAGCAATTTCCCATATTGCTCCCTGCTCCATACAAGTATGACTTCTCCAACTAGCAACATCCTGCAGACAGATGCTATTTTAAGAAAAGATTCTATGGTCAAATATGTTTGATTACTAAGACCACTGTATATGACTATACATTGGTATTCTCCAAGATGGAGATTAATAGATGTGGTTCTTTATGTTATAGGCCATGGACCCCTTCTATCAGAGAGCATGCTTAGGAACTAAGGCTGTGCAACACTTTTGTAAACTATCCTAAAAATATCATTAGACACAAGTACAAAGATGTATGTAAGAGAATGTTCACTGAAATCGTGCTTAACACACACAAAAACCCCTGGAAAAATCCCATATACTAAATAATGGGAAAATGGTTACATAATTTATGTCATATCCTTAAACTGGAATATTATATAACCACTAATAAGGGAAATGCAGATATTTCCAGACATGAAAAACAGCAATAAACTGCTAAGTCAAAGAAGCAATCTAGACAAAGACCATTTATAATCTATTGTTCCTAATTCTAATAATTACATCTATTATGATTATGTACTATGCATTTTATACAAATATATCAATAAATACAGAAAGACAAATAACAAAATATAAACAGTAATTATCACAGGCTGGTAGGATCACTATATTTTCAGTATTGTCTTTTTTTTCCTAATGAACATCTATTAATTTTATAACAAATATTTTTTAAAGGCTATGTGTTTATATGTCTAAACTGGGAAATCTGGCATCTTATTTTATAGGTATCAGATGCTTTTCATATTTAATAAAAATTAAGTTCACAATCAAGAAAACTATAATTATAAAGAATTCATAGAGAGAAAACACAATTCCTACCTTCTGGAGAGAAACTGATAAAAACATAACAAGTGCTGTGAGAGCCAGCAGCGTAATGGAGGCAGTAAATCTCTAGATGCTCTATGCCTTTATGAGTCCCTATAAGGGAGTACCTCTTCTCTCTGTAACAGAAATAACATAAACACACACATTTATTTAAAGGAGCAGCTGAAGGAATATCATCCTCAAGTATAGCTTGGAGCTATACAGGCTGCCTGTTTTCAAGTGGGATATCACAGGTAAACAGTTGGAAATATTACCACTTACTTTCTGTATGACCTTGGAAAAGTTACTTATTTTCTCTGTGCCTCAGTCTCCTCATCTGTAAGTGGGGATAATGATATTACCATCTATAAAGATTATATTCATAAAGTACTCATAACAGTGCCAGATACTGTTGCTATATATGTGATTTTTAAAAATAAAAAGTGGGATTGATTATATTAATAGAGATCCTTCACAGAGCACATTATTATCAGTGATATTTTACTTCTGTTACCATCTCAAAGTAATTCTCACCTCGATCCTGTGAGGCATTATTATTATTACTACTTGGCCCTCAGCTCTGCATACCAGAAACTTAATTTTATCAGCTTCCTAAACTGATAAAAACTTACAAAAAAGCTGATCAATTAAAAATTTTTTTTGTGTGTTTTCAAAATGTTATTCATTTGATAAAATACTATGTACTAATATCTGGTCTAATTAAGTACTGAACCACCACTTAGACATTACTTGATTAGCATAAAATTAGAGCAAGGAGAATTGAAAACTCGTATCAGACCTTAAGCCATAGTAGTATGATATGCTTTTCTAGTGTGTTAACAATTTCCTCTTACTCTAGATATGACACCTTGAGAAGGCACAGCATCACCAATGAAGTATTCTTTCCAAGAATATTTCACTTGAATCTAATAATAAAAAAATCTTCAGGAAAATCTAAAATAAGGGCCACCTTGCAAACATTGGCCCAGACTGAAAAAAAATATCAATGACATGATACAAAGAGGTTGGAAATTTTTCTATATTAAAGGATATTAAATGGATATGATAATAGAATACAAAGAATAATCCATAATTAGATCTTGGATTAGAGAAAAAAAGACAGTTATAATTGCTGGACAATTGGGAAATCTAAAATGCAGACTCCAGAAATCTCTATCCGTGAATAAATTTAAAATTAACTTAGGTGGTTTGTACCTAGAAATAAAATTATTCATTCATGTATTTATATTCATGACAATTTATTAAATACCTATTCATTGTGATAGGCTTGAAGATAACAAAATTCCTGGGAGTAACAAACCCTAAAATATGTACATGGCTTAACCAAAAAGATCAGGTTAAGGGTGTTGAGGACCTTTTTAACTAAGTCTTTGTCAAGCACGTTAGCAAAACAGCTAAACCATATCTGTTATATTTGAGACTCAGGCCCTCTTCCTACTGAAGTATTTTCCCTTCTAAAAGAAGGGAAAAATTAAGAACATTGGAGCAGGTTGCTAGTGCTTCATCCAGACTTCAGTAAATTCCTACAAGAAGGAATGACCTATCTGGAAGCAGAGAAGGGGGAAAAAAAGACAGCTTTGCCAAAAGAGCTACTTTCTGTCTGTGGCTGAGAATCAGATAATCCGAAGCTTGGCAGGTTGATAAAGCCAAATTATAAGTGTTTTATAATTATCTTTTACTTCTTTTTTAATAGGCTATTTTCATGATGTAGAATTTGAAAGACACGAAGGGGCAGCGAAAATTTCTCTTCCAGTCTTAGACAAGACTGTTTTCCCTCCTTAGAGGTAACTTCTGCTAACAGATTTCCTGTATTCTTCCAGAAATGTTTAATGCACTGCCATATCTGCACTTGTGTGTACAGAAATGGTTATGCACACTGTTCTACACCTTGATTTCTTCATAGCACATTTTGTCAATGGGTGATTCCAGTACCGTTGCCTTATTTTATATTATTATTATAAAACTATATTGTAAAAACTATAGACAAAAATACAAGGGGACATAAAGATGTTTTCTCATGCAAAGGAAATAAGATAATGGTCACCAGGAAGAAAAGAGCACTGAGGTGTCTGAGTATAGAGTATTGAAGACAATAACTCAGGAATGTATCTGGGAAGATTTGTCTGAAAACATCTTTGGATTCTAAGCATGCCAGTGTATTGTGACAGAGCCCCTAAAAAGTTGCTGTAGCCTCTGCCATGAGAGGGGTGCTAAAGTGGCTAAGACTCAGCTGGCAGACATAAAGGAGAGGGCACAGCCCTTACTAGAAACCATGGCAAGAATCATGGTAATAGATCCAGTTTATGATTCCAGAGGCCAAACAAGGAATTTTGCCTTTGTGGATGCTGGCACATTGGCCAAAATGTCAAGGGTCAAGCAATAACTCAATGGCGACAAGGAAGCAGAAAGAAGAGTACAGAAACCCACACTCATTCATTGACTCCAGGTATATAAGTCTCCCAGGAACCTGGAGAAGAGAAGGGACGGAGAATCCTTTTAAGCTAAGGGGAAGAATCTTGGTTTAAAGCCTAAATCAATTTGATTTTACTTTATTTTTTAAAATTTTTTTTAAAGATTTTATTTATTTATTTGACAGAGAGAGATCACAAGTAGACAGAGAGGCAGGCAGAGAGAGAGAGAGGGAAGCAGGCTCCCTGCTGAGCAGAGAGCCCAACTCGGGCCTCGATCCCAGGACCCTGAGATCATGACCCAAGCCGAAGGCAGTGGCTCAACCCACTGAGCCACCCAGACGCCCTGATTTTACTTTAGAAGTAACCAAGCAACTACCAGTTGGTAAGATTAATTTTTCCTTTATCTGTGGAAATGGTGATGGTGGGTGGTACCAGGAAAAGGAATCTGTGAGAAAAGTCAATTTTTAAATATAGGCAAACTATATTTTACACACTTGAGATAAGCAACTACAACATTTAAATCTACATAGCCAGCTTATAGGCCTGTTACAAAAATTCAATGAAATGGTTGTAAAAAATGTACAAATAATAAAGGGTGTGGGGGGCGCCTGGGTGGCTCAGTGGGTTGGGCCGCTGCCTTCAGCTCAGGACGTGATCCCAGAGTCCTGGGATCGAGCCCCGCATCGGGCTCTCTGCTCAGCAGGGAGCCTGCTTCCTCCTCTCTCTCTGCCTGCTTGTGATCTCTCTCTGTCAAATAAATAAATAAAATCTTTAAAAAAAAAATAAAGGGTGTGATTTTCTGGTTATGATTTGTGACAGTAACTTTCCTTTAACTTCTTCCCAAGTTCTAAGGACTTTTAATACCATCCCATAATGCCAGATTTTGTATACATAGTCACTTCCAAAGTGTATTAGCTTTAGAGTTATTGAATCCTGCTTTGTGGCCCACTGGCTGTATAAATTTGAGGAAATAGCTTAACTTCTCTGAGTCTTGGATTTTTAGGTATAAAACAGAATGACAGCATAGAAAATATAGTCAATAAAATTGTATTAACATTGTATGATGAGTGCTCAGTAATGTATAGAATTGCCAAATCAATACATTATACACCTGAAACTAAAATAACATTATATGTTAATTATACTTCAATTAAAAAATATATCCCTTCTCAATATTCTCAATATAAACCCATCCAATAAACAATATGTATTTTCAAAAAAATGTGTGATAATAAAAAATTATTTCATACAGGTATGTATCAAGTACAACACATTGTTTGGCCAATGGTTGGTGGATCTACTATTTTCTCTAAAGCACAGAGAAAACATAAAACATAGTTTTATGTTGCCCAGTTTTTGACTGGAAAAGTTTGACCATGTTGTACGTCCTTACCATACAAGACTGAGCTCTATAAAGTAAGGCTCCTTGTTATTGTTTTCAGGCTGATGGAGTAATAAACATCCCCATATACCATGAAGGAAGCAGGTCTCTGTCATAATAAAAGCATTCAAATACAATAAACATAAATAGCAATCTTCTTAAATCTTACCCTGAGAATGAGCATAGGAATTAGTTATAATTATCTCCCATTTCCTCTAAATAGAAATTGCCTTTTTTAAAAAAGGTATTTACCTCAAATCTAACAACCATTAAAAAGAAATTACACAGTGAATAATAAAATCCACAATCAATAATGATTTCTGATTAAAAAGGTAGATTGGACATACACATTTAACTCCATCCATTTTTTAAACCATACTAAAATACAGTATTAAAATTTTTGTTAAAAAGCATAAACAAAGAAAGAAAAAGAGAGTGAGCAGTGAATGAATTAATGACGGTAACCAAAATTTGGAAGCTAGAGGACAGAAGTACGATAGCTAACTGATAGCCGATTCAAACAAGTTGAATCCTAAGCCAGCAGTAGGTAAAGCTGGGAAGCAATTTTATTTGCAGTAGTTTCCAAAATACTTGGGAATTGGTAACACCTAAATTTCTGGAAGCAGGTTAAATAACAGTAAGCCTGGTTAGAAACCAATATAAGAATCAATCTCTTGCATTCGTTTTCTATCATTCACAACTAGACAAGTCCTCCTCCCTCTCTTATCTTGGCAGAAGACTAAATGTTTATTCTTTGGAGTGTGTAAAACAGAAGATTCCCCAACTAGCAAATTTTGAAGAATTCTGGAGGGAAGATTATTCTACTGAAAATAGAACTGAATGAAGTTTTACATGACAAATATTAAGACTCCCAAGTCCTCTACTACTGGGTTTGCAGAACACTAGTAGCCCATCATAAACTTCTAGGCAGGAGAGTGGAAGATTCTTCTTTGGTGAATATTACTGGAATAAAAACAAAACAAAACAAAACAGGTATTCAGTGAAATGATACTGGGGGCTCCTGAACAAAACAGCATGTTCAGGTCTAGGGAATTCACAGCCATTAAGCTCCAGTTATGTGTTATCCTGGCCTTCTCCCTTTCTCACTTTCTGAAATCTGAACTGACAGCCAATGACCACTAGACATTTGGGGAAAGCCCCTCAAAGGAAAGATGGAACCCGAAACAAACAAATGAACAAACAAAATAAGCAAACAAACAGAAAATAGAACTGTCAGGAAATGAGAATTTCAAAAAAATTACCTTTTTTAAAAAATATTTTATTCATTTGAGAGAGAGAGAGAGACAGAGAGAGCACAAGCGAGGGGAGAAGCAGGCTCCCTGCTAACATGGGACCCCAACGTGGGGCTTGATCCCAGGACCTAAAGATCATGACCTGAGCTGAAGGCAGATGCTTAAGCCCTTCAAAAAATTATCTTTAAAGAGATAAGAGAAGAACTGCATCCATGAAACAAAACCAGATTGCTTAAAAAAAGAAAGAAAGAAAAAACACTCAGGAGACAAGAAAAGTGGTGGTGGGAAACAAAATTGTGATAGAAATGGAAGGTTGGAAGATCTCCCAGCAAATGAAGAGATTGACGGAAAGAATATAGAAGAGAAAGGATAAGAAAATTAGAAGAGCAATCTAGAAGGTTCAACATCCAAATAACAGAAAAAGAGAAAAGAAAACAGAGAAAAAATTATCTAAGAGATAACTCATGAAAAATTTTCTGAATTAAAGAATAAGAATTTCTGGATTAAAAGGGTTCACTGGGCACTCAGCCAAATTAATGGAAATAGATCCCCTAAAGGGCACATAAAATTTCAGAACTTCGTGACAAACAAAATTGTAAAAGCTTCCAGAAAGGAAAAATATACAAGACAGAAAGTAGAATGTCTTTCAGATTTTCAACACTGGAAACTAAGACAATGGAGACAGACCATAAAAACTTTGAAAGAAAATAAATTTCAAACCAGAGTTCTGTAGTTAGCCATAATATCAATGAAATATCAATAAAGCTGAAAGATATTTTCAGAGAGACAAGATCAAAGCTATGGGTAAATGTGCTCCATCTAAATGAGAGGAAATGAAGATGGAAAAGACATTAAAAACAAGAGTTTCAACTCAAAAAACAGGAACAAAAGAAGCCCCCACGTGATAATGAAAAGTAACCTGTGCTGTATGGGACAGAGGTTGCAACTGAATCAGAAACAAGTACATTGAACCAAGCAAATGAAAAAACAAGATAATTATTAATTTTAGGGAAAACAAAGAATTAGAAACATGATATGGTTCAGTCATTAATTAATTTATAAAAAACAATTTTATAATTTTATAAATAAATTAATTTATATTAACTTAATTATTAAGTTATAAAATGTGCTTAATTAAAAGTTAAACATCAAAATCATTATATAATTATATTGAGAAGATGATGTATTCGGATTTAATTCAATAGCTTCCATAGTGAGAAATTAATAGATTACATGCAAAGCTGAAAAAAATCAAGAAGTAGAAATAATCATATTCTTTAGAGGTATTTTTTATAAATATAAAAAGGAACAGCTAAAAATGAACTGAAAATGATAGCTTCTGGGAATTAGAAAAATGGTGGAAGGTTTGCAGAGCAGGGGACTGCTGCTGTTTTTTTTTTAAGTCTCATAGGACGGCTTGATTTTTTAAACCATATCCATGTGTAACTTTGATATACACAACACCAACCAAAAAACAGCATAAGATTGCCATTAACAATAATCTGTGGAAACTTAGCAGGCATTTACAAATTCTTAAGTGTCACTGTAGATGAACTGTTTTATTATATAGCCTTACAGGATAAGTTTCTGGAAAAAAAAATGTTGAGGCAGACAAACATCTGCTTTGGCAGTCAGCCCATGGCAGGCATCTAAACATTACTACTTTAGTTGGTAACAATGAAAAACAAAAATGGGCACTGTACAGAGTCCTAGACATTCTAGGTTCTACCTCTTTTTTAGTTATATAATCTTGGACAAGATATTAAACCTCTTTTTGCTTAAGATTTCTTAAGTGTAAAATCCTTACTTCACAATAATGTTGTGAGTGTTAATTGACACAGGAACAGTGCTTAGCACAGTGCCTGAGACATAATGATCGGTTAATAAATATTTGCTATTTTAATTTTAATTCCAAATTCCTTACTCTCGGTTGTAAGGATTACATCCACTGTACCTCCTTCCACTCCCTTCCATGAACTTTGGAACAATTTATGTTCCATGTACGTCTTGTTCATCTACCCCACAGAGATCAGATTCAATCATTACCCTAAAATTGATCATGTCTGGTCTACTTTGAAACAAAGACTAGAAGTAAGTGTGATACCTGGAACCACATCTTTTCTTATCCAAACTGCTTTCCTTTGTTTTATAGCAGCCACGAGCAGGATCTGTAACTAGAAGACCTAAATTTGGATAGGTCTTTCAGAAAATATTTTCAGAGTATTGCTTTTCTCACCTGTAAAGTAGACATGAAAAAACCTGCTGGAAAGGACATTTGATGTTTGCCTACCTACCATGCTTCCATGCTTTCCTTCTACTTCCGTTAACTGCATCCTGATTTTTCTTTAACTCACCCATTTCCCAGCTCTGGAGGAGGATTTAAGTGGAGAAGCACGTCAGCATATTACCCTATCCCCTGTCCACAGTTACATGTTCAAGGATGAGCACTTAACCAAATGAGGACCAGTGATACTTAAAACTCTCAGTGTCACCAAGCGTGGAGCTGACAATTGAGCCGATTCAGCTCCAAATTAGCCTAGATGAAAGACCATTCCATGCTATGAGCCAAAATACCCTGTTGTAGTCTAAGCCTGTGTGTGTGTGTGTGTGTGTGTGTGTGTGTGTAGTGGGAGGGGGTGCGCAGAGAGGGAGAATGTTCTTCATTGCAACCAAAAGAGTCTTGACCTACCTTATAAGTATTATCTCCACTATTTCTAGGATCAACTGAGATGATAAATAAATTAAAAAATTTGGTAAACATAAAGCTATATGCAAATGTTAACTGTTATTACCACAGTTTTTAATAACTTAAGCCCAACTTCTTCACAAAGCAAACTATGTCAAACTATGTCTTACTATGTCTTGTAAAAGATTTTCACAAAAACCAAAGTACCCTACTTAAGGTCTGGAGCTGTTGGATATTATTTGTGAATATATATTGTGTATAAAAACATAAGAATATGCAGTTGTTCAAATCATTCCAGGTCATGCATGTGACAGCAGCTCAGATGGCTTCCTTATTCATCAAACTTAAAAGGTTAGGCTAGTAAACCCCAAATCTCTATTTTACCCTTTGATATTTATGGTCGTATGCTCCGTAAACCTGTGTGAATCTCCCTGAAAATATGTATTCAGTAGTAGTTTCTTAAAACTGAATTTTATCAGATAATTAGTCAAGTCTGGAGTACTTTTAATTGTTTTATTATTTATTAAAAACACTAAAAGGAAATTGAAATATGTAACCTACTTCCTATAAAAGCTGATTTTATAAACCTGTAAAATAAAATACTTTGAAGTCAGAATAAAAACTGGAAGTATATGGATATTTCAAATGAGCTCAAAGGCTTTAAAAAGGCACTTGTTTTCTTAAATAGATCTATCTCTTCATGCCCATAGGATTAATTTGACTGGCAATTCTTTTCTTTCTGGCTAATGCAAAAATAAACTTTAGCTCAATTCCTGTTTCATTTCTCAGAAACTGAGTAAGTGCTGTTGAAATAAATGCCGTTTTAAAATATTTGCTCCATCTGATATGTCCTTGGTCTTATTTCCAGATTAGTTTCCTTTAGGTAAAGGATAGCTAATCAAGTAATGAGGGTGACTTTTGGTCTCACCCTCCATTATCATTACCTGATGACAACAATGAATAGAATTATGAGAAAATCATGAGCATGAATGTATATATTTTCTTATGAAGAAAAATATCTAATAAAAATAAAAAAAACTGAGCTATAACCACAATTTTTACAGAATTAAAGTGAGATAAGAATGCTATTCTCTAGTTAAAAATAAGTTATAATATCAGTGCCGCTGGTAAAAGTTTCATACCAATTCAAAATATTATTAGACTGATTACTAGTCAGAAAATAATAAAATGCTTGAATTCCAGTTCAGTTAAACCAACAATCTTCTTAATAAACCAGAATTATAAACTGAGCCTATGTAGAGTCTGGTATTTTAATAAATATGCTTTCAATCAGTTTTGTCTTTCAAATGTCTATTTTGGGAAGTTATAAGGGAATCCCAGAAATTCTGGAATTGTTTGAAGTATTTTTGAAATTTCTGTTTTGCAAATATCTTTACAATTAGCTTTTGCACCACACAAGATCTCTTGTTTTTGATCCAAAAGGCATACATAACTTTTGACCCACTAAACATAGCTGGAGATGACATTTAGTTGATTTCAGAATTCAGATGAAACTTGTGTGTATATTTAAAATAGTGGTCACAGAACAAAAGCAATTCCATAAATATTTTGTGCAAAGGTAGTCCCATTGAACTAAGTCTATGGTTTCAAAAGTTCTGTGGAGAAAGAGTCAAATAATAATCTAGATTTAAAAATTTTGTGTTTGTCACCTTCCCTATAATTATATCTTAAGTTAGGAATAAAACAGTCCGATTATGCAGGCATAATAAATCGTAGACTGTGCAATAAAGTTTTCTTTTTTTTTAATGAGCAACTCCAGGAAATTAGTTCAATTTAACAAACATTAATTGAGTGTATCCTATGTATCTGTAGTAGTGCCAAGTATAATCGGAAATAAATAAATAACAAGGCACCTATAAGGTACTAGAAGAGGAAATCATGTGTAATAACCACTACAACATCTACTTCACTTAATTCTAGAGCAGGCTATTATAAATGAAGTTAAAATCTTAGTTGTATAAGTTAATTTACAAATGCAAATGTTTTCTTATGTTTACCTTATTCCTACTACCATTGTGTACCTTTATAAATACTTATCACATTAAATTGTATAAATTTATTTATATATTGCCCCATCAGCTAGCCTATGAGCTCTGTTACAGTAAGGACTGGAAGTCATAGCATGATGTTTAATACAACAAACATGCACAACAACCATATGAATCATAAGGCAGGAAGTTAAATGTATTATCACTGAAAGAAATGCAAAATGGTATAAGAAAACCAAACAAGGAATGGTTCAATTTTCACTAAAGAGTTTGGGGAAACCTTCCAAAGAAAGAAGCATTTAGAGATCTCAATACAGAGAAATATAAGAAGAAAGAGAGGATTACAGATAGATGGAAGACGAAAGGTTTGCAAAAGCATCAAAGTAAAGAAAGTACTGCAGATGCTTTAAAACTTTTCATAATCTAGTATCAGTGGAATTCTAAGCCTTTGTGGTTGAATAATAGATGTAATAGAGGTATGAAGAGGAACAGTGGGAGAAACACTGAGACAAGTCAGTAGCAATCTGAGTGGGTTTGTTTTCCCATACCTGTACAACTTTGGGGCTAATGCAAGTGCCATGAAAATGGCTTTTGGGTATCTACCACATGACTGAACACAATTCAGCTGTCTAAACTGTTTTAGAATAATGTATGACACTGTTTACCAAATGGTATTTCATAGAATGATACAGTCAGAAAAACGTAATGCATGCTTGCAGAGCCCAGTTCAATCTAGTGTATTTTCCCAAATAATCTGACCATGGAATCTTTTTGAAATTCCTATTAACATCTTACTTTGAAAAATATTATTGTAATTTCCTTATGTTAATATGTATGATATCACAATACTTGAACTCAAAATTTGAGTCATCAGATGGGTCTGTTTCAAGACTTTTGATGATATATTACTATTGGGAACGACTCCGAAATATCCACTAATTTGAAAGCAACAGAGAATACGAGATAGGGTCATAATAAATTAGACAGATTACAAACATAAGTTTACTTTTGTCTTATATACCCAAACCTACCCGAAATATTTAACAGTTCATGATAGATTGATCAAGATTACGGTGAAGCTTAGTGAAATAAACCTAAGCTTTGACTCAGATATAATACCTTAAAAATATCAAGAAACTGGAAACAAAGGAATTGTTGAATAAATTTTGGTACATCCATACTATACAATATATCACAGTGATTTAAAAAATTAGAGCTATTTCTACAAAGCAGTGTAGAATGAAAAATGTGAAATGTTGGGCCATTCGTGTGTGTGTATTTGAGAGACTCCTTTTTTTTTTTTTTAAGATTTTATTTATTTGACAGATGGAGATCACAAGTAGGCAGAGAAGCAGGCAGAGAGAGAGGGGGAAGCAGGCTCCTGCTGAGCAGAGAGCCTGATGTGGGGCTCCATCCTAGGAGCCTGGGATCATGACCTGAGCTGAAGGCAGAGGCTTTAACCCACTGAGCCACCAGGCACTCCAAGATTCCAGATTCCATTTTTTAAAGCAATGAGCAAAATTCCTGTCTATGTGTGTATCCAGTGAATACAGAAAAGATATAGAGTGGGTTAAGTTAAAAAAGGACTTCATAAAGACATGATCATAATTTTACATAGATAAAGTAAGATCTAAAAAACTGAAGAATATTAAAAACTACAGAATTTACATCAAAGTTTATTATGACCAGTATAATAAATTATCACCTGTTTGAATTCTTTGTTGGTTGCCCATTAATTACAGTGGGAGCTGGGGTGGGTGAGATGTCCATTTTTTAGCATGTGTTATATATTCCTTCATGATCTGGTCCCTACTCTTTTTTTTTTAATTTTTTATTTTTTATAAACATATAATATATTTTTATCCCCAGGGGTACAGGTCTGTGAATCGCCAGGTTTACACACTTCACAGCACTCACCATAGCACATACCCTTTTCAATGTCCATAACCCCACCCCCCTTCTCCCAAAAGTCCCTACTCTTTTTATATTACCAGTGTATAGCCTACCTTCCAGTTATTTGAAACAACCTCCTATTTACTGGAATACCCTGTGCTACTTCATATTCCTGTGCCTGTGTCCTTTTCTCACTTTTCTGCCTGTTATGTTTAAGACCTAGTCATACAAATATAAAAAACATAACATATAATAAGCACAAAGTAAGTGTTATAGGAATTCAGAATTCAGGAAAAGCTATCTGAATTAGGTCTTGAAGGATTAGCACTTAAATAGAAATAGGGTGAGAAGGTATTCCAAGCAGGGAGAAAGGACAAAAGCCACAATATATAGGTGGTATGCAGTACAAGCCATCTTCAGGAGACAGTGCCTGGTATGTAGTGGGTATGTGGTAAATAACTGGATGATTAGGTGGGTGGGTTTATCAGAGGATCAATGTAGGGAAATAGCAAGTTATAAGATGGGTAGGTTGGGAGGGGACCAGATAATTGGGTCTTAAATATGTAGCAAAGACACCCCAAATATATCCTGTACACTCAGGCTCTTCAAACAGGAGTACATGTAATTCATGTGACACTAGAATGACCATGGTACACATGAAGCATCTCTGACTCATCAATTTTCTTTGAAAATGTAGAATTAAGTTATTATACGATATCTAAATTTAAGCATTATTTTTATATTAAAAACAGACATATTATATGATATCTAATTTTAAACATTATTTTGATATTAAAACCAACAGATGTATATAGATATAAAATCTGGGTGAACTTTTAAGATAAAACAGAAAACTTCAAAGAAATGTTGAGCTTGTGATAAAGAGCTTTCAGGTTATGCTACCAGATCCTGGTGCACACCTCTTTACATCCTTTCCTGGCAGTGGAAATACGGAGTCAGGTAAGGGATTTGAACAAGGTAGTGACACGATTAAAGTGATGATTTATTTATATTAATCTAGCAGTGGGATGCTGACTGGCCCAGAATGGGGAGAAGATTAGAAATCTGTATCCTAGCTAGAGAACTACTGCAACAGTCTGGAAGGGTAGCTATTGGAATGGAAAGAAGCATGACAACCTCCATTGAAGAACTTAGTATTTCAACCACTATTGCAACTCGTGCCAATGTTAAAATTGAGTCAGTGTGATGCTGGACCTTTTTCATATTGAGAGGCAGTTTATTTATTATTAGGTAAGTAGTAACTCTGGCGCCAGAATGCTTGAGTTTAAATTTTGGCTCAGGCACTTAACTTGCTGTGTGACTTAATACAAATTGTTTAAGTGTTCTGTATCTCTACTTCCTCATTTGTGTAATGGGGATAATGACACTTACTATTAGCTACTTCACTAGATTGCTGTGAGGTTTATTTATTTTTTTTATAAAGATTTTATTTATTTATTTGACAGAGAGAAATCACAAGTACACTGAGAGGCAGACAGAGAGAGAGAGAAGGAAGCAGGCTCCCTGCTGAGCAGAGAGCCCGATGCGGGACTCGATCCCAGGACCCTGAGATCATGACCTGAGCCGAAGGCAGCGGCTTAACCCACTGAGCCACCCAGGCGCCCCTGCTGTGAGGTTTAAATGACTTAATATATGTAAAGCATTTAAAATAGTGCCTGGCACAGTAAACGCTATTTAAGTATTATCTGCTATAATTACTATTATTAATTTAAAAATTATTTATAGTGACCTCCATCTTTCCTAATTTTAGGAATTAGGGAAAGTTAATTCTAATTCTGTGATGGTTCTGGAAAAGCCCTGAATTCTAGAATCTCCTCCAAGAGGGCATTAAAAAATTATAGGCTTGGTCAGCTCCCCAGTATATTTGTACCCTATTGCCACTTCTTTACAATTAAAAGGTCTCTTTTGAATTTGATAACCTGTTTTTAAAATGTCCATAACAAGTGTTTCTGGCACCTAGTAAGATTACATTTATTTGAAAAAGTAAATATTTTGTTAAAATTAATTGCTGATATAAAAAATGGAGAAAAAATGTAATCATATCTATTCAGAATGAGCAAACTCATGGTGGGCTGTCTGTTATGGTACGGCACAGTGCATTGATAGGCTTTAATAGCTTGAACCAAATGAAATTGCCCATATTCAATCATTTTTAACTAGCAGAAATGTCAATTTCAAATGACTTAACTTACGATTTCCTTAAATATGCCTTGGACAAAGAATGTATACTTTTATGTTTCTTAATCAAATTCTATACTCTTATTTGTTAGTTAAAATAACCAAGAAATAATGTGGACAAATAAGATCCACAGACCATTCATATAAATTAACAGCCTGGAATTTGGAAAACTCTTGTTCTTGCCTTAAACTTCTTCCTGCACTTGTCCCTGCTGTGCTTTCATGGTAAGCAGGCTGGTCCCACGGGTGGCCTTACAGTCTTGTCTCTACCAACTGTGCATATATTAGCCACCAAAAGCCTTGCCTTTGTTTGGGGTATTGCTTTTTTAAAGTATGCTTAGAAAGATTTTCTGGACTTCAGAAATTAAAGGCCTTTGACTATACTAATGAATGAAAAACCAAATTGATTTACCACTGAATTCCTTTTGTAATGATTTGGGGGATTTACTAAAATTCAGAAGGTCATACTTATAAAAATCAGTAGCAACTCTAATTATTTGGCTGGGCATCTCAATCTGGCCATTTGCAATCATCATTTGACTTTCTGGGACCGTATAAAAATACAAACAGTATTTTCAAATTGAAAATTTTATTTTGAATAGCTCTTGAAATAAAGACATTTGTGTATGCACGTGCGTGTGTGTGTGTGTACGTACTATGTAAGATAATATAGAGATACATTATTAGCATATATTTTGGTATGGTATATCCTTTTTTGGTTTGCAGTTTTAGTTTTAAAAGAATAAGAATAAGATGAAAGCTACCCAATTCTTCAAAAAAGCAAACAAACAAACCTAGAACAGCTTAAATACCTGGATATCAAAAGAATCCAAACTGAGTTATAGATCTACGTGAAATTAAATGGACTTGATAAAAATGAGTCTCTTCATTTGCAACTGTTACTAATAATAGTAAGATACATGGAAAAAATATTGCCCTAGTCTTGTTCTACATCTTAGCTTTAAAGGTTAAAGGACTGAAAGATGAGAAAGGAGAGGTCTTCACCTTGGATTGCCCCAAAAGGAAAAATGTAGGATGAGTAGGAGGACATAGCCAAAAGGCAGTGATGAGCTTGGAACAATACAGACCTCTAAATATTATGAGCAAAACTCAAATCCAAGTAAAATCACCAGCATTTTCCCATTTCCAATTTATTATTCATGCCACAGAGGAGGTTTTTCCAAAATACAAATCTGAGCATAACATCTGCCATTTTAAAAACCTCAATAGATTTACATTGTTACTGAACCTAATAGAAGTAAAAATGTCTTCACATGGTCTTGTAGAGCTACTGTGATCCAGTTACTTAACTCCTCTTACAGCTTCCTATTCATTGACACCTCTCACCAATTAGTTTAATTTATCATTTAGGCAAAAGTTCCCTTCGGGTCCTGGTATTCTCTATATTGCTTCCAGCCACATGGCTTCCTGCTAGGTGTTCTTTCCTTCCCTTTTGACAGTTAGTCCATATTCTACTGGCAATTAACAATAAAACAGTATGATTTATTCCCATTTGGCCTCTGAATGAAGTGCTGTGGGGCTATAGAGAGGTGATTATTTTATTAGGTGTCTCTATATCTTAGTTACTGGTGATAGAAACCAACTTGATGCAATTTCAGCAGAAAGTAAATTTATTAAAGGAAGGACCTCACAGAATTCTCCAGGAAGCTGGAGATTTAGCTTTGGAGGCTACCAGTCTAGGAAAAGGGGCCCCAGCGTACAATGCTGCTGTTTAGAAGCTGCAAGCTAGATGCTGCCTCTAGAATAGCTTTTCTGTTGTATCTGGAAACTGGAAGCAGTTGCTACATATTTACCTTCTCTAAAAATGGAGTTTATGGCCTGTTTTCTCATGGCTCTAGTTTTTGCCTCAAAGACTGTGGAGTATATACCTGAACAGTCAGAGTCTTGCTTACAAACTCATGCTCAAACGTAAGTAGTTGATATTTTGAGCCTCTCAGGTAGGAACTATCTTTAATTTAGAAGCTAAGGGACCCCCTAAACAAAGAAAGAGGACTCTGATACTAATTCACCAAGAACAACAACAAATATCCACTATATTAAAAATGGACATAAAAATGAGGAAAATTTTTTGGGAAAGTAGTATTTTAGTTAGGTCTCTCAACTCTCTTAGTCTCTTTCCTTCTCTCTCTTTTTTGGCTTTTGTCAAGGAAGATTTTGTCAGACAGAGAGAGAGCACGTGATCAGGAGGACACTGCAGGGAAAGAAAAGACCATAGCAATGGTTCTTAAGTAGCTTTAGAATCAACTGAGAAGCTTTTAAATAAATCAACATAAAAATTCTGAGTCAGTAGGAGTGGACTGAGGCTCTGGTTCCTCACAAAATTATCAGAAGATGGTTGCAATCACTTGGCTAAGCATTTCTGATATCAAAAGCATGGACAAGTGAAATAAATGGTGTGTTCTGAGAAAGTAGTAAGTTGTTGGTGCAGTATGAGTGGAACACAGGCAGAAGATCAGATGTGAGGCAAGAAAGGTAAACTGTGGCCAAACAGGGAACGTTATGAAGTTTATCACACAGGCCAGCCATCAGACATTTGGGAAATTAGGAATGATACAACATAGAAACCTATTAATCTTGCATGTGGGAGAAGTACAATAAAACAAATACTTTAGTAAATAATGGGAAATGACTGTGCATCAGTTATAAAACAGAAGAGAAAAATATCCTTAAGAAAATGGAATAAAACTGGAATTTTACAGGGGCACCTGGGTGGCACAATCAATTGAGTGTCTGACTCTTGGTTTCAGCTCAGGTTGTGATCTCAGGGTCTCATGAGATGGAGCCCTGCATCAGAGTATAGTCTGCTTTAGATGCTCTCCCCTTCTCCCTCTAGTTCTCCCCCCATTCTCTCTCTCTCTAAAATAAACAAAATTTTTAAAAACCCTGAAATTTTATATATCTTATACATAGGTGTCTGAAAGTAGATGATTAGTCAATGTAGATTAGAAAGGGGGAAGCAAGAACTCTTAAAAATTCTTTAACTTTTTGGAGTTAAGCTCTTAAAATTAAGAACTCTTAAAATTCTGAACTTGAAACAAAACTTTTTAAACAGCGGACAGACCAAGATCACCTTTTGCCAGGGAAGCTCTGGGAGGAGAATGGTTGCTGTAGAAGGAAGGAGAACCCAGCCTGTATTAATGTAGTTTAGGTTAACTGGGGGATAATCTTCTATCAGAGAAAGAGAAAGTTTCCCTAGTCCCGCTTTGTCACCCTGGTATGGATGGGGGCGATAACATGATAAAAACCTAGACTGCTTATGATCCAGAATTAGTTATTCCCTTTCCTAGATGACCTACAGGGTATCATCTGTATAAACAGATGATCTTAAGTTAGGTTGCACCTAATCACACATGTTGACATTAAGTCTAAACATGTATTACTGACATTTGGGCATGCTGTAATTCATTGCCCTTAGCGTACAAAGTGGTTTGTGGCATGATGATGCTGATTTCTAGAGCTAAACCGATAGATTAATAAATGATAAATCACACAGAAACAAACATCCTTCTGAGAAGAACAGAAATGTTGATGGGATACCATCCAAAAGGTAATGGCCCAGATCCACTTCTGGAATGGATGAGGAGTAAGGAGCTTACCAGAGAAACAGTCAAAGCTGGAAAAATTATAAAAGCACTAACATTTATAATTTCTAGAAACTGTTTTAAGGGCAAAAAGCAAATAAACAACCTTTTTTGCAATTGTAATTAGCCCTTACTTACAGAGCAGAGGTTTTACTCCAGGTGAGGAAGGCTGAGAACAAATGGCCTAAATCCTCCTTGCCCCAGCTCAGTTTTAGGGTAGAAGTTCCACACCAGCAGGGGCAAGTCAAGATGATCAGAGGCGACTGTTCCACCAACTGTCCCATTCATAAAATGGGTGTCACCCCAAGAAAAGTGGACCACTGCCCTTGTCCATAGTTTCAGAGCAGTGGCTCAGAGATTTTGCCTAGGCATAGATGCAGACCATAAAAATGGAGTTTTAAAGCTCTCTCCAAAATAAGTAATTTTATTTAGAACAGAGTGTAGAAAAGTTCAGGATTAAGGGTGACACAAGTAAGAAAGTACGAGAAGGCTAGTAACTCTTTACGAGAAACAAAATAAATGGCAGGCCACATCAGTACAGAATAATAAATGAATTATAAATCAGTTACCAAATAAAACAAAAAAAATACCTCAGGAAAATGGGATTTTTAACAGAGAGAACCAAGGAAAGAGACAGAAAGAAGAGTCCTTCTGGGGTAGGAACAAACTTCAAAAAGAAAGGCCTCAAAAACTACTCTAGCAAAGAGGCTAGAATTTAATTGGATCAGACTATAGAGTAATTTGTGTCCTTAAGCCTTGTCAAAAACAACAAAGTATTCTACCAGCAATCAGTGAAGCTCAACAGATGTGTGAGATACCAACAGAGGCAGACAGCATAATAATGATCAAGAAAGTAAAAAAAGAGCTATGTTATAAATACTGTTATTACATGGTGACCATGTGCATGGGCAAACCCAAACCATTTCAGGAGTATTAACAGAAGCCTGACACAATGGGGGAAACAGACCTCACTAAAATAGTCTAGCTAAGTAATTAAACAAATAAACAAGCAAACAACAACAAAAAAGTCCTGGAAGAGAGGCTCAGTATCTAGAGTTGATAGGCTATTGAAAATGTCAAGTTTCCAACAGCAAAAAATTATAAGACATGCAAAAAACATTAAAGTATGACCTAAACACAGGGAAAAAAATGAGTAGAAACTAATTTTTGGGAGAGCATTTCTCAACTCATTTTGAAGCCATTATTACTCTGATACAAAAATTAGACAAAGACATCACAAGAAAAGAAAACTACAGATCAATCTCTCTTATGAATATAGACACAAACATCTTAAATTAAGTAGCAGGAAACCAAATCTGGCAACATATAAAAAGTATCATACACCATGACTATATGGAACTTATCCCAGGAATGTAAGGTTGGTTTAACATCCAAAATGAATTAATTTAATACACTGTATCAGTAGAATAAAGAAAAATCACATGTTATTATCTCAACAGAACAAATAAAATAATAAAAAATAAATAATAGAGGGAGGAGTCAAGATGGCGGAGAAGTAGCAGGCTGAGACTACTTCAGCTAGCCGGAGATCAGCTAGATAGCTTATCTAAAGATTGCAAACACCTGAAAATCCATCGGCAGATCGAAGAGAAGAACAGCAATTCTGGAAACAGAAAAACGACCACTTTCTGAAAGGTAGGACCGGCGGAGAAGTGAATCCAAAGCAACGGGAAGATAGACCCCGGGGGGAGGGGCCGGCTCCCGGCAAGCGGCAGAGCAACGGAGCACAAAATCAGGACTTTTAAAAGTCTGTTCCGCTGAGGGACATCGCTCCAGAGGCTAAACCGGGGCGAAGCCAACGCAGGATCAGCGTGGCCTCAGGTCCCGCAGGGTCACAGAAGGATCGGGGGTGTCTGAGTGTTGCAGAGCTTGTGGGTATTGGAATGGGAAAGCCGGCTACAGAGACAGAGCCCACACTAAGCTCACAGCTCGGTGTTACTTTGAACTGGTCGCAGGCTTGGTGAGCTCGGAGCGTGGCCGGAGGTCAGGCAGACGGGAGTAACTGGCGCTGTTCTCTGAGGGCGCACTGAGGAGTGGGGCCCTGGGCTCTCGGCTCCTCCGGGCCGGAGACCAGGAGGCCGCCATTTGTATTCCCGTCCTCTGGAACTCTACGGAAAGTGCTCAGGAAAAAAAAGCTCCTGAAAGCAAACCCGGCCCCTGCTAAGGGCGGTGCAATTCCGCCTGGGGAAAAGACACTTGAGAATCACTACAAAAGGCCCCTCCCCCAGAAGATCAACAAGAAATCCTGTGGAGACCAAGTTCACCTACCAAGGAATGCGGTTTCAATACCAAGGAGAGCAGCAGAATCCCGAGGAGGAGAAAGCAAAGCACGGAACTCATGGCTTTTTCCCTGTGATTTTTTTTAGTCTTGCAGTTAATTTAATTTTTTTCTTTTTAATTTTTTGTTTTTTTTCTCACCTTCTGGTAAAATTTTTTTTAAGTTTTACCTTTTTCTTTTTTAACGTTTTTAACCAGTTTATCTAATATATATATTTTTTCTTTTTTATATTTTTCTTATTTGTTTTCTTTTTTTTTAATTCTTTTTTCTTTTTTTTTTCTTTCTTCCTTTTTGAACCTCTTTTTATCCCCTTTCTCCCCCCTCACGATTTGGGATCTCTTCTAATTTGGTTAAAGCATATTTTCCTGGGGTTGTTGCCACCCTTTTAGTATTTTACTTGCTCCTTCATATACTCTTATCTGGACAAAATGACAAGAAGGAAAAATTCAACACAAAAAAAAGAACAAGAGGCAGTACCGAAGGCTAGGGACCTAATCAATACAGACATTGGTAATATGTCAGATCTAGAGTTCAGAATGGTTCTAGAACCTCTAGTTCTCAAGGTTCTAGCCGGGCTCGAAAAAGGCATGGAAGATATTAGAGAAACCCTTTCGAGAGATAATAAAAGGCCTTTCTGGAGAAATAAAAGAACTAAAATCTAACCAAGTTGAAATTAAAAAAGCTATTAATGAGGTGCAATCAAAAATGGAGGCTCTCACTGCTAGGATAAATGAGGCAGAAGAAAGAATTAGTGATATAGAAGACCAAATGACAGAGAATAAAGAAGCTGAGCAAAAGAGGGACAAACAGCTAATGGAGCATGAGAGGAGAATTCGAGAGATAAGTGACACCATAAGACGAAACAACATTGGAATAATTGGGATTCCAGAAGAAGAAGAAAGAGAGAGGGGAGCAGAAGGTATACTGGAGAGAATTATTGGGGAGAATTTCCCCAATATGGCAAAGGGAACGAGCATCAAAATTCAGGAGGTTCAGAGAACGCCCCTCAAAATCAATAAGAATAGGCCCACACCCCGACACCTAATAGTAAAATTTACAAGTCTCAGTGACAAAGAGAAAATCCTGAAAGCAGCCTGGGAAAAGAAGTCTGTAAAATACAATGGTAAAAATATTAGATTGGCAGCTGACTTATCCACAGAGACCTGGCAGGCCAGAAAGAGCTGGCATGATATTTTCAGAGCACTAAATGAGAAAAACATGCAGCCAAGAATACTATATCCAGCTAGGCTATCATTGAAAATAGAAGGAGAGATTAAAAGCTTCCAGGACAAACAAAAACTGAAAGAATTTGCAAACACCAAACCAGCTCTACAGGAAATATTGAAAGGGGTCCTCTAAGCAAAGAGAGAGCCTACAAGTGATAGATCAGAAAGGAACAGAGACCATATACAGTAACAGTCACCTTACAGGCAATACAATGGCACTAAATTCATATCTCTCAATAGTTACCCTGAATGTTAATGGGCTAAATGTCCCTGTCAAAAGACACAGGGTATCAGAATGGATAAAAAAATAAAACCCATCTATATGTTGCCTCCAAGAAACTCATTTTAAGCCCAAAGACACCTCCAGATTTAAAGTGAGGGGGTGGAAAAGAATTTACCATGCTAATGGACATCAGAAGAAAGCAGGAGTGGCAATCCTTATATCAGATCAATTAGATTTTAAGCCAAAGACTATAATAAGAGATGAGGAAGGACACTATATCATACTCAAAGGGTCTGTCCAACAAGAAGATCTAACAATTTTAAATATCTATGCCCCCAACGTGGGAGCAGCCAACTATATAAACCAATTAATAACAAAATCAAAGAAACACATAAACAATAATACAATAATAGTAGGGGACTTAAACACTCCCCTCACTGAAATGGACAGATCATCCAAGCAAAAGATCAGCAAGGAAATAAAGGCCTTAAACGACACACTGGACCAGATGGACATCACAGATATATTCAGAACATTTCATCCCAAAGCAACAGAATACACATTCTTCTCTAGTGCACATGGAACATTCTCCAGAATAGATCACATCCTCGGTCCTAAATCAGGACTCAACCAGTATCAAAAGATTGGGATCATTCCCTGCATATTTTCAGACCACAGTGCTCTAAAGCTAGAACTCAACCACAACAGGAAGTTTGAAAAGAACCCAAATACATGGAGACTAAAGAGCATCCTTCTAAAGAATGAATGGGTCAACCAGGAAATTAAAGAAGAATTGAAAAAAATCATGGAAACAAATGATAATGAAAATACAACGGTTCAAAATTTGTGGGACACAACAAAGGCAGTCCTGAGAGGAAAATATATAGCGGTTCAAGCCTTTCTCAAGAAAGAAGAAAGGTGTCAGGTACACAATCTAACCCTACACCTAAAGGAGCTGGAGAAAGAACAAGAAAGAAACCCTAAGCCCAGCAGGAGAAGAGAAATCATAAAGATCAGAGCAGAAATCAATGAAATAGAAACCAAAAAAACAATAGAACAAATCAACGAAACTAGGAGCTTGTTCTTTGAAAGAATTAATAAAATTGATAAACCCCTGGCCCGACTTATCAAAAAGAAAAGAGAAAGGACCCAAATAAATAAAATCATGAACGAAAGAGGAGAGATCACAACTAACACCAAAGAAATACAAACTATTATAAGAACATACTATGAGCAACTCTACGCCAATAAATTTGACAATCTGGAAGAAATGGATGCATTCCTAAAAACATATAAACAACCACAACTAAACCAGGAAGAAATAGAAAGCCTGAACAGACCCATAACCAGTAAGGAGATTGAAACAGTCATTAAAAATCTCCAAACAAACCAAAGCCCAGGGCCAGACAGCTTCCCGGGGGAATTCTACCAAACATTTAAAGAAGAACTAATTCCTATTCTCCTGAAACTGTTCCAAAAAATAGAAATGGAAAGAAAACTTCCAAACTCATTTTTATGAGGCTAGCATCACCTTGATCCCAAAACCAGACAAGGAGCCCATCAAAAAAGAGAATTACAGACCAATATCCTTGATGAACACAGATGCGAAAATACTCAACAAAATACTAGCCAATAGGATTCAACAGTACATTAAAAGGATTATTCACCACGACCAAGTGGGATTTATTCCAGGGCTGCTAGGTTGGTTCAACATCCGCAAATCAGTCAATGTGATACACCACATCAGTAAAAGAAAGAACAAGAACCATATGATACTCTCAATAGATGCTGAAAAAGCATTTGACAAAGTGCAGCATCTCTTCCTGATCAAAACTCTTCAAAGTGTAGGGATAGAGGGCACATACCTCAATATCATCAAAGCCATCTATGAAAAACCCACCGCAAATATCATTCTCAATGGAGAAAAACTGAAAGCTTTTCCGCTAAGGTCAGGAACACGGCAGGGATGTCCATTATCACCACTGCTATTCAACATAGTACTAGAGGTCCTAGCCTCAATAATCATACAACAAAAGGAAATTAAAGGCATCCAAATCAGCAAAGAAGAAGTCAAATTATCACTCTTCGCAGATGACATGATACTATATGTGGAAAACCCAAAAGACTCCACTCCAAATCTGCTAGAACTTGTACAGGAATTCAGTAAAGTGTCAGGATATAAAATCAATGCACAGAAATCAGTTGCATTTCTCTACACCAACAGCAAGACAGAAGAAAGAGAAATTAAGGAGTCAATCCCATTTACAATTGCACCCAAAACCATAAGATACCTAGGAATAAATCTAACTAAAGAGGCACAGAATCTATACTCAGAAAACTATAAAGTACTCATGAAAGAAACTGAGGAAGACACAAAGAAATGGAAAAATGTTCCATGCTCCTGGATTGGAAGAATAAATATTGTGAAAATGTCTATGCTACCTAACGCAATCTACACATTTAATGCAATTCATATCAAAGTACCATCCATCTTTTTCAAAGAAATGGAACAAATAATTCTAAAATTTATATGGAACCAGAAAAGACCTCGAATAGCCAAAGGGATATTGAAAAAGAAAGCCAACGTTGGTGGCATCACAATTCCGGACTTCAAGCTCTATTACAAAACTGTCATCATCAAGACAGCATGGTACTGGCACAAAAACAGACACAGAGATCAATGGAACAGAATGGAGAGCCCAGAAATAGACCCTCAACTCTACAGTCAACTAATCTTCGACAAAGCAGGAAAGAATGTTCAATGGAAAAAAGACAGCCTCTTCAATAAATGGTGCTGGGAAAATTGGACAGCCACATGCAGAAAAATGATATTGGACCATTTCCTTACACCACACACGAAAATAGACTCAAAATGGATGAAGGACCTCAATGTGCAAAAGGAATCCATCAAAATCCTTGAGGAGAACACAGGCAGCAACCTCTTCGACCTCAGCCGCAGCAACATCTTCCTAGGAACAACACCAAAGGCAAGGGAAGCAAGGGCAAAAATGAACTATTGGGATTTCATCAAGATCAAAAGCTTTTGCACAGCAAAGGAAACAGTTAACAAAATCAAAAGACAACTGACAGAATGGGAGAAGATATTTGCAAACGACATATCAGATAAAGGATTAGTGTCTAGAATCTATAAAGAACTTAGCAAACTCAATACCCAAAGAACAAATGATCCAATCAAGAAATGGGCAGAGGACATGAACAGACATTTCTGCAAAGAAGACATCCAGATGGCCAACAGACACATGAAAAAGTGCTCCATATCACTCGGCATCAGGGAAATACAAATCAAAACCACAATGAGATATCACCTCACACCAGTCAGAATGGCTAAAATCAACAAGTCAGGAAATGACAGATGCTGGCGAGGATGTGGAGAAAGGGGAACCCTCCTACACTGTTGGTGGGAATGCAAGCTGGTGCAGCCACTCTGGAAAACAGCATGGAGGTTCCTCAAAATGTTGAAAATAGAACTGCCCTATGACCCAACAATTGCACTATTGGGTATTTACCCTAAAGATACAAACGTAGTGATCCAAAGGGGCACGTGCACCTGAATGTTTATAGCAGCAATATCCACAATAGCCAAACTATGGAAAGAACCTAGATGTCCATCAACAGATGAATGGATCAAGAAGATGTGGTATATATACACAATGGAATACTATGCAGCCATCAAAAGAAATGAAATCTTGCCATTTGTGACAACATGGATGGAACTAGAGCGTATCATGTTTAGCGAAATATGTCAAGCAGAGAAAGACAACTATCATATGATCTCCCTGATATAAGGAAGTGGAGATGGAACATGGGGGCTTAAGTGGGTAGGAGAAGAATAAATGAAACAAGATGGGATTGGGAGGGAGACAAACCATACGTGACTCTTAATCTCACAAAACAAACTGAGGGTTGCTGGGGGGAGGGGGTTTCAGAGAAGGGGGTGGGATTATGGACATTGGGGACGGTATGTGCTTTGGTGAGTGCTGTGAAGTCTGTAAACCTGGTGATTCACAGACCTGTACCCCTGGGGATAAAAATATATGTTTATAAAAAATAAAAACTTAAAAAAAAAAGAAAAAGAAATACAAAAATAAATAAATAAATAAATAAATAAATAATAAAATCCAATACCTCTTGATGATAAAAATATCTACAAATTAGGGGTGCCTAGGTGGCTAGGTTGGGTAAACGTCTACCATCAGCTCAGGTCATGATTTCAGGGTCCTGGGATCAAGCCCTTTGTAGGGCTCCCTGCTCAGTGGGATACTGCTTCTCTCTCTTCCCGTTATACCCCCATAGTCTCTCTTGGTATCTCCCTCTCTCTTTCAAATAAATAAATAAATAAATAAATAAAATCTTTAAAAAATCCTCTACAAATCAGAATTAGAGAAGTGAACTTCCTCAAAGAATAAAAACCATCTTTTAACAATCCACAGCTATTATCATAATTAACAGGGTAAGAATGAGTGTTTTTTTGGAGTGCCTGGGTGGCTCACTGGGTTGAAGACTCTGCCTTCGGCTTGGGTCATGATCTTAGGGTTCTGGGATTGAGCCCCACATCAGGTTCTCTGCTCAGCAGGAAGCCTGCTTGTGATCTCTGTCAGATAAATAAATAAACTCTTAAAAAAAAAAAAAAAGAAAGAATGAGTGCTTTCTTCCTACATTGGGAAAAAGACAAAGGATATCCACTCTTAACACTTCTATTCAACATTATACTGGGGTTCTAGCCAGGGAAACTAGGCAAGAAAATGAAATATGAGGAACCTAGATCAGGCATAAGTAAAACTATCTGTGTTTCAGATGATATGGTCTTCTTTGTAGGAAATTCAAAGGAATTCTCTAAGAAACTATAAAAATTTATAAATGAGTTCAGCAAAGTTGCAAGACAAAATCAATATAAAAAATCAGTCACTTTCTCTATGACAATGAACAATATGAAATGATATTAAGAAACAATTCCAAACTAATGGAGTACTATACAGTGGCTAATTGAACATAATAAAAAATAATTAAAAAAATAATAAAAGAAAAGAAACAATTTTATTTAAAATAGTATCAAAGGAATAAAATATTTAGGAACAAATTTAGCAAAAGAAGTATATAATTACACTCTAAAAACTATGAAAGTTTACTGAAGAAAATTAAGACTTAACTAAATGGAAATACGCATTCATGGATGAATATGAGCCTTACTATTGCTAAGACACAACATTCCCCAAATTGATCTTTAGATTAAATGCAATCTCTATCAAAATCACAGCTGGCTTCTTTGTGAAATTGACAGGCTGAATATGTAAAATTTATATGAGAATTCAAGGGACCCAGAATAGCCAGGACAAACAATCTTGAAAAAGAAGGACAAAGTTGGAGAACTCAATTCCTTACATTAATCATGCAACATGATGCCCCCAGCTTTGTTTTTCTTTTTCAACATTTCCTTAGCAATTTGGGGTCTTTTCTAGTTCCACACAAATTTTCAGATACATGAATTTTAGGATTGTTTGTTCCAGCAGTTTGAAAAATTCTGGTAGTATTTTGATCGGGATGGCACTGAAAGTATAGATTGCTCTGGGCAGTACAGACATTTTAACAATGTTTATTCTTCTGATTCATGAGCATGGAATGTTTTTCCATCTTTTTGTGTCTTCTTCAACTTCTTTCATTAGTGTTCTGTAGTTCCTCAAGTACTGAGCCTTTACCTCTTTGGTTAGGCTTATTCCAAGGTACCTGATGGTTCTTGGTGCTATAGTAAATGGAGTCAATTCTCTAATTTCTCTTTCTATAGTTTCATTGTTGGTGTATAAGAAAGCAACTGATTTCTGTGCATTGATTTTGTATCTTGCCACATTACTTAACTGCTGTATGAGTTCTAATAATTTGGGGGTGGAGTCTTCTGGGTTTTCCATATAAAGTATCATGTCATCTGCAAAGAGAGAGAGTTCGACTTCTTCTTTGCCAATGTGAAAACCGTTTATTTCTTTTTGCCGTTTGATTGCTGTTGCTAGGACTTCTAGTACCATATTGAACAACAGTGGCAAGAGTGAACATCCTTGTCGTGTTCCTGATCTCAATGGGAAGACTATTAGCTTCTTCCCATTGAGAATGATATTCACTGTGGGCTTTTCATAGATGGATTTTAAGTTGAGGAATGTTCCTCTACCTGTATACTTTGAAGCATTTTAATCAGCAAAGGATGCTGTATTTTGTTAAATGCTTTTTCTGCATCACTTGAGAGGACCATGTGGTTTTTTTTTCTTTTATTGATTTGTTCTATCACATTGATTGATTTTCGAATGTTAAACCACCCTTGCACCCCAGGGACCCACCTGGTCATGTGATCACCAAGACAGCACAGTAGTGGCACAAAAACAGAACACATAGGCCAATGGGGCAGAGTAGAGAGCCCAGATATGGACCCTCAACTCTGTGGTCAAATAGTCTTTGACAAAGCAAGAAAAAAATCCAGTGGAAAAAACCAGTTTCTTCAATAAATGGTGCTTGGGAAATTGGACAGCTATGTATAGAAGAATGAAACTTGACCATTCTTGAACACCATACACAAAGAATCGTACATCATACACAAAGAATAAACTCGAAATAGATAAAAGACCTCAACGTGAGAGGAATCCATCAAAATCCTAGAGGAGAACATAGGTAGTAACCTCTTCGATATCAGCCACAGCAACTTCTTTCAAGACATGTCTCCAAAGGCAAAGGAAACAAAAGTGAAAATGAACTTTTGGGACTTCATCAAGATAAAAAGCTTCTGCACAGCCAAGGAAACAGTTAACAAAACAAAGAGGGAATCCACGGAATGGGAGAAGTTATTTGCAAATGACACTACAGACAAAGGGCTGATAGTCAACATCTATAAAGAACTCCTTAAACTCAGCACCCAAAAAACACATAATTACATTAAAAAATGGGCAGAAGACATGAACAGACACTTCTGCAAAGAAGATATACAAATGGCTAACAGACACATGAAAAAATGTTCATCATCATTAGCCACCAGAGAGATTCAAATCAAAACCACATTGAGATACTACCTTACATGGGTTAGAATGGCCAAAATTAATAAGACAGTAAACAACAATGTTATGGAGAGGATGTGGAGAAAGGGGAACCCTCTTCCACTGTTGGTGGGAATGCAAGTTGGTGCAGCCACTTTGGAAAACAGTGTGGAGATTCCTCAAGAAATTAAAAATAGAGCTACCTTATGACCCTGCCATTGCACTATTGGGTATTTACCCCAAAGATACAGATGTAGTGAAAAGAAGGGCCATATGTACCCCAATGTTCATAGCAGCAATGGCCACAGTTGTCAAACTGTGGAAATAGCTGGGATGCCCTTCAGCAGATGAATGGATAAAGAAGATATGGTCCATATATACAATGGGATATTACTCAACCATCAGAAATCATGAATACCCAACTTTTGTGTCAACATGGTTGGGACTAGAGGAGATTATTCTGCGTGAAATAGTCAAGCAGAGGGAGTCAATTATCACATGGTTTCACTTACTTGTGGAACATAAAGAATAACATGAAGGTCACTAGAAGGAAAGGAAAAGTGAAGTGGGGGAAACTGTAGAGGGAGATGAAGCATGAGAGTCTGTGGACTCTGAGAAACAAACTGAGGGTTTTAGAGGGAAGGGGGGTGGGAGGATGGGTGAGCCTGTTGGTGGGTATTAAGGAGGGCACATTGCGTGGAGCACTGGGTGTGGTCCATAAACAACAAATCTTGAAACACTGAAAAAATAAAATAAAATTTAAAAAATCTTACAGTAATCATCACAAAACTAAGTAATTAAGAGTGTGGTACTGGCATAAAGACAGACACAGACCAATGGAATCCAACTGAAAATCCAAAAACAAACCCTCATATTTATGGTCAATTTTTTTTTAAACAAAAATGTTACAAGAATTCAAAGGTAGAAAGTAAACTTCCCAAATGGATCTATGACAAACAGATACTCATATACAACTGTATATGATTTTATAGGGTTATTAGGGAATACAAATGAAGTGTAAGAATGAAACAACTCTACCACTCAAACACAACTCATGGTTCAACTGTTGATTTTTGTATATCTTTTTCCAGAATTTTAAACTTTATGCATTTTTAACAAAAAAGCCCATGCTTCAACAAAATCTTTGCAAACATTATATAAAACAATATCATAATATTGTCCTGTAATTTGTTTATTACCATTCACTACAGTGTTATTTAGTTTCTTTCCAAATTTAATTATTATAAATAATCTTGCAAATTTCCTTGAGATAAGACTTTTTCTATACTTCTTTGGAATAGATTTTTAGAAATTGGGTCAAGGATAATAATAACTTTAGGCTTCTGGTATACATATATATCTTAACTGCTTTTAAGAGTTTTACATCTACCAGCAGTGTAAAAAAAATACAGTTGGCCCTTGAACAACATGAGGGTCAGGGGTACTGACTCCCTATGTAGTTGAATATCCATTTATAATTTTTGACTCCCCAAAATCTTTACTAATAGCTTACTGTTGCCCTGAAGCCTTATAGATAACATATACAGTCAGTTAACACGTTTTGTACATTACATGTATTATATACTGAATTCTTACAATAAAGTAAGCTAGACAAAGAAAATGTTATTAAAATCATAAGGAAGAGAAATACATTTACAGGTCTGTGCTGTATCAAAAGCAATCTGCATGTAAATGGACCCATAGCAGTTCAAATCCATGTTGCTCAAGGTTTAATTGTTTCTGCTTCTACATAGTTTCACAAACATACCTCATTGAAGTGGAGATGCAACATGGGGGGTTTGAGGGGTAGGAGAAGAATAAATGAAACAAGATGGGATCGGGAGGGAGACAAAAACCATAAGTGACTCTTAATTTCACAAAACAAACTGAGGGTTGCTGGGGGGAGCGGGGTCGGGAGAAGGGGATCGGGTTATGGAAATTGGGGAGGGTATGTGCTATGGTGAGTGCTGTGAAGTGTGTAAACCTAGCAATTCACAGACCTGTACCCCTGGGGATAAAAATACATTATATGTTTATTAAAAAAATAAATTAATTAAAAACAAACAAACAAACAAACAAACATACCTCATTTTCATGAGTAGTATCATCTTTAAAAGTCTTTAGAGCATCTATTTGAAATTTTACTTATAAGCTATATTGGACAAAGAACTCATTTTAAGTTTAGTAATGGGGGTAATATTAATATTTGCTATAAAAGTTTTGCATAACAGCAAAGGAAACAATCAACAAAACTAAAGGCAACTTATTAAATAGGAGAAGATATTTGCAAATGATGTATCAGATAAAGGACTAGTATCCAAAATCTATAAAGAACTTATCAAAGTCAACACCAAAAGTTAAATAATCCAGTTAAGAAATGGGCAGAAGACATGAACAGACATTTCTCCAAAGAAGGCATACATATGGCCAAGAGACACATGAAAAAACGCTCAACTTCTCTCATCATCAGGGAAGACAAATCAAAAGAATAATGAGGTACCACCTCACACTTGTCAAAATGGCTAAAATTAACAACTTAGGAAACAACAGATGTTGCCCAGGGTAGAGAAGGGGGAACCCTTTTACACTGCTGATGGGAATGGAAACTGGTGCAACCACTCTGGGAAAATAGTATGGAGGTTCCTCGAAAAATTAAAAAGAGAGCTACCCTACGACCCAGGAATTACACTACCAGGTATTTATCCAAACGATACAAAAATACTGGTTTGAAGGAGCATGTGTACCCAATGTTTATAGCAGCACTATCAACAATAGCCAAATTATGGAAAAAATCCAAATATCCACTGAAAGATGAATTATATATATTTATATATAATATATAATATATAATATAAACTATGTATATTAATATTATATTTATATTCTATCATATTATATTAATTATATTTATATTATAATATATATGTATATTTATATATAATGGAATATTACTAAGCCATCAAAAAGAATGAAATCTTGCCATTTGCAATGATATGGATAGAACCAGAATGTAGTACATTAAGCAAAATAAGTCACTGACAGAAAGACAAACATCGAATGATTGATTTCATTCATTTGTGGAATTTAAGAAACTAAACAGATGAACATGGGGAAGGTAAAGAAAAATAAAATAAGATAAAAAGAGAGAGGGAGTCAAATCACGAGACTCTTATCTATAGAGAAAATCGATGGTTGATGGAGGGGAGGTGAGGGGGAATGGTCTAAATGAGTGATAGGTATTAAGAAGGGCACTTGCTGGAATGAGAACTGGGTGTTATACGTAAGTGAATCACTATATTCTACTCCTGAAACAAATACTGCACTATATGCTAACTTGATTTTAAATAAAATATTGGAAGAAAAACAAAAAAAGAAAACAAAAACAAAAAATAAACAAAAAAGGTTTGCATAGTTTTATGAGATTAATGTATCATATCTTAAATAGAAGTCAAGGCCATTTTTCTTATTCTGGAAAAGAATGGGTTTTTATCAGTAAGATCAAATAAATATTTTGGCCATGTCTACAAGGCACTGTAGTAGAAGTGGGAGAATGTGATGGGAAGGTACAGGCACAAAAATAGTTCAGTAACAATATGAAATTTAAATATATTGCAGAAAATAGCATAAGGTCTCAAGTTTGGTACAAAATTATTTGTCAAGAAGGCAACATTGGGTGTTTATGTAAGTGATTAATCACTAACTTCTACTCTAGAAACTAATACTGCACATATGTTAAGAAAATTTACATTAGCGACAACATGGATGGAACTAGAGCGTATCATGCTTAGCGAAATAAGTCAAGCGGAGAAAGACAACTATCATATGATCTCCCTGATATGAGGAAGTGGTGATGCAACATGGGGGCTTAAGTGGGTACGAGAAGAATAAATGAAAGACGATGGGATTGGGAGGGAGACAAACCATAAGTGACTCTTAATCTCACAAAACAAACTGAGGGTTGCTGGGGGGAGGGGGTTTGGGAGAAGGGGGTGGTATTATGGACATTGGGGAGGGTATGTGTTTTGGTGAGTGCTGTGAAGTGTGTAAACCTGGTGATTCACAGACCTGTACCCCGGGGATAAAAATATATGTTTATAAAAAATAAAAAATTATATTAAAAAATAATAATAATAAAAAAAAAAGAAAATTTACATTAAAAAAAGCAACATGGAAAATGAAGCTTCTAGAACTTCAGGGGAGAGAGAAATCACTTCAAGTTAGGATGAGATTTATTTTCTAATCATAGAACTTAGTACATATATGGAAACCTAGAAAAGTTTTTGTCTTAACATTATTCAAAAGTCTTTAAACAATAAAGGTTAGAATTTTAAAAATTCTGATGTTTAATAAATGTTTCTAACATTTGACCATGAGTATGGACATTAATAGCACCCATTTCTAGATTACTGTTTTTTCTCTTTTCATTATTTCTACTTCAAGACTTAAAAATTTTTTTTATTTATTTGAGAGAGAGAAAGAGAGGGAGAGTGAGAGTGAGCATGAGAGGGGAGAAGGTCAGAGAGAAGAGAAGAGTTCCTGTGGGGCTGGGAACCCGATGTGGGATTCAATCCCCGGACTCCCGGATCATGACCTGAGCTGAAGGCAGTTGCTTAACCAACTGAGCCACCCAGGAGCCCCACGACTCACTTTTAACCAATTAGCTTTTGATAGATGGTACTAAATTCATCCATGCAGTGAGTGGTTAATAGTACCTGTAGTTCATCTAGTCCTGTCATCCGGGCTTTCTTTTCCTTGGTATGGATTTGCACTCGGGATAGCTATTATAATGTAACAGTGAGTTGTCTGGCACTGCATTCTTTAGTCTAGTATCTATCACACAGAGAAATATCTTTCTTGGGAATTAGAATATTATTCATGTTAAATAAATATCACTATCAACACTGACAGCTCAATTTAAGTCAATGCTCTGGATGAATTTCCATCTTATTACTTTGAAGAAATCAATTCACTTTTATGCAATGTCTGATGGTTATACACATATGTGCACACACAAAAAACACATTTTTATGGTACTTTTAAAGAAACAGTTGATGAGTTTTTGTAAGATGGGGAAGCTTTTATATTAAACTTGAAAAGCTTCAGAATTTGCCACACAGAAAGCCACAGTCTCATATCTGAAGACTAAAGACAAAACAGAGAGTTCCCATTATCTGAATATTCATCACACAAACAAAAGTTCTCACATCATAAAATATTGATTAATTTATACATCACTCATTAATTGTTCCTACTCAAATATTCTTCCCTCCTCAACACTAAAAAACCTGTCCTTACCTATTATGATAAAAGTTTTGTTAGTTGGTCTTTCCTTCATCATTGGATGTTGCAAATTTATCTCTTCTTTTAGGATCCCATTTATGGCTGTAAATAATATAATGAAATTGACAATAATGTAATATAAATTGACTCAAAGTCAATATCAAGGAAAAATGCAGGATTTCATGAATGCTATTTGAGTACTACTCAAATTGCACATAAAGCCAGTTAGAACAGTTAAGAAGTAAAATAGAGAAAAAAACCAGCAAGGTTTATGACTCAACAGGTGCTCCAAAGGAGAATAATTTGAATATCAAAGATTGGGTAGACTCTTCGGAATATTGGAAAAACAAACAAATAAAAAAAGACCCAGAGTATTTTTGCAAAAAAGCATCCTCTTTAAAAGCTTCTTAGAAGGTTAAACATTAAGAGCTGGATGCCATATTGTGTTATCAAATGTGTTAGAAATAACAAAAAAAATTAAAATATCATTCATTCTTTATTGATTTTTGTTATTCCTACAGTTAAAATTATAACCTGTATTTAAATATCTTTGGTTTTTGGGGCGCCTGGGTGGCTCAGTGGGTTAAGCCTCTGCCTTCGGCTCAGGTCATGATCTCAGGATCCTGGGATCCAGCCCCGCACTGGGCTCTCTGCTCTGCAGGGAGCCTGCTTCCCCCCTCTCTGCCTAGTATTCTGCCTGCTTGTGATTTCTGTCTCTATCAAATAAATAAATAAAATATTAAAAAATATCTTTGGTTTAACACTTTTCATAATAAAGTCTTACTAAACCTTCCCTTTCTACTCCTATGCTCCTACTACTTACTATACACCTTTTGTTTCTACTTCATTTAGATTCCTTGTGCTGGTATTAATTATTTTTAGATAACAACAGTAATACAGGACAGTCATAAAAAGAATTTTTATTCTTAAAAATGAACAAATTAAATGAATTCCTTCACATCCATGTTAGGATGTGAACCTTAATTTCATGTGTTCATAAATAAAGCATTCCATAGCACTAGTACAGTGTTAACAAAGAAATCAACCATCATCCTCAATCTTTGTTTATACCATGAGAGATTTCAGTGCAGAATGTAGGGTATTGGATGAACAAGTAATTAAAGTTCACCTAAATAAACAGAGGTCTGCAAAGTCTGGGAGATTAAAATCAATGAAAAGTTATATGGTAAGTCAGCTCATCAGCTCAAGGATTGAAATACAGGAGAAATATGATCATAATTCTGATTAACCTTGCCATAATATTTCTCAGCAACTAAATCTTTTTAAAGATACATATGAAAAGTCAAATGACATGGATATGGGATAGTTAATCTGTCACACGAAAAGTAAGGATTGTTTGGAAAGTGATAAAAATCAATGATACTTTTCCAAGATGATAGGAAAATATATTCATTTATTTAAAGGAGAAAAAACAATCTCTATGTTAAGTAGTCCAACTATTAAATAAAATGTCAGATTTCATGTGTGTAAGAACAAATACTTTAATAATAATAACTGTACTTTTTAATTGAAGTATTATTGGTATATGCCATATGGAAACTTGAGAATATGGAAAATAGAAACAAGTGTTTGCTGATGTTCAAACAATTAAAACTTTAACTCAAGTATATAGTATTCTGAAGAACAAGAAGGATAAAAATGAGTGAAGTGCCAGGTATAAAAATTTAGTGAATTAGAGTACATGCACCAATTAACAGTTGCCATATGATAATATGGGTGATTGTGGCCAGATATTATGATTATTCAAGCAGTGTCAGAAATGTTAACTTTAATGTAAAATTTCCTAATTTTGAAAGATTATATGACACAAATGACATAATAATAAATTAACTTATTAATAATTTATTAATACATAAATTATTTCTTGTACATGCTGAATCTGACTTGTAGGCCTGTGGTTTTATAAATCTAGAATAAATAATGCTATTTTGGTTATGTATAGTTGATTTACATTTATAATAAAGAAAATGTTTCAAATACTTCAGTCCAATTTTCTCATGTCAATCCTACTAATATCATTCTTTTTTTAGTAAGCTTACAAATGAAAATACAAAACTGTAAGATCTTAACCATGCTTTCATTTCCAAATATCTTGGCATTGGGTAAGAGGGAGAAAAGAGAAGTTAAGTATGTATCCAGACTTGTGAACATTTAGTGAAGAACAATTACAATCTCAAAGATACACAACTACAATCTAGACTCCTTTTTAAAATTTTCTTTCAGTTATCCCTTAGTTATTCAGAATGACAGAGTCCTGTAGACTTAGTTGTCTGTTTCAGGAGCAGATGGGAAAAGTAGCTGCTTTAAAATGTTATTAAAACTACGGGGCCTCTGTTCAGGATTTACTTTTCTTTTTAAGCTTCTGATTTTAAGCTAAAGCAACTTTAACCAAGGGAAGAAGGACCAGACAGCTGCCGTAGCCCTAGTTCAATGCTTATGTCTCTACATGGGAAATGCTCTAATAAACAATCACAGCAAATAGACAATTGACTCTATCTTCTGCCAAAGCAGTGAGAAAAAGTCATTCATATATTGTTGGGGTGAGTGCAGTGTGGGTGTACAATCTTTAAGGAGAGTATAGCCAATACTTACTAAAATTAAAAATGCACTTATTATTTTGTATTCTGGTTATGGTGCTGGTTATGCAAATCTATGAACATGTTAAAATTTGTAGGATGGTACATCAAAACAAAGAAATCAGTTTTACTGTATGATAATTTTTGAAAAAGAGCAAGTGAGCATACTATACTACCATAGCTTACTACCAGGGTTGTGGCTACTTTCAGGTTAATAATTACAGCACCTTAAGGGTGGGCAATGCTGGCAGTTCCCATCCATTATCTCATCTGATTTTATAATTATCCAGTTAACATAGAGAGTAATCTCCAATTTTTGCAGAAGAGCACACACCAAGCCTCCATGAGAGGGGGAGTGACTTACCTAAAAAGCCACGTGGCAATGGAGTAATGAAGCCCAGACTGAATCCAGGCCTGTCTGCACAATTTGAAACAGGTTCCATCCCCAATGCCCCCATTCTCTGTGGCTCTGAGATGGTTGAAACAATAAAGTTTTTTTTTTAAATGCATCCACTCTTTGACCTAGTAATCCTGCTTCGGAAATTTAACCTACAGATATCCTAAACATGCACAAAACAATAATACTCTATTTCTTCCACTGTAGCAGTGTTTATATCACCAAATATTGAAAGTAACTCAAATGCTCCTCCACAAGGGGCTGATTAAATAACTATGACATACTTCCAATGGAGAACCATGCGGCTCTGAACAGAAGTAAAGAATATTAAAACAAAAACCAAAACAAAACAAATAAAAATCCTCCTAGAACACCAAGAAAAATTGTTCAGCAAAGAAAAAAAAAGCAAAGTATAATAAAATATATTGTATGCTACCACTCATGTAAGAAAGGGGAGAATATATCTGTATTTGTATCCACCTGTGTTAGTATGATGTTTGTCCAAACAAACACAAAAGGGTACACAAGAAACTAGTAATAGCTCTGACCAGAATGAGTTGGTGGCAGAGAAGACAGGGACACAGGTGGAAGTAAGATTTTGTGTGAGTTCTTTTTAATATTGATCTGAGTTTTGAACCATATGTGAAAAGTTAAAAAGACAATTAAGAAAGAAAGGGATTATAGACAGGTGAGTGGAGCTTTAAGTTTAGGTGCTAACCTTTTACTTTGCTCCTAGAAGCAGCATTTTTACTTTAACCTTTCTCCTGGCTCTAGCAAGAACAAAGCACGTTCTACTTAGTTTTCGCTTCATGTGAGCCTGAAGAAGGAAGGAAAAATCTGTATTGGAGACTTAGGTGGAGAATACATTTATTGTGATTTAAAAAGAGCCATCAGCTAAGGATAAGCAGCTTAGTTCCTAGATTTGTTCACCATAGTCCACTAAAGGTATTATTAATTTTATCTGAACTGCAGAACTAAAATTAGGATTTCTTTATTTCTGTTACAAATTGCTAAGAACTAAATATTGTATGCTGTGTTTGAAAAAGCAAAGGATTCTAAAACCTTGGTCTCAGCAGTTAAACTGTCAAATACAAATACCAGATAATCTATATCTATTTCACTGCCATCCCCTAAGAATCATTCTTGACAAAACCCTCACTGAGAATTTCTCCTTATTGTAAAAAGTACAGAATGATTTGCAAGTGAAAAAAACTTTCCAGGCTCAGGGTTACCTGCTTTCCATTGGAGCTCTGTAAAGCTGCTGTAAATGATGATAAACAATAATAGCTTGTATTTCTGGAGTGATTTGCAGTATACAGACTGAATTCTTATATCTTATTTCATTTCATCTTTACACTCTGATATGTGGGTATTATTAGCTCTGTTTTATAAATTAAGAAATTGAAGTTCAGAGAAGTGAGGTGATTGGATAAGGTCCTACCCGCAGGAGCACCTGGGTGGCTCAGGTGATTGAGCATATGACTTTTGATTTCAGCTCAGGTCATGATCTCAGGTTTTGGGATTCAGCCCCATGTCTAGCTCTGTGCTCAGCGCAGAATATCTCACTGTGCCTCTCCCTCTGCTCCTTTCCCCTACTTGTGCTCTCTTTTCCCCTCTCTCTTTCTATCTCTAGAATAAAAAAATAAAATCTTAAAAAAAAAAAAAAGATCAACGTCCAGAGATTGGCAGAGGCCAGACTGGAACCCAGACCTGATCCTGAGACCAACTGATAGTCTATTTTCACAAAGTTATAAATATTTATGTATACATACATATGTAATTATCAATGCCTGCCATAAATACACATATGACTAGTTTAGAGAAAACTAATAATAGTTACATCTGTTGAGGAAGTTAAGTCTTAAAGTTGGTCTGTAAGGAAAAAGTACCCAGTAGTTAAAAACACCTTTGGAGATCATTTAAATTACCCACTAAGTAAAGACATATAGTGTGGATGTTTAAAAACCCTGGTTATATTAAATTTCATAGTACAAATTAATATATCACATACATTAGGGTACATACCTAAATATTACCTTACAAAAGAGAATTATAATAGGTAAAAAGGTGAATTTCTTTTTTTTTTTGTAATTAACATAAAACATAAAATGTATTATTAGCCCCAGGGGTACAGGTCTGTGAATTGCCAAGTTTACATACTTCACAGCACTCACTATAGCACATACCTTCCCCAATGTCCATAACCCCACCCCCCTCTCCCTGCTCCCACCTCACAACCCTCAGTTTGTTCTGTGACATTAAGAGTCTCTTATGGTTTGTCTCCCTCCTGATCCCATCTTGTTCCATTTATTCTTTCCCCACCCCCCAAGCACCCCATGTTGCATCTCTGCTTTCTCGTATCAGGGAGATCATATGATAGTTGTCTTTCTCTGATGGACTTATTTTGCTAAGCATAATACCCTTTAGTTCCATTCACGTCATTGCAAATGGCAAGATTTCATTTCTTTTGATGGCTGCATAGTATTCCATTGTGTGTGTGTGTGTGTGTGTGTGTGTGTGTGTGTGTGTACCACATCTTCTTTATCCATTCATCTGTTCATGGACATCTAGCCTCCTTCCATAGTTTGGTTATTGTGGACAGTGCTGATATAAACATTCGGGTGCATGTGCTCCTTCAGATCACTACATTTCTATCTTTAGGGTAAATACCCGGTACTGTGATTGCTGGGTCATAGGGTAGCTCTATTTTCAACTTTTTGAAGAACCTCCATGTTGTTTTCTGGAGTGGTTGCAGCAGCTTGCATTCCCATCAAGGAGGGCTTCCCTTTCCCTCCCTCCTGGCCAGCATCTGTCATTTCCTGATTTGTTAATTTTAGCCATTCTGACTGGTGTGAGGTGATATCTCATTGTGGTTTTGATTTGTATTTCCCTGATGCCGAGTGATGTGGAGCACTTTTTCATGTGTCTGCTGGCCATCTGGATGTCTTCTTTGCAGAAACATCTGTTCATGTCCTCTGCCCATTTCTTGATCGGATTTTTTGTTCTTTGGGTGTGGAGTTTGATTAGTTCTTTATAGATTTTGGATACTAGCCCTTTATCTGATATGTCGTTTGCAAATATCTTCTCCCACTCTGTCAGTTGTCTTTTGGTTTTGTTAACTGTTTCCTTTGCTGTGCAAAAGCTTTTGATCTTGATGAAGTCCAATAGTTCATTTTTGCCTTTGCTTCCCTTGCCTTTGGCAACATTCCTAGGAAGAAGTTGCTGCGGCTGAGGTTGAAGAGGTTATTGTCTATGTTCTCCTCAAGGATTTTGATGGATTGCTTTCTCACATTGAGGTCCTTCATCCATTTTGAGTCTATTTTCGTGTGTGGTATAAGGAAATGGTCCAGCTTCATTTTTCTGCATGTGGCTGTCCAACTTCTCCAACACCATTTGTTGAACAGACTGTCTTTTTTCCATTGGACATTCTTTCCTGCTTTGTCGAAGATTAGTTGGCCGTAGAGTTGAGGGTCCATTTCTGGCCTCTGCATTCTGTTCCATTGATCTATGTGTCTGTTTTTGTGGCAGTGCCATACTGTCTTGATGATGACAGCTTTGTAATAGAGCTTGAAGTCTGAAATTGTGATGCCACCAACTTAGGCTTTCTTTTTCAATATTCCTCTGGCTATTTGAGGTCTTTTCTGGTTCCATATAAATTTTAGGATTATTTGTTCCATTTCTTTGAAAAAAATGGATGGTATTTTGATAGGGATTGCATTAAATGTGTAGACTGCTTTAGGTAACATAGACATTCTCACAATATTTGTTCTTCTAATGGAACATTGTTCCATTTCCTTGTTTCTTCCTCAATTTCTTTCATGAGTATTTTATAGTTTTCTGAGTATAGATTCTTTGGTTAGGTTTATTCCTAGGTATCTTGTGGTTTGGGGTGCAATTGTAAATGGGACTGACTCCTTAATTTCTCTTTCTTCTGTCTTGTTGTTGGTGTAGAGAAATGCAACTGATTTCTGTGCATTGATTTTATATCCTGACACTTTACTGAATTCCTGTATAAGTTCTAGCAGTTTTGGAAGGGAGTCTTTTGGGTTTTCCACATATAGCATCATATCATCTGCAAAGCGTGATAGTTTGACTTCTTCTTTGCTGATTTGGATGCCTTTAATTTCTTTTTGTTGTCTGATTGCTGAGGCTAGGACTTCTAGTACTATGTTGAATAGCAGTGGTGATAATGGTGGTGGTGGTAATAATATCTGTGGTGATGGATTATCACCAGTGGTGATAATCCTTGTCGTGTTCCTGACCTTAGTGGAAAAGCTCTCAGTTTTTCTCCCTTCAAAATGATATTTGCAGTGAGTTTTTTATAGATGGCTTTGATGATATTGAGGTATGTACCCTCTATCCTTACACTTTGAAGACTTTTGATCAGGAAGGGATGCTGTACTTTGTCAAATACTTTTTCAGCATCTATTGAGAATATCATATGGTTCTTGTTCTTTCTTTTATTAATGTATTGTATCACATTGATTGCTTTGTGGATGTTGAACCAACCTTGCAGCCCTGGAATAAATCCCACTTGGTCGTGGTGAATGATCCTTTTAATGTACTGTTGGATCCTATTGGCCAGTATTTTGGTGAGAATTTTCATATCTGTGTTCATCAAGGATATTGGTCTGTAATTGTCTTTTTTGATGGGATCCTTGTCTGGTTTTGCGATCTCATAAAATGAGTTTGGTCTCATAAAATGAGTTTGGAAGTCTTCCTTCCATTTCTATTTTTTGGAACACTTTCCAAAGTGTGTGTTTGGAGATTTTTGTTTGTTTGTTTGGAGATTTTTTTTTTAAGATTTTATTTATTTATTTGACAGAGAGAAATCACAAGTACACTGAGAGGCAGGCAGAGAGAGAGAGAGAAGGAAGCAGGCTCCCTGCTGAGCAGAGAGTCCGATGCGGGACTCGATCCCAGGACCCTGAGATCATGACCTGAGCCAAAGGCAGCGGCTTAACCCACTGAGCCACCCAGGCGCCCTGTTTGGAGATTTTTGATGACTGTTTCAATCTCCTTACTGGTTATGGGTCTGTTCAGGTTTTCTATTTCTTCCTGGTTCAGTTGTGGGAGTTTATATATCTCTAGAAATGTATCCATTTCTTCCAGATTGTCGAATTTTTTGGGTAGAGTTGCTCATACTATGTTCTTATAATTGTTTGTATTTCTTTGATGTTGGTTGTGATCACTCCTCTTTCATTCATGATTTTATTTATTTGGGTCCTTTCTCTTTCTTTTTGATAAGTCTGGCCAGGGGTTTATCAATATTATTAATTCTTTCAAAGAACAAGCTCCTAGTTTTGTTGATTTGTTCTATTGTTTTTTGGTTTCTATTTCATTGATTTCTGCTCTGATCTTTATTATTTCTCTTCTCCTGCTGGGTTTAGGATTTCTTTGTTGTTCTTTCTCCAGCTCCTTTAGGTGTAGGGTTAGGTTGTATTGTGTGAAAAGGTGAATTTCTAAAACTAAATGTAAATATCATGCAACTCTATTGTACAAATAATAGCTAACATTCACTGAGAACTTACTGTGAGTTGCATATTATGCTAATGTTTTATAGATTACCATATTTAATCCTTTATAGATGTCTATGAGGTAGATCAAAACTCATAAAAACAGATGAGGAAATGAAAGTCTTTGAAAGTTTGAGTCACATAGGAAGTAAATCTCAATGCCATGATTTAAATAATTTTAAATTCAGACTCTAAAAGTCAGATTCTTAGAATATGAATTGGTATTCATATTCTTATTTGGATGCACAAAACTATGCATTAAACAAAGCAGGAGAAAGAATCTTATATATATATATATGCAAATATATATATGATATTTATATGAAAGATGACATATATATAAAGAGAAGTTTGACAAAGATTCAAAACCTAATTTCCAAATTCCAAACCATGCCAATAGGACTTCTGGTCAAGATGGCACTGTGAGTAACATTTTAGAGACTTATCTATTTCATATTCTTCATATTATAAAGTACAGAGAGAAAAAAATTAAGAGATATATGTGCACTAAAAAAATAAAAATCCCATGTAACAGAACACAAAGTAGTAAGCAAGCTGACAGTGCAGTCTCGTTAGGTTCCAGGTTTGGTAGCAGTCACAGGCACCAGTGATTGACAGTACATGGTAGTGGAGATTAAAAGAATCACCTGACAAAAGAGTTCAGCCTGTCTCTTTACATAAAATCTGCACTGAGGTGTGATTCCCCCAACTCTGAAAAAGAGGTTGTAAAAAAAAACTCAGCTAAAGTTTATACAAACCCAGGGAGCCAGAGGATGAAGACCAAGCCTACCTCTTAAAACGCAGGTAAACCTTCCCCCCATTCCCCCTCCCTGAGTCAGTGATTAGAATAAGCAGGAAAAGATGAAATAAGAGAAAAAAGTTTCCCCTCAAGATAAGCCTGCAAACTAATTTCCAAAGAACATGAGGAAAACTTAAAGCCATGAAAGACAAAACCTTAATAATCAGTAGTTAAGTGTAAACTGCAAAACAAATACATACACAGAGCAATCAGAAAGCATCTTAAAATTAAGGCTTTAAGATTCTCAAAGAAATAAAAGGAGGACACCTATAAAATAATAAGAGATTATGAAATAAAATCAAAAGAAAAGAATAGATGTTTATGAAAATATACAATAAAATTTTTTGAAAATGAAAATATATTACTGGAAAAGAAAACCCTAGTAAACACCAGAAATTCTAAACTGGATATAGTAGAAAAGACAGTAAGCTGGAAATGAGGATCAAGAAATTCACAAAGATTAAGATACTCAGAGGGACACCTGGCAGGCTCAGTAAGTAGAACTTGTGACTCTTGATCTTGGGGTTGTGAGTTTGAGTCCCATGTTGGGTGCAGAGATTACATAAAAATAAAATCTTTAGGGGTGCCTGGGTGGATGGTTGGTTAACTGTCTGACTCCTGGTTTTGGCTCAGGTTGTGATCTCAGCATTGTGGGATTGAGCCCTGTGTTGGGCTCTGCCCTTAGCAAGGAGTCAGCCTCAGATTCTCTCTCTCTCCCTCTGGCCCCTCCCACTTGTGCTCTCTCTCTAAAATAAATAAAACTTAAAAAAAAATCTTTTTAAAAAAAGGATAAGATACTGAGATACAAAGAGATGAAAACTGGGAAAAAGTAGTTAACGGTCATGGGGGATAGATGCTTTAACATATATCCAAACAAAAATTCCAGAAATAGAAGACAGAAGGCACAGCACATAAGCAATGTTTGAATGTATAATATTTGAGATATTTCCAGTACTAAAGGTCAATATGATAGCTATGATAAAAAGCATCATAATCAGTAAGCCTATAGAAAGATACATGAAAATAAATCCACACCCCAAACTTTCATAAGAGCAAGTGCAAAAGTCAAGGTTAATAAGAAAATCTCAATACCATCACAGACAGAGAGAGAAAGAATACTTGTAAAGACCAATTATTAAATGGTGTTTAATTATTTGAGAGAGAGAGAGAGAGAGAGCAAGAGAGCTAGGATGGGGAGAACAAAAGAAGAGGGAAATGGATAAGCAGACTTCTGCTGGGCATGAAGCCCAATTCGGGGCTCAATCTCAGGATCCCAAGATTAGGACCTGAGCCAAAGTCAGATGCTTACCTGACTGAACCACGCAAGTGCCTCTAGATGGAATATTCTACTAAGTCTATCTGGTTCAGTATGTCACTCAAAGCCATTGTTTCCTTGTTGGTTTTTTGTTCAGATGATCTGTCCACTGATGTAGGCAGGATGTTAAAGTCCCCTAGTATTATTGTGTTATTATCAATTAGTTTCTTTATGTTTGTTATGAATTGTTCTATATATTTGGGTACTCCCATGTTGGGTGCATAAATATTTACAATTGTCGTATCTTCTTGTTGGATTATTCCCTTTATGATTATATGATGCCCTTCTTCTTCTTCTTCTTTTTCACAGCCTTTATTTCATTATTATATACTTTTTAAAAGATTTTACTTATTCATTTGAGAGAGAGAGAGCACGAGAGGGAGTGTGAGAGAGCACAAGAAGGGGGAGGGACAGAGGGAGAAGCAGACTCCTGGCTGAGCAAGGGGCCCAATGTGGGGCTCAGTTCCAGGACCCTGGGATCATGATCTGAGCCAAAGGTAGATATTTAGCTGACCAAGCCCCCCAGCCCCAACAAGTCTTTGTTTTGAAGTCTATTTGTCTGCTATAAGTTGCTACTCTGAATTTCTTTTGACATCCATTAGCATGATAAATGTTTCTCCATCCCCTCATTTTCAATCTGTAAGTATCTTTAGATCTAAAATGAGTCTCCTATAGGTAGCATATAGATGATTTTTTATTTTTTATCCATTCTGACACCCTATAAGTTATGATTGGGGCATTTGATCTATTTACATTTAAAGTAATTATTATAGATAAGTATTATTGCCATTTTATTACTTGTTTTGTTATTATTTCTGAAGATTTTCTCTTATCCCTTCTCTTTGTCACTCTTAGTCTCTCCTTTGCTTTCAAAGAGTCCCCTTTAATATATCTTGCAGGGCTGGTTTAGTGGTCATAAATTCTGTTAGCTTTTGTTTGTCTGGAAAACTCTTTACTTCCTATATTCTGAATGATAGCATTGCTGGATAGAGAATGCTTGGCCCAGATTTTTCCCATTCAGCATTTTGATCATATCATACCACTGCTTTCTTGCTTGCCAATTTCTGTTGAGGAATCTCCAGTTAGCTTTATGGACTTTCCCTTTTAAGTTAAGGACTTCTTTTATGTTGCTGTTTTTAAGATTTTTTCTTTGTTGCTGTAGTTTGCAAATTTAATTACGGTAAGTGTTGGTGTTGGCCTGCTTTTGTTGATTTTGATGGGCACTCTCTGTGCCTCCTGGATCTGGAGTATCTATTCCCATTCCCAGAGTAGGAAAGTTTTCCACTATTACTTCTTGAAATAAAATTTCAGCACCCTTTTCTTTCTATTCTTCTTCTGGGACTCCAATAATATGAATGTTATTATGTTTGATGGAGTCACTTCTGTAAGTCTCTTCTTGTATTGCATAATTCTTCTTTCTCTTATTTGCTCAGCTTCATGATATTCTATTATTTTGTCTTCTACGTCACTAATTCATTCCTCTACTTCTTTCAGCCTGCTGTTCCTTGCATCAAGCCTGTTCCCAGTCTCATTTATAAGCATACATGAAACGATCATGCAAAATGATGACATCCTAAACCTCAAAATAAGGCTCAAGAGTCAAAGATTCAGAATTATATGGAAGAGACCTCTGATCGTAATGAGTTCATGATGATATAGATGAATCTTGAATGTATTATATTAAGTGAAGGAAGATAAAATCAAAAGGCTACACATGGTATAATTATATTTTAATCATCATTAATAATATAAACTGTACTCTGGAAAAGGCAAAACTATAAAGACAAAAAACAAAGTGCTTGTCAAGGACTAAAGGAGAGGGGTTGACTACAAAGGGCAAAGGAAAATTTTTATGGGTGTTGGAAATTCTATAAATTGACTATTGTGGTGGTTGAATATATAGGTAAATTTGCCAAAACTCAAAACAGCACACTAAAAGGATGATTCTATTTTATGTAAACTGCATCTTAATTGACCTGATTACAAACACTCTGCTTAATTACTTAAAATAGTGATAAATGCATTGCCTCAAATGTATTCATTAAATTAGAAAAATGATTAAAAATCGATCAAATGTTTTAATCAAAGAAGTGAGAAAAAGAGTAAATATAGGAAACAAGGAGAATAATGATGAAGATAATAATGTAAACCAATATCTAGCCAGACTGATGAACAAAACAAACAAAAAAACATTATGGGTGAAAAGGGAACATGATTAAAATACAGTATATGTATAAACCCAGTCTATTACTAACAACTTTAGGACATACTTGGTATTAAACAAATAACTCATACATATATATGTCTGGGTAATTACTGGTAGATTTTAAGTAAAGGAATGGGTTTTATAAAATGCTTCATAGTATCATACTATAACCAAATTTCAATGATCTGTATTTGTCTTAAACTCTCACTAGGAATATTTTCCTTATTATTCAACTATTATCCATCTTTTTAGTCCTAATGCTTTGAGCTTTCCATAAGCTTTTGTCACTTCTCACAACTGTTCCCTAATTGCCTTACCTATATGATTATTGTCCATTCAACCACAGCTTACATTTCTTTGTATTTATTCTCAACTGAATTTAGCACAATGCTCTATAAATACTGCAAATGACAAATGAAAATCGTTTCTTAAGTGATACTGAAGAAAGGGAGACACAATTGTTTTTTGAAGTTATACAGCTGAGAGTACTTTAATCGAATATATTAAAACTAGAGGGAAAAAAACAAAAACCAAAAAAAAAAAAAACCTAGAGGGAAAAAAACCTTTCCCTTTCCTCTTTGCTGGGCTTAAATTTTTAAAGAACCAATACAATCTTAACCAAAATTCTGAATTCCTGACTGGATACTTACAGAACTATTCATTATAATGAGAAAACAGAAGGGGTTCCTGCTGAGGAAGCATATCAAATATTTCAGTATGAAACAGATATATGTCAAGAAAGAGCAGACTACTTCAAAAAAATCTCTTATATGATATAGGCAATGTATAATTCTTGACTGAAACTTAGATTAGAGTAAATAAATTTTATAAAAGGATAGTATCAAAATAATTGGCAACATTTGACTATAAGACTGTATATTAGATGACAGTATTGTATCAATGTTAAATTTTCTGAGTTCAACAATTAATTTATTGTCGCTTTTCTATGCTGTAGGAAATGTCATTTAAAATGAAAAAAATCAGGTTGACATCAGACTTCTCTCATACAATTATATGTAATAGTAGACAACGAAGCATGCTCAACTGATTTTTAGAAGTAAAAGTTCCTACCCAAGAATTTAAAAGTAGCCTAGCTCTATCACCCACTTCTAAAGATACAAATGTAATTCCTAGTCTTGGAAGGACCCAGAAACTTAACTGTTCATTCTGTGGGAAAAAAAAAAACTTACAAAATGCAAAATATTTTAATTATGAGAAAGCATCAGCAATGAAACCATTAAAACTTTAGGTTCTATCCCTAAGTTAATATGGTTCTAAGATAATACACATGTGAAAATAATCATTTAACAAAATTGAAATAATATGAAAAATAGCAATATAAAGGTAAAAGTCAAAATTATTTCAATAAAAAGTGGTGTGTGGAGTGCATGCATGTGTCTGTGTGTGTCGGGGGACAAGGGTAAGAATGGGAGTAAATAAAATTATGGTGAGTATCTTATTGAACATACAGGGAACTATTACATAATTTTATTCATAACACTGAAAGAAGAATATAGCATTTGTAGAATAAAAATATAATATAAAACTTCCAAATGTGAGTAAAAATAAAGAGCAAGAGAAACTTGGCAGGTGCAGCAAAATACAGGAAGAGAAAAAGAATAGGAAAGAATAAAGAAAAGTATTAAAAACAAAGTCCAGCACTAAATATACACGCTGAAAGTGAATCATGAACTTACTATATCCATAAGGAATATAGGCAAATTTAAGTACTTTCACTTTCCAGGGCATATAAAAGATGAGATAAAGAAAGAGAAGATAATTTTTTTTTCTAAAAAGAAGTATAAAAAGTAGCATACTATAAGAACAAATATATTTTTTCCATACTAACAGTGAAATCACTTGGTTCTTTGTCTAAAAAATAAGATTCTTACCAGGCTTATTTAAAAAGCAAAATCCAATTCTTCAGTCTTATGTTATAAGAAAGCAATTCTAGTTTACATAAGCAATTCTATGCTATATGACATCTTAAAAATTTATAAGTAAAGGTTAAAATTAAAAAACAGGGAAAGATAAATCAGATGAAACAAATCAAAAAGCAAGAGTAGCAACATTAATTGCATACTTGTAGAAATCAAAGCAAAGTGTAAGATACAGAGTGAGTTACTTTTTTGATTAAAAAGTATAGATCTACAGTAAGAATACATATTTTATTTTATGAACCTGGTACTACAAATAACAAATAATTGAAATATAAAACAAAGACTACTTGAAAACGAAGAAGAACATGAAAACATGGAAAATAATTGTTCTGGGAAAATAACTTTTCCCCCAAAACAGTCATTTTTACGAATCAAGCATACAGAAGTAAATTAAAGAATCAAGCAACACAATGAATGTGTATTATTTTGTCTATAACAGAGAACATAATTTTCTTCAAATGTCCATGTCATGTTTATCAAAACTGATTATATTTGGTGTCACAATGACTTCACCGAACTTAAAAAATTAAAAAATTTATTGGCCAGCAACTAATCACAGGACAGTAAAACTAGATACTACTGACTAAAGATAAAAAGAATAAGTAACACTATCTAGAGACTAAAAATCATTCTCCAAAGAAGAAATAAAGCCATAAATTAGAGATTACATATTTAAAAAATAACAGTAAAGGCAGTCAAATGCTCTTAAGATAGGTTTCTGTTATGAAATGATAGGTTGAACTCATATTTCTATCTCCTCTCTCTTGAGATTTCACTGAAATACTAGTAAAGAAATAATTTTTAAAGGGAAAAACAGTAAGTAAAAGGGATGAGAGGCTACCTATCAATGGAAAAGGGAGTTTAACAACAGAGAGAAGGAAAGTAGGAGTTCTAAATGGTAAAGCAGAGGAGTAGAGCAGGGCGCCAACCCACTGGAGGAAGCCTGGAAAGGCAGAAAACACAAAGTTTGATTGACTTTAGTAGAGTGACACAGGGCTGAAAGCAGGAAATAACTGAAAATCAGAAGACAAGGCTGTGGATTTTCCAACCACTTGTCACTGTGGGATACTCAGCATTCAACTTCCAACCCTATTTCAATTAAAAAGAAAATGAGTTTTCTTCTCCAAAGAAATTTCACACACCATCTGGTATGAATCAGGGTGGCTAGAATGAGAGGCAGTGCTCCCTATCAGAGACATCATCATTTTACACTTAGGGTTTCTAAAACACATAATGATTATTTTCAAGAATATTCATCCACAGTGAAGCCAACCAATAAACTAGTCTACACAGAACTCAGAGCTCTTCTGTTACTCTATTTAAAATGTAAACCGAAGCCAAAGATCACCAAATACTTGAGGTATATCTACCATAGTGAAAAGAAAAATAAAGACAAAAAAAGGGGGAACAAAAGACTATGAGAAAGTGGAGAATGTTTACAGAATATAAAGTAACTGAAAAACTTTCAGTACATCCATAAAACAAGAACAGGATATCTTTAAGAAAGAATAAGAATGAGCCCTTGGCCAGAGGCCATAATGGTTCCCCCCTCCGCTTTTTCTTACTCTGGAGTACAGTATTGCATATATACGAAGTAAGAGTCAAAGCCAATCTGTCTATTTCACACTTTCTTGAGGAATCGCAACTCAAGAGGTATACACATTAAACAGTTTAATTTGTTCTCATGGTGGTTTCCAACTGTCAAATCTTTACCTTAAATATATCTTTATTAATATGTCTTTGTCTTATTTATATATATCTTAAATATATCTTTGTCATATTTAACAGCTTTGGGGTGACTTGTTATTAAAATTCAACATTGTTTGAAACTTTACCCTCAAATGCAGTTAAAAGAAAAAAAGAATGAGCCCTTGGAAATTAAATACATGATTACCAAATTCAATAGGGAGTTTGGAAAATAAGAAAAAACTTCAAAAAATGGAATAAAAAGCACAAGATAGGGTATGAGAAAGATTTAAGAGTTACAGAGGACTGATTCTAAAGGGTTAGTATTCAACGAACAGAAATCTCAGAATGGAAAAAAATAGGGACATATACAGGGGAAAATAATCATAGAAATAATAAAAGGTAGGTTCAGAAATAAAAAGGATATAAAATTTAAGATTAAAGGATCCCTTTATGCCAAGTACAGGAGATTTAAAAACTCCATGACTAGACATAGAGTTTTTAAATTTTTATTATATCTTTTCATATCTTTATGAAATTCTGGACTACTAGGCAAGGAGACCTTAAAGGCTTCCGGTAAGAAGAAACAAGTCACATATCAATCATCTGGTCAGCAATACTGGAAAAAATTGAGCAATGTCTTAAAAGTTGTGAGGAATGATTTTAAATTTAAGTATCTAGCAAAAGCAGTATTCAAATATGTAAGTAGAATAAAGACAGGTATACAAGTATACAAGGACTTAAAAAGTTAATCTCCTACACATCCTTTCTTGAATGATTACTTGAGCTTTTGCATCTAATCTGGCAAAAGAGGAAAGAAAATCAAGAAGGAAGATATCCTGGGGATCAAAGAAATAACTCTTATTCAGGACACTTGATTAGACACATGTTTAACTATTGGACTAAAATATAGCCTAGCAAAGGCAAAAAAAAAAAAATGAAGTATCTGAACTAAGGAAGAATAATTTAAGGAAGAATATTAAGCAAAACACATGCAAACTTTTATAGTTAAGTCAAATTGTTGATGTATGTTGGCAAAGGAAAATTTTGTAATAATCTATCATAGCTGTGGGTGTACCAAAATGTGAGAGAAATTTCAAGCACCTTAATGTTTTTGTTTTGTTAGGATGTCCTGATTACCTTTATATTTTATTAGAGAATAAAAGTCCATATATATAGATGTGGACAAAAATTAGAACAGGAAGCAAAATTTCCAAACTGTCAAAAGAAAACTAGGATAAAAAGGAAAATTAGGGGGCGCCTGGGTGGCTCAGTGGGTTAAAGCCTCTGCCTTCAGCTCAGGTCATGATCCCAGGGTCCTGGGATCGAGCCCTGCATCGGGCTCTCTGCTTGGCAGGGAGCCTGCTTCCCTTCCTCTCTCTCTCTGCCTGCCTCTCTGCCTACTTGTGATCTCTGTCTGTGAAATAAATGAATTAAATCTTAAAAAAAAAAAAAAAAGACAAAGACTGGCTAAAAAGAAAGAAGAAAAGGAAGGGAGGAATGTGGATGGAATGAAGGAAGAAAAGAAGGAAGGAAGGTAGAAAATCCAGTGACAAATTAGTTTAAAAAGGAACACTTAAATCAATATGATGGAGAAATGTTGAAAATCGAAAGATGAAAGGTAAAAAAGATAAGCCATAAAATTGCTAACTAAAGAAAGCAGATATCAGAAGAAAACTTTTTAACTGAAGATAAAATCCTTTAACTGGAACAAGGATATTAAATTGACAAAAGTCCAATTCCAAAAAAATTATTACATAATAATCTTGACACCTTGATCACATTTAGAAAATTGTTATATATATGTGTGTATATACATACACACACACACACACGAATATTATTAATATGTTTCTGTTGATATAAAATTCATATTTGCTTATTCTTATTATGTTTCTGTTTATATAAAACTCTTCTTATTCTTCTATTTTTATTTATATATATTAATAGTATACATACTAATATGCACATATATTAACACATATATATACTACCAATAGTATATATAGGTAATAGTATACATTATATACTATTATATATAGTTTGGTGTATATTATATAATATGTAGTATATAGTATATATTAGTATATAATAGTATATGGTATAATATATAATACTATATATACTATTCAGCGTATATGTCTGTGTATGTATACACACAGATATTACTTAATAATATAAGGGGAAATAGTCATCAACAACCACAGTAGAAAATTAAAGAATCCTCTAATAAATTAATAATCGAGTAGTCAAAAATAAATGACAGATATACCAAGCTTCATCAACAGAAAATATTGTTTGTATTGTTTTTAAATGCCCATAAAGAATGATTATGTATTAGCTTATAAAGACAATTTCAATAAGTTTCTCAAGCAGAAATTATGAAGACCACATCATCTAAAAAAAGAAATAACACTATAAATCCACAAAAAGGGAATATCTAAGCCCGTATCCTCTTAGAACTAAAAAAAGAGTATTTTCCTAATAATGTCTTTACTAAAAGGAAATAAAAAAATACATTACAGACTATTGAGAAATAACTGATGTCAAAAGAAAACCTACAGCTTTAAGTCTATACATTAAAAAAGACCTCGTTCGAGGGCGCCTGGGTGGCTCAGTGGGTTAAGCCGCTGCCTTCGGCTCAGGTCATGATCTCAGAGTCCTGGGATCGAGTCCCGCATCGGGCTCTCTGCTCGGCAGAGAGCCTGCTTCCCTCTCTCTCTCTCTGGCTGCCTCTCTGTCTACTTGTGATTTCTCTCTGTCAAATTAATAAATAAAATCTTTGAACAAAAAAAAAAGACCTCGTTCGAAACATATGAACCAAGCATTTAATTCAAGGATCCAGAAAAGAAAAACAAAATATACCCAAAGAAAAGAGAATAAGGAGGCAATGGTAAAAATAGAAACAAAAGAAAAAACCCACGATGGTAGACTTTGACACAACAAAAGCTGACCCTTTCTGCAGCCCAGTAAAACATAGTTCTGGTGCTATTTTGATATTTCAAATGATCTTAGAGAAAGAGAAAGAATAAAAGCCTTAAATTCATTCTATGAAACTGATGCACTTTGCTATAAAAGATGACAATGACAAAGCAAAAATAAAAACTGAAAACTAATCTCTTACTCTTTCATTCAGTACATATTGACAGTCTACTGTAGGTACTATACCAGGCAATACGCATAAAGCAGTATGGAGATTAGATTTTGAAAATAAGCAAATCTGTACATGACCAACTATAGTTTTTTTTTTTTTTTAAGATTTTATTTATTTATTTGACAGACAGAGATCACAAGAAGGCAGGAAGACAGGCAGAGAGAGAGGAGGAAGCAGGCTCCCTGCTGAGCAGAGAGCCTGATGCGAGGCTCGATCCCAGGACCCTGGTATCACGACCCGAGCTGAAGGCAGAGGCTTTAACCCACTGAGCCACCCAGGCACCCCATGATCAAGTATAGTTTATAAGAGGAATATGAGATATGTATGTTGGGAAATTTAATAAAATAAATTATTATTAGGTCAAAAAAACCCACATGATTAGTATCATAAATGATTAAAATTATTTGATAAAGTCCAATATCAAGTTCTATTTAAAATACTTTAAATTAGAAACTGTACAGGATACACTAATTTACATTATTCTACAAGAATTAGTTAATGCAACCAGATAAAATTATATGAGATGCAAACATTGGAAAGGATTTGGAATTATCATTTGCTAATGATAAAATTACCTACATGAAAAAACCCAAGTGCATTAACTAAATTAATAAGATAGTTCATGGAGTAAACAGTTCATGGCCTTTTAAAAAATAAATGTACAGTAAAAAAAATAAGAATAAGGGTTTTATATAAACAGAAACATAGTAGAACATGTAACAGGAAGAAAGAGTTCATAACAGCAACAAAAAGTACACAAACTAAGTAATGGTAATAAATCTCACAGAAGCTGCACTGTTAAAATCAGTGGGAATAGGAAGAGCTTTTCTAGACAACACGTGATTTACATGGAAAAACAAAATTAGATTCCTATCTCAAATTCATGCCTAAGACAAATTCTGGGTGGATTAAAGACCAACACATGAACAGAAAATTTAAATACAAGATTTTTAAAAATTAAAGAACATTATACATTATTTATTAACAATGCATATATTTTGTAAAAATATTAAATTATCCATGCATATGAGCCCATTAATTTCAGAGCACTGGTTACCTTTGGAGACAGAGGGCAGGAGAAGGCCTAGAAGTGAGCTTTAGCTTTGTCATAATATATCATTACTTTGAGTATTTTTTTAAAGATTTATTTATTTATTTTAGAGAAAGAAATAGAAGGAGGGGTGCAGAGGGAAAGGGAGGGGACTCAAGTCAACTCTCTGCTGAGCACAGAGCCCTATATGAGACTCAATCTTGAACCTGAGATAACAACCTAAGCTAAAACCAAGACTCAGTTGCTTAACTAAATATGCCACCCAAGTGTCCGTATATATCATTCTTTAAAAAAAAATAAGTGGGAGATAAATCAGGATTAAGTGTTTAGTTTGATTTGACTGAGTTACTTAATTACTTTCTGTATTTCTTCAGTAAGTTTGAAATATTTCATAATGAAGAACAGAAAATTTGTAGCATCTATAATCCATTTAATCTTTACTTTGGAGAAAATTGCGAGGTTAGTGGACTTATTCTAATTGTCACACTGTTGAATAATACATGCTTTCCCTGTTTTAATTTGAAATGCCTGTATCATTGCTTTGCGGCCTTTTGGTTAAGATCAAGTGGAATACCTGTATCTTATTGTAAATTTTTCTATACATGAGCTTATTTGTCTTTTTTATCTTGTTCTTTTTTTTTTTCTTAATCTATTTTGGCCTCAGTACCACCATTTTAGTTATTAAAACTTTTACAAGTTTAAAAATGAATAAATGGTCAAACCTGCATTACTTCTCCACGTTTCCCAAATCATCATTTGCCTGGTACCTCCTTAGTGTTTATTGTTCCTCATAGCATTCAAAATAAATGTTAGGAATAACTCCTGACGAAGCTTGGAATCCTTTATGTCAGCTCCATAAAGATAGGGATTTCCATTTTATTCTTTGCTGTATCCCAACAGTTTCCACAGAGTTTGGCATACAGTAGTCTCTGAATATTTGTTCAGTGAATTCATTCATTAAAAAAAACCAAAACAAACCAAACAAAAAAACCCTGAAAAGCTAGGATTACATTATATTTATAGACTAATGTGGAGGAGATTTTGCTTAGTCAAACCAACATTTATGTATTTAAATATTTCTCAGAAAGGGCACCTGGATGGCTTAGTGGGTTGGGCCTCTGCCTTCGGCTCGGGTCATGGTCTCGGGTTGTGGTCTTGGGGTCCTGGGATCGAGCCCCTGCATTGGGCTCTCTGCTTAGCAAGGAGCCTTTCCCCCCACCCCCTGCCTGCCTCTCTGCCTACTTGTGATCTCTCTCTCCATCAAATAAATAAATATAATCTTTAAAATACTATATATCTCAGTAAAGTTTTATAATTTTCTTCAGTTAAATTATACCTGAAATTCCTCTTATGCTTATCCTTATATAATTTTTGTTATGATTAATATCCTTTTCCTTTATTTTTAAAATTGATTATTAGCTAGTAGGGGAGTAACTGATTTTGGGAGTTTTTTAATCCAGCAAGCTGGCTATCTTCTTTTAATCCTTTTATAGATAATAGTAACATCTGCAAATAATGACATTTTGTGTTTTGCTAGCCAATCTGTATATTTCTCTTATTTTCCCTTTTTTATTGGTTTGGGTAGAACTTCTAGGATGTTAAGAAGCTAGAATGACAATAGGTACCTTTTTTTTTCATATTTTCAATTGAATGCTTGCTATTTTATAAATTTTATTTTTAGATTTTCATAGATACCTTTTTACCAGATTAAGAAATTTTCCTCACACTCCTAATTTGCTAAGTATTTATTTTAATTACTGTTGAGTTTTAGTAAATGTTTTTTATATATCCAGTAAAATGAACACATGGTTTTTCTCCTTTAATATTCAAGGTACTAGATTATCTTGGCAGGTTTAAAAGAAATAAAACAAAAGATTGAACCATTCTTGAATTCCTTGGATAAAACCTACATGGTCAGGAGATAACTTTCATGCACATAAACATTATTCATTTCAATTTGCTAATGTTTTATTTACAATTCTTGTATCAAAGTTTCCATGTGAAACTGGTCCATAAGTTCTCTTTATTTCTTTGCCTGATTTGATATTAAAATCAAAAGAATGATGCTTTTCTATTTGTCCTGAAACATTTCTTTCGTTTTCCACTCTAGTCCAAGCCGCCACCTGAATTATCCTCTAATTCTCCCTTCTTTTCAAATTTATTTTTTCTCTTCCTTGCCCTCTTTTTCTCTCACACCCTACCACATCACACATGTTCTAAAATGTAAGTTCCAAGAGCAAGGAGCTTGCCTCTCCCCAGAAATTTGGCCTCTGTCAAGCCTGTAACAAAATATGTGTTGAATAAATAAAAGAAATAAAATCCCACTTTTCACCTATCAGACTGGCAAAGACAAAAAACTTGAAAGATCCATATTGACACTTGGGGGAAAAAATGAACACATATTTATATGCATATATCCTAAAAAGTAATTTGAAGATAGCAGCCAAAAGCCTTTAAAACATGATATCTTTGACCAAGAAGGTGCATTGCTAGCATTTTATTTTTCTGATGTAATCTAATAATGTGAAAACATTTTTAATCAAAACATTGTTCATCAGGAAAAATGGCAAATAAGGTAATTGTTCATGGTAGTGATTTTTAAATAAATTAGATACATCCATACAGTGTAACAGTATGTACTTCTAAAATTGTCACAGAAAGATGTTTTGGACAAACTGTAAACTTTAAAAAGATGGTAATATAATGTGTATTATCATTCTGTTTTGGTAAAAAAGTTTACTTCTATGCATTGAACAAAGCCTACAAGTATATACACAAAATATTGCTGTTATTTACAAAGCTTCTTTTCTTTTCCTCTACCTATATTTTTCTACATTTCTATCATGAAAACTTCTATCAAAGCATAAATTTAAAAAGAAAATAATTATAATATCATGTTACCAATTTAATGAAAAATCTTTGGCACTGAGAAGTAATATCAAATATTCATGCATGTTTGTGTATGTGTGTGTATGTGTGTGTGTGTGTGTGTGTATAAATGAAGGTTGCCCGGTATTTGAAACACACTTCTTTGGGCAATCTTGAAACTAATTACTAAGGAGCAGTCATGTGACCTAGGTTCAGGGAAACTAACATTTCCACCCAGAACTCTGAATTCTGTGAGAGCAATGCAGATACACAGAAAATCATTAGAGATTACTCATTGAACTGGTGGCCAAACTGAGACACTAAACTCCAAGAGAGTCCAAGGGCAACAGAGCACAGTAGCATGACAAAGAAAGTGGTAAATAACTCCTAAAGCAGACTTTTTTTGTGGTATGACATTGGCTAGGCTTTGCTTATTTTGGTTTGTACTATGTTCTTAAGCCTGGTTCTCAAAGTCCTTACCTTACAGATCTATAGAGCTCTACTATGGTATTTTTCCAAAAAAGTCCTTTTCTGTTTCAGACAGGTTAGTTTCTATTGTTTAGAATGAAGAATCCTGGTATAATTCTCAATTGGCACAACTGGCAACTGGTACAGCAGCCTACCAATTATCTCCAATTAATGCTCTTGCATTTCAGAAATTGCCACTATTTTTCTAGGTAGGTCAAAAGGTAACTAGAGATGACATGGGCATAAATACCAGAGAGATCAGATATGAATACCAGCCATGATACTTACGATTTGTTTGAACTTGGACAATAGATCTAATCTCTATAGTCCTTAATCTCCTCATGTATAAATTACTCTGAGGATTCAATAAGATCATGTTAAAATTTCACATATCCAGTATTTATCTTAAATTCTTAACTCTGCTCCCTTATTTCATGGCTCACATTATATCTACACTTTTAATTCATGTATACTTCTACCATAAACACCACTTACCATTATGATCAACTCTTTTTCTATTTCATCAGAATATGAAAACTATGCATAAATCTAAATTTTTGCTTTCTTCAATACTATGCGTTGGTTACTGCAGTCTGGTAGAGAAATTATAATGACCTATATAAAGTCAAACTGCCTTTTGGCCAGACTCACAATACTATACTCAGATAAAAACAAACAAAATGACAGCATATATCCAAAAAAGCACTGAAAAGTGAAAAAAGAATCTGAATCTTTCCTGAACTCTAATGAAGAAGAACTAATGTAAGATTTTTTTTACTAATTCATAGTAAAAAATCTAAAAACTCTCTCTTGTCATCTCCTTAAATTACAGAGTAGGGCAGCTGCCCCAGAACCTTACCTCAGACCCCTAAATCTTCCTCAAGTCATCTATCTAAGCTCCACCCAATATAACTTTTTCTTTCAACACATCTCCTCCTCCAGTCTTTCTGGATTGATTATTTTCTCCCTCTAACTTCCTAATGTAAATAAATCAAGCTTTCTCAGCTTCTTTCAATTCTCCCTTCCCATATATATAACACACACACACACACACAAAAGGCCCTGAAGCTGAGCAACCAGGGAAAGATTTATTAACTTTTAAGTATTCACAATATTTTATCCTCCCTGATGCCTTCCAACATTTCTCTTTTTTCTCTTCTTCTCTTTTGCTCTTCTCCTCTCTTCCTTTCCCTCCCTCCCGTTCTCCTCCCTGCTACCATAACTATATAGATTTGAGCCATGATATATTTTGATCTGAGACCACAAGTATGTCTTTACACATACTTGGCAATCCCACACTTTCCTGCTTGGTCTTTTTCCTCTATTTCTCAGCTCTGATCTTTCTCCTGAGCTCCAGAAATACAAATGTCTCTAACTTCTGGACATCTTCATTTGGATGCCTTAAGGGCATGGGCATTTCAAACACAAAATTTAAAGCGAATGAAACACTCAGCAACTTTCTTCCTAAATCTTTTTTTCTCCTATATTCTCCAACCCAACATCAACTTTCACTTGGTCAAACAAAAACCCTAACTGTGATCCCTGACTTTTCTGCTTCCTTTATACTCCACATTCATTAATCACCAAGTCCTGATCTCTGTAATTATTTTAATCTCTTGCATTTGTATACTCTTATACACATTAGTTGCCACTACCCTAGATTAGACTAACACACATGTTTTCTTCTATCTGGTCTTCCTGTCTCCTGGTCTGTCTTATTTCAGTTCACTGTTTTTACTACTGTTAAAACAGTCTTTCTAAGATGTCAGTCTCATTCTGTCACTTAACTACATGGGTTATGGAGTCTGACTGCTAAGTTTTGAACCAGATTTAAAGATCAACTAGGGAGGAGAGAAAGTGCATGCTATAGTGGTTAAGCACACAGACACTACAATCTACTTTCCTTGGTTCAAATGTCAACATTGACTTTATTAATACTTTGGAACAATTAAGTTTGTAGAACCTAGTTTTCTTAATTATAAAACTGAAATAACAAAAGAACCTATATTACAGAGAAGTTGTAAGGATTACATTAAATCAAAAGCTCTGACAGAGCCATGTAAATGTTTGCTATCATTATTATATGACCTTATGTAGATTATACAGCCTTTCAGTACTTCAGTCATCCTACCTATAAATAGGAATAGTATGTTATAACAGGTTTTTTGATATTAGGTGACATAATGAGACTCAATTAGAAGTCAGAACCTCTGTTAAAACATCCTCTGATTTTCCAATTTCCCAAGGTAGGAATAAATGTACATGACCTCACTGCACCAGTATATACTCTATATCATAGCACTGAACATAGGTAGTTACAACTGACTGCTTCTCTGTCTCCCTCCCCAAACTGGATGTTCTTGGATTGCAGGAGGTATGCATTGCCCAGTGGTTTTTCTATTGTACATCACAGCAAAATCTTATTATGCAAATGACTGAATATATATACCTATATATTTACATATATAGATATATATACAGATATAGATATAGATATCTATATATAGTCTTTCCCAATGTCTAGCAAATAGTAGGCAGTCAATATATGTCAATTTTCTTTATCAATTTTCTCAGTCTGTGGTGGGATGGTGGTAGGACGGTAGCCTACTAGAGCTCTCTTTTCTTTCAATTTTAACCTCTCTCAAAGTACCAGGCCATTTGGTGATGATGAGTTCTTTTACCTGGATCCAAGCCAGCTGTCACTGCTGAGTTTCAGTATCCCAACCTCAATAATCTCATAAGAAATTAAGTCACTATTTCCATATCTGGGCCTTTTTCTGACGGGCCAACAGTGAAGAAAATGTCTAACAATGTTAGTGTCAGAGTACTTTCTTTTATTTTTTTAAAGATTTTTATTTATTTGTCCAGCGATAAAGAAAGAGAGAACACAAGCAGGGGAGTGGCAGGCACTATCTAATCTTGGTTAGATGCAACTGTTCCATGCTCTGCAAGAAATGTGAGACTTCTGGAGCCTTTTACTAGCACTCACCAATGGCAGTAACTCTTTGCCACCACTGTGACAGTCCACAATGCCTCTAGACATTTCCAAATTCTGTCTAGGGAGTGAGAGTCAGGGGAACAAAAATGATCACACTTAGTTGAGAATCACTGAATATTTTCAAGCACCTTTCTGTCACTTTCATCAAAATGGTCATACACACTAAAAATATAAAAATAAGAACCAATCATTTTTTATTTTGATAATAAGAATGATAAAGAAGTTGGGACACCTGGGTGGCTCAGTTGGTTAAGCATCTGCCTTTGGCTCAGGTCATGATCCCAGGGTCTTGGGATCCAGTCCCACAAGGGGGCTCCTTGTTCAGCAGGGAGCCTGCTTCTCCCTCTGCCTGCTGTTCCCCCTGCTTGTGCTCTCTTTGACAAATAAATAAAATCTTAAAAAAATGAAAATGAGGGGCGCCTCGGTGGCTCAGTGGGTTAAAGCCTCTGCCTTCAGCTCAGGTCATGATCCCAGGGTCCTGGGATCGAGCCCCGCATCGGGCTCTCTGCTCAATGGGAAGCCTGCTTCCCCCTGCTTCTCTGCCTACTTGGGATCTCTGTCTGTCAAATAAATAAAATCTTAAAAAAAAATGAAAATGATAAAGAAGTACAAAATGCATGGTTCTTGCCTTTCTTTTCTTTCTTAAATCTTTATTGGGTTTCCTGATTGTTAGGAATTGAGACTGATTTTTTAAAAAAAGATTTTATTCATTTGACAGAGAGAGACAGAGCATGAGCAAGGAGGAGGAGGAGCAAAGGGAGAGGGACAAGCAGACTTGCTGCTGAGCAGATTCTGAGGTGCACCAGTCGCAGGACCTGGGATCATGACCTGAGCTGAAGGCAGATGTTTAACTGACTGAGCCGCCTCCGTGCCAGTTATTGCTTTTCTTTACTGGAGACACATAGTAATAGGCATCTGACAAAATACAGCATCCTTTCTTGATAAAAACCCTCAAGAAAGTAGGGACAGAAGGAACATACCTCAACATCATAAAGGCCATACATGAAAAACATAGCAATTATCATCCTCAATGGGAAAAATGGAAAACTTTTCCTCTAAGGTAAGGAATACAACAGGGATGTCCAGTCTCACCACTGCTACTTAGCATAGTACTGGAAGTCCTAGCCTCAGTATTCAGACAACAAAAAAAAATAAGAGGTATCCAAATGAGCAAGGAAGAAGTCATTCATCACAGACAACATGATACTTTATGCAGAAAACCTGAAAGACTCCACCAAAAAAATTGCTAGAACTGACACATGCATTCAGCAAACTTACAGGATATAAAATTAATGTACACAAATCTCTTCCATTTCTTTTTTTTTTAAAGATTTTATTTATTTATTTGACAGAGAGAGAGAGATCACAAGTAGGTGGGGGGTGGGGGTGGAGAAGGAGGCTCCCTGCTGAGCAGAGAGCCCGATGCGGGCGGGGCTTGATCCCAGGACCCTGAGATCACAACCCAAGCTGAAGGCAGAGGCTCAACCCACTGAGCCACTCAGGCGCCTGTCTGTTCCATTTCTATACACAAATAATGAAGCAGCAGAAAGAGAAATCAAGGGAAACATTAGATACCTATAAACCAAAGAGGTAAAAGATGTTCAACGTCTGAAAACTATAGAACACTTATGAAAGAAACTGAAGAAGACACAAAGAAATGGAAAAAAAAATACAGTCTGTTCAACAAATGGTGTTGGGAAAAATGGACAGTGACATGCAGAGGAATGAAACTGGACCACTTTCTTACATCATATACAAAACTAAATTCAAAATGGATGAAAGACCTAAATGCGAGACAGGAAACCATGGAAGAACAAATATTGTTAAAATGTGTACACTATCCAAAGCAATCTACACATTCAACGCAATCAAGCTGAATTACAAAAATAAAAATAAAATAACATAGAGAGAGAGAGTCAAAACATAAGAGACTCTTAACTATAGAGAACAAACTGAGGGTTGATGGAGAGAAGGTGGGCGGATGGTCTAAATAGGTGATATGTATTAAGGAGGGCACTTATTGGGATGAGCACTGCATGTTATATGTAAATGAGGAAGAACTAAATTCTATTCCTGAAATCAATACTGCACTATACATATACCCAACTTAAATTTAAATAAAATCTTGGAAGAAAATAAAAGGATTAGGAATGGTTACTTGAAATCATAGTCAGATTAAACATTAAAAGTCTTTTGTCCATTTTTCTTTTTTTTTTTTTTTGAAGGGGTATTGATTTGTGATCATTTCTTTTCAATTATACATGTTGAAATGTCTTCTCCAGTTTGCAACTTGTTCTTTCATTCTTTTAATGTGACTTTTGAAAGAAGAAACATCACAATTATAATGCAATAACAGTAATCTTTTCCTTAATAACTTTTTAAATTTTGTATCTTAAATTTTTCCCTATTCTGAATAAATAATCAATGAACCCAATACCATTTATTGAAAAGTCAACCCTTATCACAAATACCAGCTCTGTTATATAAGTTTCCAAACACATAGATGTCTCTGGGCTGTCTTTTTTCACTCCATGGGCCAATCCATCTATCTTTGCACAATTATAATACTGTATTAATTACTAAGGCTTTATACCAAATTTTCATCTCTGGCAGATCAAGTCTCCTCACTTTACTCTTCTTCTTCTTCTTCTTTTTTTTTTTTTTTTAAAGATTTTATTTACTTATTTGACAGAGAGAGATCACAAGTAGACAGAGAGGCAGGCAGAGAGAGAGAGGAAGGGAAGCAGGCTCCCTACTGAGCAGAGAGTCCGATGCGGGCCTCGATCCCAGGACCCTGAGATCATTACCTGAGCCGAAGGTAGCGGCTTAACCCACTGAGCCACCCAGGCACCCTCACTTTACTCTTCTTCAGGACTATTATTATAGTCCTTAATCATATCTTTTATTTATTAAACAGATGTGTTTTATATTGTTCAGTAATTTTAATATGTGAGATGTTTGAAATCTTATTCTTCTATTATTTCTGATACTTTTTCCTGATATTTGGTAATTTTTATTGTAATCTCGTTTTTTATTTTTTTAACTTTACCTGTGGGAATTTTTTGAGTCCTATATTCAAAGTAGATTCCTTTGGAGAGAATTTGTGTTCTACTAGCTACTTGGAGGATTTTAAACTTGGGACCACATTAGATTCTTGGCTTTAATTTTCTTTTTCATATCATCTGTGTAGTGTGAAGTTCAGTAGCAAACCCACAAGACCAGCTTGTGGTTACAAATGATCACGGAGAAATTTTACTATGCTTAGTGCCAAGATGTGAAGCAATTAGTTATTCTTGAAGTGCTGTGGGAGGTGATAGGCTGATTTTATTACGCACTCTCACAATGAAGGTGCAGAGATTTCTAAGTCTATGCTGAGGCCCCTCATGTTTTAAAAAAAAAAAACAATCACCTTGGGTTTTGACTCTTTCTTGTTCCTCTTTCAATGAGGGAAAAGTCTGTGAAAACCTTAGCCCAGGGTTTACCAGGTTCAACAAATACTATAAAGCTTACTGCTCTGGATGGCACTTATATTTGTTTATTGTTTTGTTGTTTTGTTTTATTTTTAAAAATATTTTATTTATTTATTTGGGAGAGAGAGAGAGAGGGAGAGAGAGAGAGAAGCAGACTCCCCGATGAGCAGGGAGCCTGATGCAGGGCTAGATGCCAGGACCCTGGTCTCATGATCTGAGCTGAAGGCAGACGCTTAACCAGCTGAGCCACCCAGGTGCCCCTGTTGCTTTATTTTAACCTTTTGGGATAAACAAATCATCATCATTTTTCACATCATCTTTCCAGGTCATAGATGCATGCAATACTACTTTTATATCATATTGTTTTTAGTTGTTTACCATGAGATGTAGGGTATCTAGTTCACCATAATAACAAGACACAAAGCTTGCATTTTATTTCCCCCTTACATTCATCTATTTACCTTATTTCTTTTAAAATGTCTCTATTCTGTTTGTTTGCTTTTTTTTTTTCCTGGTTTAAAAAACCAGATACTCAGTTTGAAAAAAACATGAAGTGATATTAATATGAATTAGGAAAGCCAAAAGTCTCAGCCCCCTAATCCACCTCCCTATAACCCTAAGGAAAAGACACTGTTATAGTTCGCTCTCATATAATATATATTTTTATTTTTACAAAAATAGTATTATGCCAGGGTTCCTGGGTGGCTCAGTGGGTTAAGCCTTTGCCTTCAGCTCAGGTCACGATCTCAGGGTCCTGGGATTGAGCCCCGCATCTAGCTCTCTACTCTGCTCAGAGCCTGCTTGCCCCCAGCCTCTATGCCTGCCTCTCTGCCTACTTGTGATCTCTGTCTGTCAAATAAGTAAATAAGAGTCTTAAAAAAATAGTATTATGCCTAAATATATTCCCCTCTTGTCCATAACATGGTTTAAAAAACAAACATATATCAGGTAGAATTTAACATGTCATTAATTATAGATCTACTTCATGAATATTTTCAAAAGAAAACACTGTCTAGCAAATATTGAATTTCTTTCTCTTTTCTTCAATTTAAAATCCTATTTTCTGAAAGACATTCTGAAAGTATATTTTAACTTGTTTTATTAAATATGCAATATTCTATGACAGATCCACATTTCACTTATAACTATGTTATTTATCAGTAAACAGATTCACCATGACATATTTTCAAAGTTCGATATTTTCATCTCTCTTGATAAAACTGCATCATCAGGAAGTTATTAACTTCAATGGATTTAGAATTTTATAATTGATTAGGTACAGTGGGATTACAAAATATTCTCAACATGCTAAGTAAGTGTTATTTCAAATGACTCTAAGCAGATTTAATATTCTAACTGAAAGGGATTCAATATTTTAACTGGTTTTGGGCTATCATCTTCTCTGGCTATTCTCATATGCTATGAAAGAGTAGCTCTTCTGAGAGATCAAATGAACAATTATTGATATTTGCCATCTTGAATATTTCGAATGTCCACTATTCAAGAAGGTAGATGTTACACATATTTTTAAGTTGCGCTGAAAATCCATACTAATTTATTTAAAGTACTTACTAATTAAAATAAAATAGTCCCCTTACTATAGAAGTTATTTATTATAGGAAAAAGATCAAAGATCTTTGTTTCAAATTTTGTCTATTTAATCCAAAGAGGCTTTAAACAGGCTTTTTGGAAAACTTTTGGAAACAAAGGAAAAAGCTCTTTAAGAATTAAAACTCATTTCTGGCAGGGATAGGTTGCAGAGGCTGCTCCAAAACCTGCTACAAAATTTAACAAAGAAAACAACTGGATAACAACTGGGTGGTTCAATTGGTTAAATGTCTGCCTTTGGTTCATGACACGATCATGTCATAGGGTCGTCGGATCAAGTCCCCTGTTAGGATACCTGATGAGTGGGGAGTCTGCTTCTCCCTCTCCTGTGCTCGCTCTCTCTCTCTCTCTCTCTCTCTTTCAAATAAGTAAATAAAATCTTTAAAAAAAGAAAAGGAAATAACTGGATAAAAATTCATATTTATACCAACCATGGTTTCAAGAGACAGTGACAGGAAAAAAACAGGTGGAAAGAAAAATTCTTTTTAATTATAAAAAGTTCATGACAGAATGAGAGAAAAACTCTAGGCCATAAAAAGTGGTCTGCAAGAAAGTTAATGTAATTAGGGTATACTAGGTTTTCCAATGAACAGTATTTATATAACATTAATAAGCTCATCATTTATTTTTGAAACTATATTGGCAAGATGGGGGCACAGAGAGATACAAGTGAGGTAAGTCATCATCTAATGATAATAGATACATCATGTTTATAATATCTATAATTCCTATCTATAATTTCTATTTGTAGAATTTATAATAATAATAATTTATTTATAATGTCCCATAACAGTAAACCTGGATATAGCAGCAAAAAACCCCACATTATTTAAAAATAGGTAACCAAATTACTCTGGGAATTAAAAGCAAGTAAATATTAAAGCAGTTAAATATTAAAAGCAGTTATCTCTAGGTTAGGTGGACTCCTAGGGAGGGGACACTCAATATTATTTGACTTAACATGTTCATATAATATGTTATCTTTTTTCTCTTTTTAAAAAATTAACATTTAATGTATTATTTGTTTTACGGGTACAGGTCTGTGAATCATCAGTCTTAAACAATTCATAGCAGTCAACATAGCACATACCCTCCCCAATGTCCATCACCCAGCCACTCTATTCCTTCTATCGCTCTCCCCTCTAGCAACTCTCAGTTTGTTTCCTGCGATTAAGAGTCTCTTATGTTTGTCGCCCTCCCTGGTCCCATCATGTTTCATTTTTCCCTCCCTTGCTCCTATAAATCCTTACCCTGTCTCTCAAATTCCTCATATCAGAGAGATCATATGATAATTGTCTTTCTCTGATTGACATATTTCACTTAGCATAATACCCTTTAGTTCCATCCTTGTCATTGCAAATGCCAAGACTTTAGGTTTTTTGATGGCTGCATAGTATTCCATTGTGTGTGTGTGTGTGTGTGTGTGTGTGTGTATGTATACACACACACACATCACAACTTCTTTATCCATTCATCTGTTGATGGACATCTAGCCTCCTTCCATAGTTTGGCTATTGTAGACAGTGGTGCTATAAACATTCAGGTGCACGTGCCACTTCGTTTCACTACATTTGTATCTTTAGGGTAAATACCCAGTAGTGTGACTGCTGGGTCATAAGGTAGCTCTATTTTCAACTTTTTGAGGAACCTCCATACTGTTTTCCAGAATGGTTGCATCAGCTTGCATGCCCACCAACAATGTAGAAAGGTTCCCCTTTCTCTGCATCCTCGTCAACATCTGTCTTTTCTGACTGGTTAATTTTAGCCATCCTGACTGGTGCGAGGTGGTGCCGAGTGATGTGGAGCACTTTTTCATGTGTCTGTTGGCCTTCTGGATGTCTTCTTTGCAGAAATGTCTGTTCATGTCCTCTGCCCATTTCTTGATTGGATTCTTTGTTCTTTGGGTGTGGAGTTTGATAAGTTCTTTATAGATTTTGGATACTAGCCCTTTATCTGATACGTCATTTGCAAATATCTTCCCCGATTCTGTCAGCTGTCTTTTGGTTTTGTTGACTGTTTCCTTTGCTGTGCAAAAGCTTTTGATCTTGATGAAGTCCCAATAGTTCATTTTTGACCTTGCTTCCCTTGCCTTTGGCAATGTTTTTACAAAGAAGTTGCTGCAGCTGAGGTTGAAGAGTTGCTGCCTATATTCTCCTCCAGGATTTTGATGGATTCCTGCCTCATGTTAATGTCTTTCATCCATTTTGAGTCTATTATTGTGTGTGGTGTAAGGAAATGGTCCAGTTTCATTTTCCTGCATGTGCCTGTCCAATTTTTCCAACACCATTTATTAAAGAGACTGTCTTTTTTTTCTACTGGACATTTTTTCCTGCTTTGTCTAAGATTAGTTGACCATAGAGTTGAGGGTCCATTTCTGGGCTCTCTATTCTGTTGCACTGATCTATGTGACTGTTTTTGTGCCAGTACCATAGTGTCTTGATGATGACAGCTTTGTAACAGAGCTTGAAGTCTGGAATTGTAAAGCCACCAGCTTTGGTTTTCTTTTTCAACATTCCTCTGGTTGTTCAGGGTCTTTTCTGGTTCTATATAAATTTCAGAGTTATTTGTTCAATTTCTTTGAAAAAAGTTGATGGTATTTTGATAGGGATTGCATTAAATGTGTAGATTGCTCTAGGTAGCATTCTACATTATCTTTTTTAAAGGGAAAAGAATAAGGTCTTAACAGGGAATCTAAGGCTGTACATACATTCTCACTCCATTTCTGCACTTTAGTAACAAATGGAGAGGCAACATGGTGCGATGGGGGTTGAATTTGGATCCATACGAATATGGATTTGAATTCTGGATCTATAAGTGACTGATTCAAATGTCCGTCAGAATGTCAGTTAGTATTTTTGAGAGCATATTGTTTTTGTATATAATTAGGCAAAATGATTTCTAGCATGCAGAGATACTGTAGGGACTATCAATAATCTATGTGGAGCATATGGCATGTAGAAAACAATAATAGTAGTTGCTATAATTAGTCATTATCTTTTACTAATGAAAACAACAGCAAACTATCAAAGTTTACAATTTCTTTTTTTCCCAAAGATCTGTATTTATTTATTTGACAGAGAAAGAGATAGCACAAGCAGGGGGAGCAGCAGGCAGAGGGAGAGAGAGAGGGAGAAGCAGATTCCCCACTGAGCAGTAAACCCAATGTGGGACTCTACGCCAGGACCTTGGGATCATGACCTGAACTGAAGGCAGGCATTAACTGACTGAGCCACCAGGCACCCTGAAGTTTTCAATTTCATTTTTTTCTTTTAAGAATTTTATTTGACAGAGAGAGATCACAAGTAGGCAGAGAGGCAAACAGAGAAAGAGGGGGAAGCAGGATCCCCACTGAGCAGAGAGCCTGATGTGGGGCTCCATCTCAGGACCCTGAGACTATAACCTGAGCTGAAGGCAGAGGCTTAACCCCCTGAGCCACCCAGGTGCCCCTGAAGTTTTTAATATCCAAAGCTACAATCTTATATTGAAATCTGAATCATATAACTATCAGGTGAGTTTTATTATCTGCATTTTATAGTTGAGCAAAAAGGATCAGCATACTTGCCCAAACCTATTAGTAGGAACTTAAACTTGAAACAAAACTGCAAATACTCAATCTCTCTCAAAAATAATTCTCATTCAAACAATAAATAGGAAAGCAGAAAAGTCCTTTTCTGAGTAGAATACTTTAAACAACAAAACTTTTTCATTAGAGCTAGCAATAGGGTGATTAATGGTGGGGAAGATATAAGAAAAGTTTCAAAGAGAAAATAGCTGTGAATCTAGCTATCAGTTCCAGGCCCAAGGTTACCTGATACTCAAAAGATAGAAAGAACGCTAATTATTTTTAGTGAAAGTAGCCTATATAATAGAACTAACAGAACTCTAATAGTAGAGTTAGATTCAAATGTGATCATGTACTTCCTGACCTAACGTTGTTACTCATTTGTACCTAAGCCCTCATAATTTTGTAAAGCATGCTCAAAAATTTATCATTCCTTTAAAATGGACAGACTTTCAGGAAGGTGGGCTGTAATATAACTTTTTAAGTCTGATGCTGTCTTGCCTTGTTATAATTCACAGAATCAAAGAAAACTTCATTCATATGGCATCTACTCCCTAAATCTCAAGCACAGCGTCTCTGACACTGTTAACCACCTATGAACCACCTTTGAAGGGCTGGACTTGCAAATCCAGGACTGTGAACAATGAACTAGAATTCTAACTAAATTTTAAACTTCGATGACAGGGATGTTGGTCAGCCTTATTTCCCACTGTATCACCAGTGTTTACCACAATGCTGGGTAAACAATAGGTGCTCAGTCAGTATTTGTGAAGTGGATAAATAAGTGTATGAAAGAGTTAATAATAATTCTTAAGTGATTATTTGAATTTTCATTTTGCAAAGATAAAAGGACTGAGTACAAAATTAATAATAAATTTATTTTATTCATAACTCAGTAATTATTTTTCCTTAATTAAAAAAATAAAATAATGTAGATTAAGTGAAGTGTTATTTTTTGGAGTAAAAATTCTGCCACTTGCATACATGTAAAGTCAATGTTATAGCTTCACTACTTCTGTTTTTATAATGTACTTTTACCCATCCCTTAAGAGCAAAAATAATGCAAACAATCATAGTAAACGTAACAGTATTTTCTAATCTAAAATACTATAGTCACTATACTATAGGCCTGAGATACTTGATTTCATTCACACTACACAACAAACTTATGAAACGATATTATCACCACATCTGACAGATGAAGAAAATGGAGTTTAAAGAGGTAATTTGTGCAAGGTCACAAAGATGGTAAAATCCAGATTAAAAAAAACAAAAAAGTCTAATTCTAAAATAACTGGTTTAACCACAGGGTTAACCCACACAAGAGTCATACCATATCTAGCCTGCTATCCAACCCCAACCATGAGAGAATAATTTACCTATTCATTCAACATCTATTGTACACCAATTATGCTCCTGGTGCTACGCTAGGCTCTCCTAATGATCACTTGTAATTCTGAAACACAATAAAAAATGACACATACCAACATTGCTCCCTGGAACCATACTGTTGAGACCCATACTCTGAAAGGTTACACACTCTGTTCATATGCATGTGTGACATGTGTGCTTTTGTTTGTCTTACTAAGCTACACACTTCTTTTAGGCAGGGTGGTACCAGGTTTATTTTTATATTCCTGAAAAATGCCTAGCACAGTGCTTTGCTCATAAAAAGTTCTTAATAAACACTGTTCAAAAATAACACTATGTGTAAACTGAACTAAATTTCCTTGGCTGAGATAAAATGTAAATGAAGATTTTATCTTCTAATCTTCTGTGCAATTATCCTACACTTAAAAAACCATAAATTCCAAAAACAAGACAGTTTTATTATTTTAAATATTCCATTCATAAGCTTTAATAAAATTGTTAAATTTTCATGTAAACAAATATAAAATCTATTCTGATAAATCTCATTTAGTATGTAAATGGACTTTATTTGCTTTTCATATATTATAACCTTAGGTAATGTTCTTTTTATAATGTGGCCTTCCCCTACATATGATTGCACAAGGATAAAAAGATTCCATTTTAAAAAGGATAAATAATAATTTTTCTATTTTTTCTCAGAGCCATTATTATGATTAGAGAACTATATGAATACTTGATTCTGTAAGACATATATAAAAAAAGAAACCACATCCTGGCAGGAATTATTTTATTTCCACTTCTGACAGTGCATTTTGCTTCTTAGTCTTGATAAAAATAAAATCAATTTGAAAGGACAGATTTTAATCTGAGATGATACAGAGCATTTATTTATTTATTTATTTATTTATTTTTGGTGGAAAAAAAAAGATATGTGGCAATTCATACTATGCATTAGAGATCAGAATCTGGCCTTAAGTTTACATGATTGATGGGTTTCTATCTGAACAGGCATAAATGTGAATAGTAACTGTAATAATGCTTACCAGAGAGAGTGGATGTGACCTCAAGCATAAAAGTCTCCCTTTTTATTTTCAGCATTAAATAGCTTCCTCTACAGCAAAATATTTTTGAGAAGCACTAACAAAACCCTATGTATTACTTAAAATATAATACTTAATAACACATATCCATATCCATACCATGATTTCAGTAGACAAACAATGATGTTAACTATTCATAGAAAACCTCATTCAATCACCAATTTCTAAAATTACACGCTTGCCCGGGGTACAAATCATTCATTTGTGAGTTACAATTAAACCTAGAGGACAAAATAATTCATTACATAGTGGTATGTTTTATACTATTTTCTTTAATGACCATACATACAAACACTATTTATTTTACTAGGCCTGAGTATTCTCACTGAATATTCTGTCTGGCTCTAAAATTGAAAACTTACATAAACTCATGCTACTCTCATATGGAAAAAAATACTACTGTGGGTATCTTATGGTTATCAGTCAATTGGCTGGCTCCTAAAGGCTCATAGAAGAGAAAAGGACATCACGCAGTATACTGACCATGTAGCCTTACTGTTAGTAATCTTTGTTTTGTTGTTCCTCCTTATGGAAACAAATATAAAATCTATTCTGATAAATCTCATTTAGTATGTAAATAGACTTTATTTGCTTTTCATATACTATAACCTTTTAATTACAGTCAGGCAGTTTCTCCTTCTTACAGGGCATAATACTGAAACTGAAACCCCTGGGAGACATAAACTTATCTTGCAGAATTGATTTAATTAATCCCTACTCTAATTATTTAGTAATAAGATCTTAGGTAAGTCATCCACATTCCAACCTTATAGAATAATTATGGTAATAAAGGGTAGCAGCATTTACAAATACCAATGAGTTCTAAGCTCTGTGCCACATGTTTTACATATACTGTCACATTTAATATTCAAAATCAACTAACCTTTACAAGGTAAATATAATCATTTCCATTTTATATATAAGGTCACTAAAAACCAGAAATCTGAATTAACACCATCATAAATGGCAAAACCAGGAAGTAAACCCAAGTCTGAGTGACTAAACTAATCATGAAGTGAAATAATACATATGAATAACAAATAATGAAGTGAATAGGTAACTATAAAAGTAAAAAAGGACCAGGAACTGCAATTCCAATAATGGTGAAGTAATTTGAAACAGACTTGTTATCCCATGATAACAATTATAAACTGTGAAAAAATACTAAAAGCAATAAATAAAAACAACTATTTGGTAATCGACCAAAAGAACGCAAAAATAGAAAGAGGCTGAGACCCTTGAAAGAAGAGAATATTACTAGACAAGATCTATATTTGTATAGTTTTTCCTCTAAGGTAAAAATTTGTGGGAGTAGCCAAAACTGAAACAGAAAGTACATTCCTATTAGCTTGAGGTATTAAAGACCAGAGTTCAGGGCTGAAAGAATGGCTGATAAATGGGGTTTTGGGGAGGTAGATTCTGGGAAGTGGGGAGGCATAGGGGGAGAGCTGAAAATTTGCATATACATTCCCACTCCTGAACTATATATACACACAAGGAAGACTCCAAAGAAGGTACTGGAAAGTAATAGCTGAAAGGCTGAAAGGAATTTTTGCTGTTGCCCACTGCATGAGACAAAGAATTTGGAGTTTGAATCCCATAAGACTGACGCCGCTTGGTGAAAAACTTAGGCTTTCCATAGAAATCTCCTAAGGGCCACATTTCAGGAGTAAAGATTTTATCCCTGTATTAAAACAGTTACCCTAGAATTTAAGGAAAACCAGAAGAGATCCACTGTAATAAAACGTAGAACCAAGCCTTTCCTAGACAAAGATAAGCAGCCAGTAATTTAACTGTTAGGTAAAAATAAGTCATATTCTTCAGAGGAAGATAACAGAATCCAGAGTCTCTAAAGTATATAATATACCCAGGATAGAATAAAAAAGTTCGACAAATGGATAAACAGGAATATGTAACCCAAGTTTCATAGAAAAAACAGCAATAGAACAGATTCTGTAATGATTCAGAAAGTACTTTATTATCAAGAACACAGGGCACCTGCCTGGCTCAGTCAGTCAAGTATGTGTCTCTTGATCTTGGGGTTGTGAGTTTGAGCCCATGTTGGGTGGAGACATTACTTAAAAATAAAATTTTATAAATAAATAAATAAATAAATATTATCAAGAACAAAAGAATTCATGAAAGAACCAAGATGCCCTTCAACGGACAAATGGGTAAGGAAGATGGGGTCTGTATACACTATGGAGTATTATGCCTCTATCAGAAAGGATGAACACCCAACTTTTGTAGCAACATGGATGGGACTGGAAGAGATTATGCTGAGTGAAATAACTCAAGCAGAGAGAGTCAATTATCATATGGTTTCACTTATTTGTGGAGCATAACAAATAACATGGAGGACATGGGGAGGTGGAGAGGAGAAGGGAGTTGAGGGAAATTGGAAGGGGAGGTGAACCATGAGAGACTATGGACCCAGAAAAACAACCTGAGGGTTTTGAAGGGGTGGGGGGTGGGAGGTTGGGGGAACCAGGTGGTGGGTATTGAGGAGGGCACGAATTGCATGGAGCACTGGGTGTGGTACGAAAACAATGAATACTGTTACACTGAAAAGAAATTAAAATAAAAAAAAGAAGAAGTAAAACAAAACAAACAAACAAAAACCAAAAAACAAGGGGCGCCTGGGTGGCTCAGTGGGTTAAAGCCTCTGCCTTCGGCTCAGGTCATGATCCCAGGGTGCTGGGATCAAGTCCCACATCAGGATCTCTGCTTAGCAGGGAGCGTGCTTTCTCCTCTCTCTCTGCCTCCCTCTCTGCCTACTTGTGATCTCTGTCTGTCAAATGAATAAAAATATTAAAAAAAAAGAGAAAGGATTAACAAAACTAAGAATTGGTTCTTTGAAAAGGTAGACAAAATTGACAAACATTTAGCTAGACTAAGCAAAAGAAAAGACTCATAAATAAAATTATAAAGGAAAGAGCAGAGGCACCCTGGGTGACTCAGTCGGTTAAGTGTATGCCTTTGGCTCAGGTCATGATCCCAGAGTCCCAGAATCAAGCCCTTCATCTGGCTCCTGGATCAACAGGGAGTCTGCTTCTCCCTCTGACCCTCCCCCATCTCATAATCTCTCTCTCTTTCACTCTCTCTCAAATAAAATCTTAAGAAAAAAGACATTGCAACAGAAACCACAGAAATACAAAGGAAAATAATTTGACTACAATGAATAATAAAATGCCAATAAATTGGACAATCTAGAAAAATGAATACATTCCTAGAAACATACAATCTACCAGGACTAAAGCATGAAGAAACAGAAATCCCAAACAGGCCAATTAATAAGAAGACTGAATTGGCAATCAAAAACCTTATAACAAACAAAAGCTCAGTATTAGATGGTTTCACTGGTGAATTCTACCAACATTTAAAGAAGAATTAATACCAATCATCAAGCAGAGAAAGACAACTATCATATGATCTCTCTGATATGAGGAAGTGGTGATGCAACATGGAGGCTTAAGTGGGTAGGAGAAGAATAAATGAAACAAGATGGGATTGGGAGGGAGACAAACCATAAGTGACTCTTAATCTCACAAAACTGCTGGGGGGAGGGGGTTTGGGAGAAGGGGGTGGGATTATGGACATTGGGGAGGGTATGTGCTTTGGTGAGTGCTGTGAAGTGTGTAAACCTGGTGATTCACAGACCTGTACCCCTGGGGATAAAAATATAGGTTTATAAAAAATAAAAAATTAAAAAAAAAATTTCTAAAAAATTTAAGAGAAGGAAAGGCTTCTAAATTCATTTTTACAAAGCCAGCATTACCCTACTACAAGAGCAGGTAAGAATGCTCTAAGAAAAGAAAACTACAGGTCAATATATCTAATGAATATATTTACAAAAATTCTCAACAAAATATTAGCAAATTGAATTCAACAGTGTATTAAAAGGGTCATACACTATGATCAAGCGGGACTCATCCCTTGGATGCAAGAATAATCCAACAGATGCAAGTCAATAAATGTGACACATCACATTTAACAGAATTAGATCAATATCATATGATCTCAATAGATGCAAAAGAAGCATCTGACAAATTCCAACATCCTTTCATGATAAAAACCCTCAACAAAAATCTCAACATAATAAAACTGATATACAACAAGCTTACATTGAAACCTTCTCTTGTAAGGTCAGGAGCAAGATAAGAATGTCCAATCTCACGACTCATATTAAATAAAATACTGGAAATCTTACCGAAAGCAATCAGGCAAAAGAAAGAAATAAAAGGCATCCAAATCAGAAAGGAAGAAGTAAAATTATTCCTGTTTGTAGACAATATATAGAGAAAAGCCAAGTTTTACATCAAAAAAGTATTAGAACTAAAAGATGAATTCAGTAAAGTTTCACGAAAAAAATCCGTATGCAAAAATTAGTTGCAGTTCAATACAATAACAATGAGCAATCTGAAAAAGAAATTTAAAAAAACAATCTCATTCACAGTAGCATCAAAAATAATAAACTACTGGGCGCCTGGGTGGCTCAGTGGGTTAAGCCGCTGCCTTCGGCTCAGGTCATGATCTCAGGGTCCTGGGATCGAGGCCCGCATCGGGCTCTCTGCTAAGCAGGGAGCCTGCTTCCCTCTCTCTCTCTCTCTGCCTGCCTCTCCATCTACTTGTGATTTCTCTCTGTCAAATAAATAAATAAAAAAAAATCTTAAAAAAAAAAAACAATAAACTACTTACAAATAAATTTAATGAAGGAGGTGAAAGACTTATACAATGAACATTATAAGACACTGATGAAAGAAATTGAAGAAGATACAAGTAAGTGTAAAGATGTTTCATGTTATGGATTAGAAGAATTCATATTGTTAAAATGTCCATACTACCAGAAGCCATCTATAGATACAGTGAAATCCCTATCAAAATTTCAGTGGCACTTTTTTTTTTTTTTTTTTTTACAGATACAACAAATAATCTTAAAATTCATATGGAGCCACTGAAGACCCCTAATTGTCACATCAGTCTTGAGAAAGAACACAGCTAGAGGCACCATACTTCCTGATTTCAAACTCTACTCCAAAGTCAAAGTAACTGAAATAGTATGGTATTGGCATAAAACCAGAGACAAAGACCAATGGAATCAAATGAAGTACCCAGAAATAAACCAATACATACTGTCAATAAGAGCCCACCCTGAAAAGAAGCCAAGAAAATTCAGTGAGGAAAAGATAGTCTTTTCAATAAATGGTGTTGGAATGACTGGATATCCACATGCAAAATAATAAAATGGCACCCTTATCTTATACCACTCACAAAAATTAACTTGATTTTAATTTAATGCTTAAATGTAACACTGGAAACCATAAAACTCCTAGAAACAGGGAAGAAGCTTCTTAACATTGGTCTTGGCAATGATTTTTTTTGATATGCCATCAAAAGTACAAGCAACTGGGGAGCCTCAGTGGCTTAGCTATTAAGCATCTACCTTCAGCTCAGGTCATGATCCCAGAGTCCTGGGATCAAGCCCCATATTGGGCTCCCTGTTCAACGGGAAGCCTGCTTCTCCCTCTCCCACTCCCTCTCACTGTCTCTCTCTGTCAAATAAATAAGTAAAATCCTTAAAAAAGAAAAGTACAAGCAACAAAAGCAAAAAAAAAAAAATCAGTGAGACTACATTAAACACAATTCTATACTGCAAAAAAAAAAAAAAAAGAAAGAAAGAAAAAAACAAAAAGAAAAGAACGAAAAGAAAAAGCAACCTATGGAATGGAAGAAGTACTTGCAAATCTTGTAATTGATAAGGGGTTAATATCCAAAACACATAAGGAACTCCTACAACCGAGCAGCAAAAAACCAAATAATCTGATTTGAAAAATGGCAAAGAAAATAAACAGACATTTCCCCAAAGAAGACACACAAATGGCCAAAGGTACAAAAAATTTCCCAACATCACTACTCATCAGGAAAATGCAAATCAAAACCACAAAGAGATATCACTTCACACCTGCTAGAAGGGCTATTATCAAAAATACAAGAGACTGCAAGTTCTGGTAAGGATGGGGAGAGGAAGAACCCTTGGGCACTGTTGGTAGGAAAATAAATTGGTACAGACACTATGGAAAACACTATGGGAGGGTTCTTCAAAATATTAAAAATAGAACTACCATATGATCTAGTAGACCCACTTTTGGAATATATCTGAAGAAAATAAAATCAATATCTCAAAGAGATATCTGTACTTCCAGGTTCATTACAGCACTGTTTACAATAGCCAAGACATGGAACAACCTGTGTCTATAATTGGATGAATGCATAAAGAAAAAGTGATGTGTATTTATGTGTGTGTGCTTATAATATGAAATATTATCCATAAAAAGAAGGAAATCCTGCCATTTGTGACTACATGGATGAACCTTAAGGGCATTATGGTAAGTGAAATAAATCCAACAGAGAAAAACAAATACTGTATGATCTCACTTACTTGTGGACTCTAAAAAAGACTGAACTCAGAGAAACAGAAAGTAGACTGGTAGTTGCTGAGGTGTGGTGGGAGATAAGGTGGGAGAAATGGGTGAAGGTGGTCAAAGGGTACAAACTTCCAGTTACAAGATGAGTAAGTCCTGGGGATCTAATGCACATGATAGTGACTACAGTTAACAATACTATATTTTATATCTGAAAGTTGCTAAGAGAGCAGATCTCACACACCACACACATATGTACCCTTCCCCAGTGTAATAATATGAGAAAGAGATGGATATGTTAATTAACATTATTATGGTAATCATCTGTAATATACATTTATATCAAATCATCACATTATAACACCTTAAACTTACATGTCAATTACTACTCAATAAGCTTGGTCAGAGGGAAGAGGTAATTCTGTCCTTATTTCCATGATGACATTCATGTATACTTGAGAAACCAAGAAAATCAATGGATAATCCCCTACACCCAAAGAGTTTAGAAAGGTAGCTAGTTACATAATATATGAAAATCAATGATTCTCCTATATATATGTAAGCCATGCCCAATTAGAAAATAAAAACTAGAAACACACCCATTTAATATGAAATACACAATATAAATAAATAACTTAGAATAAACAAATCCAGATATCTATAAGACATGTAATCTGTTTCCAGGACAGACATAATTAATATTCAAAGACTTATTATTCCAACTAAATTAATCTATTATTTTAGTAAGGTTCCTACTAAAATAGCAATAGGATATTTTATTAAAGATTTTATTTATTTATTTGAGGAGAGAATGAGAGAGAGAGAGCATGAGAGGAGAGAGGTCAGTGGGAGAAGCTGACTCCCTGCTCAGCAGGAAGCCTGATGTGGGACTGGATCCTGGGACTCTAGGATCATGACCTGAGCTGAAGGCAGCTGCTTAACCAACTGAGCCACCAAGGTGCCCCTAAATAGCGATAGGATTTTTTATTTTCAAAACTTGAGAGATGATACCAAAGTTCATCTGGTTAAAAATATGTCATTATCTACAAATATTTTGGAAAAAAAAAAAGAGTAGTACAGAGGAGACCAGTCCTTCCAGAACACTGGAAAGATACAGTCATTTAGGAGTTATATACTAGAGAAGAAATAGACAGATAGAAAATATATACTGGAGAATCCTGAAATATACTTCAAAACATGTAAGATTTTTATATATGATAAAGGTGACTTTAAAAAAATCAATGCCAAAAATTAAAATTAAAAGATTAATCAGTAAAAGCTGCTGGTACACTAACAAGATTTGAGATAATTTAAAGATTTAAATATAAAGTATTTTATTTAAAAAAATTTGGAGGGAGGGATGAATTTGCATAGTATAGAGGATTTTTACGGTAGTTAAACTACTGCACATGATACTGTGAGAGTGGGTACATGCCTTTACAAATTTGTCCAAACCTACAAAATGTACGATACCAATAGTGAACCCTAAGGTAAACTGTAGACTTTAGGTGATAATGATGTGTCTATGTAGTTTTATCAATTGTAACAAATGTACAACTGTGGTGGGGAAATTGGTAATGAGGGAGACTATGAATGTTTGGGGGCAGAGGGTCTATGGGAAATCTCTACATGTTTCTCTTAGTTTTGCTGTAAACCTAAAACTGCTATAATAAAATCTCTTAACAAAAATTAATCTGTAAGGGTGGGAAAGATGTAATGGTGTTATATATTTTATAATATTGGAAATAAACAGAAGCCATAAAAGGAAAGACTGATTATTTGACTAAAACTTAAAATTCCAGCATGGGAAAAAAGAAACTACCATAAATCAAGTTGAGTGCAAATTAAATAGCAGAAAAATGTTTGAAATACCTAAGAAAAGACACATTTTATTAGAATACTAAGAGCTCCTAGAAATCAATAATAAAGAGATGAGGGAAAGTCCATTAGTAAAGAACAATGGGTATTCTGCATTTATGTTTAAAAAAAGCATATACAGCATATGCATGTGTATGTTTCATGTATGTACACACATAAACTTGTATGTCAATAGAAGATTTCTGAAATGATACGTAAAACAAGCCAATATAAGTTACTTATGGAAAGTAGAAACATGATGGTTCCAAATTTTACTTTTTATTTTATGCTTTTCCATATTATTTATTTTAAAAACCATGAGTATTGTTTTAACAATTCAAAAGCAAAACCTAACATATTCCTTCTGAAGAAACTCACCAGTAATACACTATTTGAGTAAATATGTCCCTCTCTTTACTCGTTGACAGTATTACATACTGAATTCTATTATGAAGTTAAAACATTTCAAAAAAGGGAGTGACTTACTAAAATCCTGTATAGCAAAAGGCATAAAACTCTGGAATAAGGGAAGTTATCTAAATATAAGTGTAAACTCAATTTTCCTTGTGGACTTTTTTTTTCCTCTCAAACTGTTTTTGAAATACATGCCAGAAAAAAGGAAATAATTATTGTTGTTTTCATTTTGCTTCTTTCAAGTCAGAACTAGAGTTTTCTCTAGAAATTCCTTTCCCTTCACTCCCACTGGGACTCTGGAATCAATTGAGTCCTGTCCTCCAAAGCCCATTACGATCAGAACTTTTTCTCTTATGGATGCTGATTCTCTATCCTCAGCAGTTTTTATTCCAGGAAATTGGCCTCTCTCCCCAAGATTCTAGCTATTAACAAGCAATAGATGCATCAAAAGCAACTTGATCAGTTACATACTCAGTAAAGAATCGTGCAGATGAGGAACAATGACAGTAATTAACGTTAGGATCTGAGTCTTAACCTTTAGTAATCTGAATGAGATACAGTATGTTGCACCTTGTACAGACTTTTCAAGTTTCTCCTCAAACATACTGGATCGAGATGACACTTTTTCTAATTATCATAATGCAATTTCTTTCTGAACATTTAAGTACGTTGGAATTCCTAGCTCATGTAACACCTAAATGGTAAGAGAAATAACCAACACATGTATATATGAAATAGAAGTATTTAACTGTTTCTGTGATACTTTATTGTAGTGATTATGAAACCTAGTATATTCTATTTTTCTTCATGTCCACAGATTTTATGTTTTGGTATGATATCTGGCACATAAAAGTTTTCAAAATGTATAGATTGATAAATACAAGTAAAGACAGGACTGTCACTTATTTACAAACATAGCATATTAGAGTTAGAAAGGGCTTAGAGGTTTTGCAATCCGTAAGAATTCCGTAAGCCGCTCCTACTCTATCCTTACTCGCCACCATAACTACCAATGTCATACTCCCAACAAATATGTGCATTCACTCTCACTGTGAACACACTATTGATGTTAAATCCTCCATCTAAGAAATCAGTCCATTCCAGTTTCAGACATATCCTAGGCCTTGCAATATAAACACTAGAGGGCAAAAGTACAATACCCTTGTATTTTCCCTAGGTTTTTTTTTTTTTTTTTTTTTTTTTACCAGTAATATGGGGTATTTGCTTTACTGTTACTTGTCTATCAAACTATATTGTCCTTATTTTTCAGTTCAAGTTTTCCTAAGTAGATCAGCACAACTCTAAGTAGATATTGTTTCCAATTTCTGTGAGGCACATTCTTATTCAAAAGTCCAGTACTTTTGTATCATCTCCACTTCTAGAGAATCCAATTTTATGGAATAAAAAAATACTCAGGCACACAAGTAGTAATTAGCAGAACTGAGATTAAACAGTAGAGACAGGACCAAAACATTTACATTTTTTAAAAAGCTTTCCAGGTTTTGCGGAAGTATAGTCAGAGTGGAGAACCAATGCTCTAGTAATGTGATCCATAGTTTAGAAAATCAAAACTTACTCTTTAAACCGTCAACTATTCATTTAACCTTGCACTTTATGTTTTCTTTTCTCAAAGTTTCAGAATTCATTTGGAAAAAGAGATAAAAATATAAACCAAAGCCACAAGCCCTTCAGTTTACTGAAAAATTCCAGGAAATAACATGTCTCCACTTTGCAGCATTTCAAATTCTCTAGTTCCAATGTCTGTTTATCTCTTATACCAATTAAAAAAAATATTTAACTGAATTAGCTTCAGAGTCAACTTGCTTTCAATATCACTCCTTCTGGATGCTATCTATATGGAAGGGGCTAATAACAATGTTCTTCATTCACTTCATAAACATCTATTAAGTACCTCTTCTATGCAAAGAATAATTTGAAGGTTTTACCTGCAAGAAGAGTATGTTTTGGAAATTTTATATGTTTCATGCAATAAAAAAGCACAAGGGCCTGAAAACAGGATTTTTTTCCTTTTTCTGTTTTTTATCTTATTATTTAAAAAAAAATAACAGTTCCAGTATAATTAAAATAAAGTATTATATTAATTTCAGGTGTGCAATATAGAAATTTAAAAATTCTATGCATTACTCAGTGCTCACCACGATGTATGTACTCTTAATTCCCTTCACCTATTTCATCCATTCTCTCACCTCCCTCCCCTCCCCATCAGTTTGTTCTCTATAGTTAAGAGTCGTTTGTTTCATTGGCTCATTTTTGTTTGCTTTTGTTTCTTATATTCCACATGAGTGAAATCATCTGGTATTTGTCTTTTTCTAACCAACTTATTTCACTTAGCATTATATTCTAGTCCCATTCATGTTGTTGCAAACAGCAGGATGGCATTTTTTGTTCTGAACAAGTAATATTTCATTCCATATCTATACCACATCTTCATTATCCATTCATCTATGCATGGAAACTTAGGTTGTTTCCATAATTTGGCTATTGTAAATAATGTTGCAGTAAACATAGGGGTGCATATGGGAAAATATGTAGCAGAATGACTGGATCATATAAAATTCAATTTTAATTTTTTGAGGAACCTCTATACTGAGTTCCACTATGGCTATACCATTTTGCATTTTAACCAAGAGTGCACAAGCGTTCCTTTTTCTCTGCATCCTTGCCAAAACTTGTTGTATTTTTTATTTTAACCATTCTGACAAGTGTGAGGTAGTATCTCCTTGGGGTTTTGATATGCATTTCCCTTATGCTGAGTGATTTGAGCATCTATTCATGTTTCTGTTGGCCATCTGCATATCTTCTTTGGAGAAATGTCTGTTCATGTCTTTGGCCCATTTTTCAACTGGATTATTTGGTTTTGGGGTGTTGAGTTGTATCAGATCTTTACATATTTTGGATACTAACCAATTATTGGATATGTCACATGCAAATACCTTCTCCCATTCAATAGGTTACCTTTCAGTTTTGTTAGTTATTTCATTCACTGCGCAGAAGCTTTTTATTTTGATGTACTTCCAATAGTTTATTTTTCCTTTTGTTACCCTTGCCAAGGGAGACATATCTAGAAAAATGTTGCTATAGCTGATGTCAGAGAAATTACTGCCTACGCTGTCTTCTAGGATTTTATGGTTTCAGATATTACATTGTGGTCTTTAATTGATTTTGAGTTTATATTTGTGTATGGTGTAACAAAGTGGTCCAGTTTTCCAAACACCATTTGTTGAAGAGACTCTTTTTCCCATTGGATGTTCATGCCTCCTTTGTCAAAGTTTAATTAACCATATAGCTGTGGGTTTATTACTAGGCTCTTTATTCTGTTTTATTGATCTATGTGTCTATTTTTGTCCCAGAACCATGCTGTTTTGACTACTACAACTCTATGGTGTATCTTGAAATCTGGGATTTTTATACCTCCAGTTTTGTTCTTTTTCAAGATTCTTTTGGCTATTCAAGGTCTTTTGTGGTTCTCTACAAATTCTAATTATTTGTTCTAATTCTGTGAAACATGTTTTTGGTATTTTGATAGGGATTGCACTAAATCTGTACCTTGCATGTGGTACTATGGGCATTTTTGCAATATTTGTTCTTCAATCCATGAGCATGGAATATCTTTCCTTTTGTTTGTGTCATCTTCAAATTCTTTCCTCAATGTTTTATCTTTTTATGTTTTTAAAGATTTTATTTATTTGTCAGAAAAAGAGGGAAGGGTGAGCAAAAGCAGGAGAAGTGGCAAGCAAAGGGAGAAGCAGGTTCCCTGCCAAGCAAGGAGCCCAATGTGGGACTCAAAGGAGATGCTTAAGCAACTGAGCCACTCAGGTGTCCCTCATTAATGTTTTATAGTTTTCAGAGTACAAGTCTTTCACCTATCCCTATGCATTTTATTATTCTTGGTGAACTTGTAAATAGGACTGTTTTCTTAATTTCTCTTTCTCTACACTATTAATGTACAGAAAGACAACATATTTGTGTATGTTGACTGTGTATCCCACAATCTTATTGAATTCATTTATCAGTTCTAGTAGGTTTTTGGTGGAGTCTTTAGGGTTTTCAATATATTGTATCATGTCATTTGCAAAGAGTGAAAGTTTTCAAGTGAGTGAAAGAGTGAAAGTTTCATTTCTTCTTTAGCAATTTGGATGCTTTTATTTATTTTTCTTCTCTGAATGCTGGGGCTAGGACTTACAGTACTATGTTGATTAAACATGGTAAGAGTGGACATTCTTGTCTTGTTCCTGACCTGAGAAAGAAAAATTCTCAGTATTTCACCATTGAGTACAATGTTAGCTGTATTTTTTTTCCATAAAGAGCCTTTATTATGAGCTACATTCACTCTAAACCTCTTTCATTGAGAGTTTTTATGATGAATAATGTTGTACTTTGTCCAATGTTTTTTCTGTCATATGATTTTTATCCTTTCTCTTGTTGATGTGACATGTGACATTAATTGATTTGTGAATATTGAGCTAGCCTTGTATCCCAAGAATAAATCCCACCTGTGGTGAACAATTTTTAAAAATGTATTGATGAAAACTTAGTTTGCTAATATTTTGTTGAGGATTTTTGCATCTATGTCCATCAGAGATATTAGCCCATAGTTCTCTTTTTTTGTAGTGTCTTTATACATTTTTGCTATCAGGGTAATGCTGGCTTCATAGAATGAATCTGGAAGCTTTCCCTACTCTTCTATTTTTTGGAATAGTTTGAGAGGAATAGGTATTAATTCTTCTTTAAGTGTTCAGTAGAATTCACCCAGGAAGCCATCTGGTTCTTAATTTTTGCTTGTTGGGAGGTTTTTGATTACTGATCCAATTTCATAGTTGGTAATCAGTCTGTGAAAATTTTCTATTTCTTCCTGATTCAGTTTTGGGAGATTATATGTTTCTAGGAATTTATCCGTTTCTTCTAGGTTGTCCAATTTGTTGGCATATAATTTTGCATAAAATTCTCTTATAATTCTTCGTAAATCTGTGGTGGTGGTTGTTATTTGTCCTTCTTCATTTCTAATTTTGTTTATTTGAGTCCTCTCCAGTTTTTGATGAGAGTGGCTAAAGATTTATCAATTTGGTTTATCTTTCTAAAGAACCAGCTATGGGTTTCATTGATATGTTCTCTTTTTTTTTTTTAGTTTCTATTTTGTATATTTCTGCTCTAACCTTTATTATTTCTTCCCTTCTACTGGTGTTGGGTATTGTTTGTTCTTTTTCCAGTGCTTTAGTTGTAAGGTTAGGTTGTTAATTTGAGATTTTTCTTGCTTGAGGTACACCTATATGCCTACAAACTTCCCCCTTAGAACAGATTCTGCTGCATTTTGAAAATTTTGGACCATTGTGTTTTCATTTTCCTTTGTCTCCTTTTTTTTTTTTTTTGTTTAAGATTTTATTTATCTATTTGAGAGAAAGAAACAGCAAGAGAGAGTATGAGCAGGGAGGAGAGGGAGAAGCAGGCTCCCCACAAGGAAGGAGCCAGATGAAGGACCAGATGAAGGACTTGATCCCCGAATACTGGGATCATGACCTGAGTCAAAGGCAGACACTTAACTGAGTGAGTCACCCAGGTGTCCCCTTTGTTACCTTTTGATTTCTTTGTTGACCCATTCATTGTTTAGTAGCATGTTATTTAACCTCCATGAGTTTTTGGTCTTACCAGATCCTTTTTTTCTTGTGGTTTATTTCCAGTTTCGTAGGATGTAACTGTTTTCTTTTCTTTTGCTGCTTTTAAAATTCTCTCTTTCTCTAGATTTGGTAAATTTTCAGCTATAATTCCTTCAAATAGATTTTCTGACCACTCTTTCCCCTTTTCTTCTTCTAGGATCCCTATAAAGTGAATGTTATTATGCATGATGATGTTGTTGAGTTCCCTTAATCTATTTTCATTTAAAAAATATTTTTCCTCTTTCTTTTTCAGTTTTATTGCTATTACTCTGTCCACCAGGTCACACTAATCCATTCTTCTGCTTCCTCTAGTCTACTACTTATTCCCTCTAGTGATTTTTAATTTTACTTATTGAGTTCTTCATCTCTTTTGGGTTCTTTATTAGGCATTTTATTCTTTCTTAAGGGTCTCTTTGAGGCCTTCCACTCTTTTCTCAAGTCCAGTGAGTATCTTACGATCATTATTTTAAATTCTCTTTTAGGTATATTACTTACTTAGGTTCCACTTAGGTCTCTTGCTGTGATTTTGTCCTATTCTTTCAATTAGGGCATATTCATCTATCTCATTTTGTCTAACTCTCTGTATGCATTTCTATGTGATAGGAAATGCCAGCTCTATCACCTGCTCTTGAAAGTAGTGGCATTGTAAAGAAGAGATCTTGTTCCCTGCAATGTAATGTTCCATGTTCACCAGAACCTGGTGTTTCAGGGGTACTTCCTGTGTGTGTTGCCTGTACCCTGCTGTTGTGGCTCAGCTGCATTTGTCTTCAGTTCAGCTGTCTGCAATGGCTCTCTTTGTGTGTTAGAGGCATGGTTTGGTCCCTGTGTTATTAGTGGGCCAGTGTGGGGCCACCTTGGGCTTGAGATGAATCAGAGCAGGCATTTGCCAGAACTGTGGTAACAGCAAACTGCAGTGTGCTCTCCCTGTGTTGTCCTCTGAGAAGCTTATATTGATGAGTGGGGCCTGTAGTCAGATCAGAAGTCTACCACTGGGGGTCATAGTGGGATTGGTGTGTGTGGTTATTTTTCCCTCTCCCCCAAAGACAAGAGTCTGTTTGAAGTGGTGCTTGCCCGTGTTGTACAATGTGACACTTGTCGCACTGCTTTGGATTGACTCCTCCTGAGGGCAGGTCTGCAGGAGAATGCATGGGCAAGGCATGTGGGGCCAGAAGGTTTGCACTGGTGTGCCATGGAAAGGGATCTGTCGCTACTTGAGAAAGCTCCTGCCCTTGGGCTGGAAGGGGTGAATCTATAGGAGAGGAAGGGGGTTTGGGGGAAGGTGACGTGCTGTTAGGAAGGTACTTGAGGGTCTGCTGCAGGAGGAGACCTGTAGCTGCCTGGGAAAGCACTTGTCCCAACTAGGATAGAGGTGGTAAATCTGTAGACAAGAGTGGGGGTGGGATGTGCTATTAGCAAGACAGTGTTTACATTGCACTGGTTCCTACACGTGTCCATTTGCCTAGGCTGGGGTTAGGCGAGGGAAGTGGTGCCCACTAGCTCTTTTATTACTGGACAAGTCTCCAACAGATCCCTGCCCCTCCAGCACATACTCTGAGATTAGTAAATAAATCTCTCTTCCTTATACCCTATGCATTTTTCAACTGCTGCTTCTAAGCTGTATTTCATTAGAGCTGTTTGTTCTGCTGTCTCTTTAAGGGTGGGGACTCAGTTTCCTCTTACCCTGCTGGCCCTGCCAGAGCTGAGCTTGCTGGTTTTTAAAGTTCTAGGTGTTAAGTCCCACTAATTATAAGAACCCACAGAACTATGCTCCTTGGTTTTCAAAGCCACATGTTATGGAGTTTTGTCTTCCTTATATAGGTTCCTGTGTTTGGGGTGCCTGGTGTGAGGGCCTGTTTATTTCCTCTATCCATGTCCTCAGCATCTTTCCCTCCTGCAGACAGTCCTGTGGGTCAGTCTGACTTCTGCCCACATCTCTTACCCTGTTTGATGTGTCCTCTTCTCTACATTTATCTACAGAGAATCTGTTCTACCGGTCTTTGAGTCATTTTCTGGGTTATTTATACTGATGTGGATGTTACCTAGTTGTAGCCACAAGATAAGGTGAGCTGGGGATCCTTCAACTCCATCTTTCTTCACTCCCCAAACAGGAGTTTATAATGCTTTACCTTCCTTCCTTGTCAGAAGTTCAAACACAAGAAAATATACATAAAACACTCTCACTGAACTTGTGAAATAAGAGTATACATCCTATGTAAGTTTTATTACATGAAAAATTTATGACAATTATCTAAATATATGGGAGATGATCATAAAGAACATAAAAATATACTGATAATCTATACCACATGCCAAATTATATATTAGAAAGATTTCATTAGAATTATCTTTACTAGAATGAGCTGTAGAATTAGTGTTAAAAATATATAGTGGTTACATTCATTTTGAAAGATTAAGAATATTTTTAAATTTGAATTTAAAGTGAATTTCTTACTCATGAAAATAAAAAGTGGCTCTGGTTTGAATCAAAACTGGCAAAGGGGGGCGCCTGGGTGGCTCAGTTGGTTAAGGCCTCTGCCTTCAGCTCAGGTCATGATCCCAAGGTTCCGGGATCGAGCCCCACATCAGGCTCTCTGCTCCTCTCTCTCTCTCTCTCTGCCTGCTTCTCTGCCTACTTGTGATCTCTGTCTGCCAAATAAATAAATAAAATCTTTAGGAAAAAAAAAAACTGGCAAAGGAAAAACTAACTCAAGTTCATTTACAAAGTGTAACTATCAATAAAATTAAAAAATGTAAACACAAAACTATCTCTAAAGTCTTTAGAGAATCTTATTTGTTGATACATATAATATGGATACAAGTTTTCATCATAAAATAGTAACCCTATTATTTGAACTCTGAGCTCAAGTAAACAAACAAAATGGTAGATATTGTTTCATAATTTAAAAAACAGTTATAGAGTATATGGGCAAAAATATTATAGAGAAGCTATGTTCAAGAAACTTATTGCTAAATCATTATAAACAAAATATGTACATCTACTCATAGACCATATCTTGTCACAAGTGAGACAACATCTTTCCCAGGAAAAGAAAATTTTCTTGTTTTTAGAAATTAATTTTTCTGCCCTAATTTTATTCTCAGTTCAAAAACATAGATTAGAGAGTGTTATTGCTTAAATTGTGTCACTTCCCAAAATATGTTTAAAAACTAATTCTTGACACTTGCTTGTTAACTTGTTTGCAAATAGGGTTTTTATAGATGTAATCAAGTTAAGGTCATACTGAATTACGGTGGGCTCTAATCTGACTGTGTCCTTATAAAGAAGAACAGAAAAAACATAGCAACCTAGGGAGAAAACCAGGTAATGAGGGAGGCAGAGACTGAAATAATGAGTTTATAAACCAAGGAATGCTAAGGACTGCCAGGAAACAACAGAAGCAAAGAGAAAGGAATATAACAGAATCTTCGCTAAAGCCCTCAAAAGAGCTTTTAAACTTTCACCTTCAAGATTTGTGAAAGAGTAATTCCTTAAAATTTGAGCCATTCAGTTTGTGGTAACTTGTTACAGCACACCTAGAAAAGTAATATAAAGACCCAAACTACTGTTTACTTCTATTTTTCTAGTGTGATTATCAGTTTCTCAGACTAAGCATCAGCGCATACATAAAAGATACTAAAAATATTTTTTTTTTTTTTTTTTTTTAAGATTTTATTTATTTGTCAGAGAGCGAGCGAGAGCAAGCACAGGCAGACAGAGTGGAAGGCAGAGTCAGATGGAGAAGCAGGCTCCCCGCGGAGCAAGGAGCCCGATGTGGGACTCGATCCCAGGACGCTGGGATCATGACCTGAGCCGAAGGCAGCTGTTTAACCAACTGAGCCACCCAGGCGTCCCAAAATATTTATTTTTTTGAAGAAGAAAATTCTTCAAGTCACTCTACCTTGCACATGGATTATTTCTCCAAATAATAGTGGCTGATACAAAGTTAAAATTTTAGAACAGGCAGTGAGTCCATGAACACCCAAGTAAAATTACTTGCAAAATTTGTAATGTACATTCAAATACGCAAAGGTCAACAATCATTTTTTTTTTAACAACTACATTTTTAAATAGTGAAATATTTTTTAGGGTCTTTGTTTTTTTAATTTATTTAAATTTTGTTAGCTAACATATAGTGCAATATTGGTTTCTGGAGTAGAATTCGGTGATTCATCACTTACACATAAGAGATGCCCTCTTTAAAAAAGGAAAGAAAACAGATGGACATATGGAAAAGGGTAAAGGAAAAAAAGAGGGAACGAACCACAAGTGACTTTTTTTTTTTTTTTAAGATTTTATTTACTTGGGGCGCCTGGGTGGCTCAGTGGGTTAAAGCCTCTGTCTTCGGCTTGGGTCATGATCCCAGGGTCCTGGGATCAAGCCCCACATCGGGCTCTCTGCTCAGCGGGGAGCCTGCTTCCCCCCCCGCCCCAACCTGCCCTACCGCCTGTCTCTCTGCCTACTTGTGATCTGTCAAATAAATAAATAATATCTTTCTTTAAAGATTTTATTTACTTGAGATAGAGAGAGCAGGAGTAGGGGGAGGGGAGGGGCATTGGGAGAGGGAAAAGCAGACTCCCTGTGGAGCAGGGAGCCTGACATTAGGCTTATCCTAGAATTCCGGGATCATGACCTGTACCAAAGTCACACACTTAACTGACTGAGCCAACCAGGTGCTCCCACTTGTTTTCTTTCTTTAACTCCACATATGAGTGAGATCATATGGTATTTTTCTTTCTCTGACTGACTTATTCCAATTAGCATAATATACTCTAGTTCTACCACATCATTGCAAATGGGAAGATTTCATTTTTTCTGATAGCTGAATAATATTCCACTGTGATGTATGTAAATATATATATATACCACAACTTCTTTATCCATTCAGTTGATGGACATTTGGGCTATCTCCATAGTTTGGCTACTATTGATAATGCTGCTATCAACATCAGTGTGCATGTTCCCCTTTGAATCTAAACAGTGATTTTTTTTATAAATTGCTTTTTCATATGTTTAAACATAAACTGCCTGTTGGGAAAATGCAATGAATAAAATTTAGTAGCAATATGACAACATGATGATGTAAAAGAAATCTGGCATAAGTATAACAGACAAATTCATTATTTCTTTAGACAGAGTTGAGCCTGTCATAAGAGAACCTGTTTTCAATAATTTTGCAAAAAGTAGAATAACTATATCACCTATTTATTGAATTATAAACTATGTAAGTGCTAAATAGCTAGGATATTTACTTATATCATCTATCCCATTTAATCCTTGATATTATATTATTATTAGCACCTAAATTTTAAAGATGTACAAACTGGTGGTCAAAGGGAATCAGTAATTTGTCTAAGGTCACATAGTTGGAAGGTGTGGCAGTTTTGTGGTTGATTAGTCAGTCTTAATATGCTCTTTGAATTTGTGTTCTTATACAGCAGACTTATAAGCCATACTTGGTATGTTCTACTTGCCTTTCAAAGTACAAAAAGTTTTTATGACTATAATATTCCAATTAGCCTTAAAATATGGGAAATAAGTGAAATAGCACTTTTGATGAAAATTATAAATATCTGTGGCTTATTAATGACATGGTCATAAGCAGAATGGAATTCAAAGAGAACAAAGGGCTGGTTCTTAATATAATGTGGAAGAAATACAAATTAGAGCTATCTGATATAAGACGTATTGCTGTGGTTAAAGAATAACTTAAGATCAAAATAGGATATGAAATGGGAATGAGTTAAAAAATATTAGAGAAAAAATGTGATAAAATTGGTTGCATATGGAGAAGCAGTACATATAGAAACTATTTCTACTAATTTAGCAGTGGTCAATTTAAAGCATTTTTAAATGCTTTAAAAGCATTTTAAATGGAAAGAGAGCACACAAGTGGGAGGAAAGGCAGAGGAAGAGGGAGAGAGAGAATCTCTAACAGACTCCCCACTGAGTGCAAAGCCCCCCACGGGGCTCAACGCCACAATCCAAAGATTATGACCTGAGAAATCAAGAGCTGGACACTCAACTGATGGAGCCACTCAGGTGCCCCATTAAAAATTTTCTTAAAAGAGTTAAGTTGATCATATCAAACTAAGAAAAGATTTAAATCATGATTAAAGTACAAGAAAGCCTGTTTTAGAGAGGATTACTAAAACTGCGCAAAGGGTTATTAGAAACAACTTCCTACTCCTGAGAGCTGTTACACTAGATCAGTTTGCTGAAGGAAGCAGTGGAAACTAGTTTTTTAAAGATCCTTAGGAACAGAAGGCATACATTACTAGCAGCTCAGAAAGGGTTAGGTGTGTCTCTGCCAGAAGGCAGCCGGTGGATAACCACTCTTCGTTCTACAAAGCCCAGTGACTGCATAATAATGCTATTCTTATAACTGTGAGGCAAGGGCAACACAGCTGCTTTTTCCTTTCTTTGGTGATCAAGATTTGCTGTCCAAAAGGTTGAAGAATAATTTGAATGTAATTAGATGAAAATTTCCCCAACAGAAAAGCAAGAATTAATTTTGACTCTAGTTACTGAAAGAAAACTCAGAAGCTGTACACTGGACTTTTTAAACATTTATGTCCTCCTTTACTTAGAAAGTATTCCTCTACGTACAACTTAAAAAGCAGACTCGTCTGCGAGATGACCTTAGGCTTACGAGTTGAATTACTACTAAATAAAAAACTCTGAGCTTATCTACAGTTTGTATAAAATCTTTTGAAAAATTCAATTTTAATGCATTCTACTTAAATTTTTATGAGTTTATTTTTATTTCATTTTATATTCATCTACTTAAGTCTTTATATTTCATGAAGATGGAGAAGGCAGATTCCTTATAGTTAAAATTTTTTCTTTAAAATACAGTGAATTTCGGGGTGGCTGGGTGGCTCAGTGGGCTCAGGTCATGATCCCAGGGTCCTGGGATTGAGCCCTGCATCGGGCTCTCTGCTTGGCAGGGAGCCTGCTTCCTCTCTCTCTGCCTGCCTCTCTGCCTACTTGTGATCTCTCTCTGTGTCAAATAAATAAATAAAATCTTAAAAAAAAAAAGAAAGAAAAAAAGAAAGAAAATGATCATTTCTTAAAAAAAAAAAATACAAAAAAAATACAGTGAATTTCTTTCCAGGCAAACTTTCCCTTTAACTGGTAATATAATTAATTTCAATTTTGAAGAGGGCACTGTGGTCCACAATCCTTGGCTGACTCTTCTTCCAAGAGCAATAAGAGCTGCTGAGAAAGGAACTAAAAGTTCCATGAGTTCTTTTGATGCAGGAATCTTACAAAATATAAAGCTGTGAGGAATGTAAAGGGATTACTTCCCAAGATTTTGGAACACTTCAGAACAGTTGTTAAAAATAAGTGAAAAACAAATGCTGGAATTAAACAAAAAAATTTCATAAATGGTATGGATATAAACAGAAAAGAATTCTAACCTTTGAAACTATTCAGTATTGTAGTTAGATGATTATGTGTCCAAGATGATACAAATGGCAGTGTTTTCAAACATGGCTACTTAATTTCTGTTATTTAAATTTTTATTTTATATTTAGGGATTTAATGCAGCTCTATACTATGAAATACAATATGCAGAGAGCTTAGTGTAGTTTTTGACAGGCAAAAATGCTCAGGAAAAAAGCAAAGAAAGAAAGAAATAGCTTAGCTATAGAGAAATATCTATATTAGCTATGCATAATATATAAAGTTTTTATACTAAAGAACACTGTTTTTCTTCATTAAAATGCAAGATAATACTACCTTTTTCTACATACTAAACAACAGAAAACTCATAATATAAATATTTCATTGCTTGCCTCCAAGAAATTGTTGACATCCTCTGTGGCCATCTGCCAAGGTGGTCATTCCTTTGTGTGTGATGGAATTAAAGAAGTATCAAGGTTCTGTGGATTGATGACAGAAAATATTCTGTGCTCTTGGCTTCTGGTATTTATTTCCTTGGTCCTGTTAAAAAGGAAAGAAAAGTGAATTTACCAATTCTGAACAGATAGCCAGTTATTCTGTATTTCTTTAGAGTCACATTTAAGGACATTTTGAGATTTTTATGAGTTCTCATTAAGAATCATAGAATTTTAGTCTTACACAAAAGACTTGCTACATTCATGAATGCAAGTAAGAAAAAGCTATGTCAATCAGAGGATTCAATCCCCACACTTCACAGTATGGGAAACTGAAATCTAGAGAGGTTAAACAACTCAACCAAAGCTACAATTAGTGGCAGAGCTAGCATGAGAAAACAGTTCTTACTACTCCCAGTTCAGGGCTTTTTCTTCTGATTGTATCTCAGCAGGTACAAGAGAAGAATCTTTTTTTTTTAAACTTAAGTCTTTTGAGAGAGAGAAAGAGAGAATGAACGAAGGAAGGGGCAGTGGGAGAGAATCTTTCATGCAGACTTCCTGCCAACTGAGGAGATTGACACAGGGCTGAATCCTACAACCAATGAGTTCAGGACCCTAGTCAAAAACCAAGAGTTGTACGTTTAACCAACTGAACCACCCAGGAGCCCCAAGAGAAGAATCTTTGGAAGAGGAAGGGAGACTGGGAAAAGCTAACTTCCCAGCCTCAATGCTTAGGGAAAATTCTAGAAACAACAAAAACCACAATAGTTTAATAATATTTAGATTAATTCATAGCACAGGACTTGTTCAAATAAATATTTTATTAAAGTATGACTAAGATATAGTTTTATTAATAAACTAAAATTTTACCATTAAATTTCTGAATTTCACCCAGAGCAATGATCATTTATTTTTCCAAATTCTTATTACTACAACAATCTATCATCCACATAGCAAAAGTGTTATTTTTATTAGAGTAACACAGTGACATTTTTAAAAAGAAAACTAGGTTATAGACTGCTTCGCTCAAAATTCTCCAAAGTTTTCCCATAACTGTTAGGCTAAAGTCTTACCCTACGTTACATGATTGGGCCCCTGTTTACCTGTCAGTCTATCTCACCACTCTCCCCTTGTTTGGTATTCTATAGCCTTAGTGCCTTCTGTTCTTCCTTGAATATGCTAAGCACACTTATGGTTTATGTCTTTGACCTTGGTCTTCCCTCAGACTGAAACTCTTTTCCCCAGAGAGCCACATGTTTATTCCCAATAACCAAACTCTCTTTCTTTTCCCTTGAGAGCTCCATAGCCTGTTTCAAGAATCTGCTCTAAAGTCACTTCCCAGAGAGTCTTTCTCTTACTATCTAGCCATGCAACTTCCACACTCAAACCTCCTTCTCAATGGCCCCTTTCTTTATACACACACTGGCTTTATTTTCATTCATGGTATTTATAATTTCTAAATGTTATAGAGTCCAACACAATCCTTATAGGAACCAGATGTGTTTGGAAATACTTGCATTTTAAAAGATAATACGGTACATGTAGTGTAATTATGTAACACATTTCTCTTCCCTCTGTATCTGAGAGGTCTAGTTGGTTAACATGTTCCTCTTCCCTCTGCATCTGAGAGGTCTAGTTGGTTAACACGTCTACAGGAAAACATGTATTCATTCTAAGTGAGATTTTTTTAAAAAGGCAATAAATAGTCTCATATCACTTTTACTACTAAACAAATTAAGATTAGGTCAGGTTTTACCACGATATGAATTATAAACACTTTCAACTTCAGAGCTTTTTGATTTTAGAATTGCACAGAAGAGATTACTGAATATCCTATCCGTTATTTGTGGAATATTCTATAAATCAGTTTGTTGATTGCCCGTCTCTCCTGTACGCACAAGGAGACTGCCTGTCTCTCCATTACACAGAAAGGAATGATCACCTAGTATGCTCATTAGATCAAGGATCTTTTTTTCTGCTGTATGCCCAGTGCCTAATAGATAAGTATTTGATCAATATTAGTTAAGTGGATAAATGAAGGCTTCTGTAAGGACCAGCTATTTTTGTTTTTTACATTTTAAGTAAACCCTATCCTGTAATATATTCTTTTCAACTGAAGGAATAGTATGAAAGCATTGTAAAAGCTTAAAATTATTTCTTCTTTTAAGGTTCACTAAAAGAAAAAAAATATGACAAATGGCATTTCAAGAAAACTACAGAAACAACACCTAGAGTATGTGATACAGTAAGAGTTTTTAGCTAGAAGTCCACAGATCCAGGTTTGGCCTTCTTTGCATTCCTATTTTCTATTTAATTCCTTATCTATCATTCATCCATCCATCTTTATATATTTAGCTCTTTCTCTCTCGTTTGGGTATCTCACCATTCTTTTTTTTTTAAAGATAGATTTATTTATTTATTTATTTATTTATGTAACACAGAGAGAGAGAGTGAGATCACAAGTAGGCAGAGAGAGAGAGGAAGGGAAGCAGGCTCCCTGCTGAGCAGAGAGCCCGACGTGGGACTCGATCCCAGGACCCTGAGATCATTACCCAAGCTGAAGGCAGCCGCTTAACCCACTGAGCCACCCAGGCGCCCCGATATCTCACTTTTCTTTGCCCAATGCATTATCTGTAAGACTAGACGATTGAACTCAATGGTCGTTAGCAGTTCTATGATTCTACTAACAGTTAAATAATTGAGGTAGTAATCACTGATTATCCCAGAATTGGCTGACCAGTCGGAAAGACACATAAACTTGCTCATCTAATCACAGCAACAGAAATACAGACTAGTTTTAAATTAAATTTAGCATGTGTGTCCAATGCCAAGGAAATGACACGTGTCCCAAACATGTAGTTTTATATATATCTATATAGATATATATATGCATATACACACACACGACACTGAACTTTTGTGTTTCTGCATAAGAATATGCCCAATAATACAAATATTTATTGACTATTTACTCTGTACCAGGCACTATTCTAAGGTCTTTACATATATTGAACTTAAAATAATTCTATTAGATAAGAATTAATTTTACCCATTAATGGGTAGTAGTGGTAAAGTAGTAGATTGTACCACATCCTCTTTCCCTAGCACACCTCCATTGAAGGTATATGTATATAGCTCTGCTCTGAGACTTTGGGCCTGGGCTTGCTTTGACCAATGGGGTAACATAAGACATCATGCGGACAGCCACATGAAATACGCTTGTGCAAGGGACAAGAAATATGCTTGTGCAATTGCACTTCTTCCCTTGTTATCTAGTTTTTCTTTTCTTTTCTTTAAGTAGGCTCCATGCCCTGTGCAGAGCCTAATGTTGGGCTTGAACTCACAGCCCTGACATCAACACTATCAGCTGAGATGAAGAGTCTGACGCTTACTGACTGAGCCTCCCAGGTGCCCTCTTGTTTTTTACTCTGAGGAAAAAAAAATGCTTTAGTTAGTTCCATGGCAAAGGAGAGATATTTGGCTCAGACTTAGACGCATTCTCCACTTGGATCCATGTCCTACTTCAACGTACCCACAGACTCCTAGCAAAAACGAAAAGCTTATTTTGGTATGCCAGTGAGATTTTATGGTTTGTATTATAAACCATCATCAAAAGCTCACTGACAAACTTTTTTACAGACAATAAAAATGAAGGGCAGAAACTGAGTAACTTATCTAATCTTTCACAGTTAGTTAAGTGATATGGGTTATGAAGCCTACCAAGTCTGGCTCAAGGGCCACTCTCTTAACACCTATACTATAGTGTCACTACATTATATTGCCTGTATTATATGTTATTAATTCATTTATTAACATAGTAGCAGGTGGTTTGGCATACATTAAAATTCATAATTATAAAGGTAGTCTAGCTATCAATAGACAAAGTTGTCTTGCAGTGAAATGTTTCTTCTGAAAAAATTAGTAAGTATAAAATAAATGTACTATTTCCTAGAAGCAGATTAATAAGATTTTATATATCTTGAGGTGGCTTTCCAGTTCATCCTGCTACCATACAGTAACCTTCAGTGCTGATATCTCCACGACACAATTCCACTCTTTGACCTTGGCTGACTAATTCAGGCATGTATCTATGATTCAAACTCGATCACTTAGATTTCTCTCCTGGAATTTTGAAATTTGGACCCATCACGGGGAGCCACCATCAATGGCCCTCTACTGGAAAAAGCTGAAATCTCCAGAGCTGCTCCTGTTACATTCTTTCCCACCTGTCAATTCTATGATGGTATCTTCCCAGACAAATGTACTTTTTGAGTAAGTTTACTAAAACCTATTTTTCTTGTTGTAACCAAAAGAAATTTAACAAAGTAGATTTAAAAAATCCATTGCTTTTATTATAATTTAAAAGTGCAAAGATTTCATAAAGAAGAGACCTGATAAAGCCTGCATTTGTTTTACATTCTATCAAAGTAATTTTGTAATTTATAGTTATGGATTGTATATTTCCTGAAAACTAGCTAGAAATCCTTCTATATTTTGAGAGCGAGCATCCATGGACTGTCTGTGAATAGAATTACATTTCAGTAAAGTTGAATAAAGTCAGTTTTTCTTTGCAATCCTATTTATTTTATGCATTTAAAAATGTTTTATGATGAGCTTTATATATTCCTTTTGATACAAAAAGCAAGTAAACATATGGAATTATCTTCATCATTAATTCAACTCAGAAACTATATATGAGACCCAAATATATTCTAGACATTGTTTTGGGTCCTGCGGATACAGCAAGGTCTCTGCTCTCATAGAGTAGTGATAGGAAAGAGTATGTGGATATAAGTTGAAAATTTTGTAGTACGATTAGTAATGAACCTGATAAATCTATACAGTAAAGCGATAAAAGTAGCTTAAATGTGTGAGGGTATGGTGGCAAATGCCTGAAGAATATTTATGTGCAATCCTTAATCTATTCCTAGACTGAAGAGGGATACATCAGCATAGGGAGCTCTGTCAGAAATCATATGTAAGAATAAATAAAAAGCGCAATCACCACCACAGTGGCATATTTATCTCACACTTTTTACTTTACCAGTGATTTTCATATCTCAGTGATTTCATATATTACAATATGACCTCTTAATACTTCATTGAGATGAACAAGTGAGAAAATGGAGCCTCAGAAGTTTGAGAAACTTGACCACTTTGTGTAGTGGCAGAACAAGGGCTACTGTCTGTTTTTCAAGCCTCCTAGTTTTATTTCTGTTATATCACAATACATCATCTTTACAAAAGACAATTAGTTTCACAAAAGGCAGGGGTGAGGACTTTTTTTTTACTTCTATGAGATACTTATGGAGTGGGACTGAGAAGCAACATTATTGGAATCACACAGAAGCTGCTGGTGACAAATTGAATATCTTCTGTCATCAGGCATATGCTCAAATTAGTAAGAACTTTGGAATGGTGTGATAGACTTGGTAGTGGAAAAGTTTATGAGTTCATTTTCTCAACTGGTAGATTTAACCATTTAGCGCAGGAGCTGGCAAACCTCAGCCTGTAAAACAAATCTGGTCTGACACCTGTTTTTGTATGATCTATGAGCCAATAATGGTATTTACATTTTTAAATGGCTCAAAGCATCAAAGGAAAAAAGTTCTATGACATCTGAAAATTAAATAAAATTTAAATTTCAGTGCCCATAACTACAGCCATACTCATTTGTTTATGTATTGCTATGGCTACATTCACACCTTAGCAGCACATGAGTAGTGCAAGAGACATGCTGGCCTGTGAAGCCTAAAATATTTATTATTGACCCTTTACAGAAAAGATTTTGACCCCAATCTAGAAGATCACAGTTTTCCAAGGAGTTCGTAATGTAAACAGCAGTAATGACATCTATTTAAATCTGTAATTAAAAAAAATTAATAATGGCATAGTTGAATATTTCTTCCCCTTAAGAGCATCCAACGCATTTGAGTGAATGACTATCATAGGGACCTTAGAAGCATGCTTGTTTCTAAGCCACTCAGCTATTCATGAGGTTAACACATGGTGTCTGTGAATATTACAGAAGTTTAAATTGTTTAGCTCTTAGTCCTACCTTTTGAAACTTATTGTCTCATAGATTGTTGGTTAAAGATAGGAAGCACAAAGAACTTCTGGTGGCATATAATTAAGGAGAAGCATACAATTACTATGAAGCCTGTGAATTTGCATTAGGACAACCATCACCAAATCTGTAAATTGCACATATCTAATCAAAAGGAACGCCTTAAAGTCTCAAATACTTTTAAAAAGTCATAATTAAAAAGAATATGGTCTTATCCCTAATTTTCTTGAGTAGAATTTTCTTTAGAAATTAAAACCAGCTGATGTCAAAAGCGCAGAAGATGAAGAACTCCAAAAGATGAGATCATAAAAGCAGTCTGTCACCTACTTTTGATGTTGTAACTTAGAGTTACTTTTCAGTATATATGTGAATACTCATTTGGCCACAAAGTCAAGTATTATTAAAAATACTGTTATAATTTTAATTTACTATTGTCAAATCATTTTTCTCCACATAATTGAAGATAAATAGCAAACAGGCCACTTACTAGCAGAGACAGCACTTGGATATCTTTACTATGTATAATAAATCCTAGTTTATAGGGTTGCTAGAGCTAGAAATAATCAAGAACCAGCTGGACTAGGAAGTGAAGTTCTTGTCCACATCCATCACCCAGCCCAGGGTGGTACAGACCAAGTATGTTGAAGCCATAGTCAATAAGAACACCAAGGGGAAAGAATTAATCATCTCACTGACAAGTTCTACATATGTCCCTGGGAAACTACATGACGTAGCACATGTACTCATTGATGTGGGAACAGGCTACTATATTTTCTACATAGCTGAAGATGCTCTTTTTTTCAGGAAGAAGACAGACTTCCTCAACAAGCAAATGGAGAAAATCCAGCCAATTTTGCAGCAGAAGCATGCCATGAAACAGGCTGTTATGAAGATAATGAACAAAAAGATTCAGTAACTCACAGCCGTGGGGCAACTCAGACTATTGTCAAAGCCTGAGAGCTTGTTTCAGGAAAGGGGCAGAAGGACCCTGCTTTAGGACCCTGTGACTTTGTGGTTATGGTTTCCTGGGGTCAGGGAAGAGAACGGTCTTGTGTTTAATGTTAATAAGTACACCAGCTGGGACCAAAAAAAGAAAAAAAAAAAAAAAGAACTCAGTACCTAGAGGTAAGAACAGAAAAGAGAGAATGAAGTAAGAGGTATTAACAATGTCCTTTATTTATATACAGAGAAATAAAAAAGGTCTAGAAAATGCTTACTTAGAAAAAAAGGATAAACTGAATAGTCTCTACAGATGACCAAATTATCCTTCCCTCTTAATTTCCAGACAATTCCTCGACCAAAATTTTTGGGAGCCAGATGCATTTTGGAATGAAGTTTTTAGAATTTTGAAAGGCAAGCTTAAATTTAACTATCAGACATGCAGAAGCTTTTTTAAAAAATGTATTGTACGGTGACTAACATAACATAATCAAAAGTAAATAAATAAAAAATAAAACACAAATTCTTAATGTCTAAAAGACATCAGAGACTGCTTAGTACCAAACTATAATTTCAGGCTTCTTGTCACTGAAGATTAATAATTGGTTCAAAAAGAATGGACTCTTATGGACTGATGAATAGATACACAAAATGTAATATAACCCATACAATGGAATGTTATTTGGCCATAAAAAGGAATGAAATTTTGACACATGCTACAAGATGGATGAACCTTGAAAATATTATTCTAAGTGAAAGACGGACATACTATATGTCCGTGAAAGACCCACATACTATATGATTCTATATATATGAAATGTCCAGAACCCTCAAATCCATAGTGACAGAAAGGTTAGTGGTTGCCAGGGACTTGGAGTAGAGGGGAATGGAGTATGACTGCTAAAAGGTACAGGGTTTCTTTCTGGGGTGAAAATGTTCTGAAAGTAGATAGTGGGGATTGATGTACAACATTGTAAATATACAGAAAATAACCAAATAGCACAATTTAAAATTGTAAAGCATATAGCATTTGAATTGTACCTCAATAATGCTATCATTAAAATTTTTTCTTTAAAAAAGAAGAATGAATTCACTTTATCAGATCATCTTTTGTTTCTAAAGTATTTAAAATAAGCTGCCAAAATACTAGGGGAAATATTTCTGTTCATGACTGTGAATAACCACATTGCTCTTATATGATATACCTAAAAGAAAATAGTTGTTTATTTCTTCAAATATTTCACATTTAAAAATCTAAACATACATAAACAAGTCTAAACACAGAGCATACATAATTAGTATAGATAAGAAAAGAAACACAGGGAAAGACTCAAATAATAGAATAAGGCTGGGCTAGACTTTAGTATGTCCTTACCATAAAGATATAACAAAAGTTAAAAATTTCTGTCAAATGCTGAAAACAGTTACAGAAAATTAATCTGGCAATTTCTTCTTAAATCTGATGTCCAATTTCTTTTAATTCCAATTTAAGTTAGAGAATGTTTATAAACCAATATAAAGCTACTTATATTGATGAATAATGGCTTCTGGAAACGGGAGAAAATTTAAAATTGAGTATTTAACCAGAAAAGTTAAAGAATGAAGAAACTAGAATCTGTCTGCATTTGAACAATCTTAAGTCTTAACTTATAAAAGATGAATTATAGAAGAAAAAAGAAAAAGAAAGCAAAGAGTAAGCAAAATCCACCAAAATCTATGTTCATTTATTCGGGTTCCTGAACTTGATGTTCATCTTGCACTGAAGATGTTACTCACTCGAACACATAAACTGGCTTGATGCCTAGGGTATTAAGATCTGCTAAATGGCCACTTCCAACAGTAGATCACAGCTAGTTAACAAAGAGTAAAATGAGACATTTTCTTCAGTAGATTAGGAAAAGCTACATTGATTTTATACAGCATAGTTTTCTCTCATATATATACACTTATATGTATACATGTATACACTTATATATGTAAAAGAAAATAACCAAAAACATTTTTTAGAATATAAATAACAAAACATAGGTACAACTGAAAACAAATAAGTTTGAATATATGTAGCAAGAAACCAACACATTTTCTTTGATACTCCTAGAAAATAAATTGTAACAGGATAAAATTCTTACCAAATTACCAATGTTTATTTAGTCATCTAAATTATTTTCTATAATTTGTGTTTATTCACATTGAATAATATAAGTAAAATGGAAAAGTTTCAATTTATAAGTAAAACATGATAACATGATTACTAGATTCTGTTACATAACCATGACCTAAATTCAAGCTGCTCCCAATATTTACTCCAGTATGTGGTAAATCACAACATTAAAAATTCTTTTTTGTTGTTTTATCCTTTAACATCACAATATGTTTAATATTATGAGAATATTTAATGATATAAAGTATAAAATATAATTGTATCTAGGTAATTAAGCAAAATGTGAGCTTCCAATTTTATAGAACCTGCTATTTCTTTAATAGTCTGTGTAAAGCATGTTTGAAGTACTAGAAAAAAATAAATCTGCAGTCTTTCATAAACTGTATACTCAACATTGGAGGTAGAAAGGAATAATGCAAAGGGTACATACATGTTAAGATAATGTAGCAGTAGCAACTGATTTGTAGGAAAATCAGTCTATAGGTCTTATTTAGGATGAGGAAATTCAGCTAATGCTTGCAGCTGGAAATAAGTAGTTTCATGGCTTTTCTTTTTTTGAAATGAAAATGATACTAAGATCTATTATATAACATAAAGATACTGTGATCAAATCATATTTATTAACTTCTTAAAGTCCACATTAGGATTTTAGTTGGAATTGAAAAAGCAATAAAACATGAATGCCTTCCTTCAATAGGTAGTTTTATTTTATATGCCACACACACACACATATTTTTTTTTTTTTTAAGAGAGGGAGAAAGAACACGTGCACATGTACACACAGAGGGAGGTGGGACTGGGAATGGGCAGAGGGAGGGAGGGAAAGAGAGGGGAGAGAGAGAGAGAGAGAATCTCAAGAGATTCCATACCCAGCACCGATCTTAACACAGGGTTCAATCTCATGACCCTGAGATCATGACCCCAGCTGAAATCAAGAGTTGGTTGCTAAACCCGCTGAGCCACCCATGTGCCCCTATATTTTTATTATTAAGTATTACGTGAAACTAAAAATCTTAAATAGCATAAGAATAATATAATTGAATGGTCACATGTAACAAAGGCAGTTATGGACTACTATGTCAACACAATCAGTTTTAGAAGGTGATAGAAAAAATTATGCATTCATGGTAAAATCAAATGAAGTTACAGTATATTATGCTAATACCAATTAAAAGATGGAAGTAATATTAAGGGTTAAAATCACATTTGATTTTGGAAAATTTTGTATTAAATATAAAGATGTTTAAAAAATCCCATCAAGAAACATAACTGGAGACACTTCACTGAAATTCAATTTGCTTCAAATAAATTCTTTTACTATTAATTAATAAAATAGAGGCATGTAGTGACACTATTTCCATTAATTTTATAATTCATGCAAATATTTGCTTGGTCATTAAAAGCTTAGTTTAAGAGTTTCAAAGAAAAATAAGTAATTAAACGTCAGGGAATGAAGAGCTCATATAAGTGACAAACATGCAAAAAGAATCTATAAAGATAGTTAAACTAACTTTCCATAAAGTCCATCCTATACTGCAGCTCATAGTTACCTCAACTTTCTCTAGATTCTTGGTTAAAAGTACCACCCACTTAAAAATCATGACATAGGGGCGCCTGGGTGGCTCAGTGGGTTAAGCCACTGCCTTCGGCTCAGGTCATGATCTCAGGGTCCTGGGATCGAGTCCCGCATCGGGCTCTCTGCTCCACAGGGAGCCTGCTTCCTCCTCTCTCTCTCTGCCTGCCTCTCTGCCTACTTGTAATCTCTCTCTGTCAAATAAAAAAATAAAATCTTTAAAAAAAAAAAAAATCATGACATAGACTGACAGTTTTTCCCATTACAGAGATATACCATAATTCATTTTAAAGTAACTTTTTCAAGTAATTTATGATTAATGTAATTCAAAGTGCATAGAAGTATATGAGGTGAAAAAAAAAAGCCCCAATTTTCTTGCCACAGATAACACCAGTAATAATTTCTTGCATGTCTCATTTTACAAATTTTATATACCTCTTAGAAACTCTTAGAGATAAATTATTTAGGAATCTGGAGTTTTTCAGATTTTGAAAGGTAATCTGATGCATTTACTGCATTTTACCTAACACCAACCAGTGGTATCTAGGCAGAATCTCACAATAATATACAATATTTCTGAAGTGAATATTCATACTTTGATATAAATATAGAACCTAAATAATTTCACATAGTCACAAGTATCTTTACTTTTTTTTTCTTCAGAGGATATGTCATTTTTCCTCCAACTTCACAGAGGTATAGCTGACATATAAGACTAGTAACTCCAGGGTGTATAACATGATTTGATACATGATTGTATTACAAAATGATTACACAATATGGTTAATTAACAATTTCATCGGCTCACTTAATTACTTGTGTGTGTGTGTGTGTGTGTGTGTGGTGAGAACATTTAAGATTTACTCTCTCAGCAACTTCCAACTATATAATACAGTTATTGTTAACTATAGGCACCATGCTGAATATTAAATTCCAGAAACTTCATTATTTTATAACTGGAAGATTGTGCCCTTGGAACAAAATCATTTCCCCATTTCTTCCACTTGCCAACCCCTGGCAACAACCATCATTCTATGCTCGGTTTCTATGACTTGGGGTTTTTTTTCCCCCAAGTTTTTATTTAAATTCCAATTAGTTAACATATAGTGTAATATTAGTGTCAGGTATAGAATTAAGTGATTCAACACAATATCAGTGTCAGGTATGGAATTGAGTGATTCAAATGGTGCTCATTATAATTTTATTTTTTTTAAAGATTCTACACATAAGTGTGATTATATAAAAATCAGGTTGACTTATTTCACTTAACCATAATGCTCTCAAGATCCACGCATGTTGTCACAAATGCTAGAATTTCCTTCTTTTTCTATGGCTGAATTTTATTTCTCTATGTTTTCTTTATCCATTCATTCATCCACTGATGGACACTTAGGTTATTTCTACGTTTTGGCTATTGTGAATAATATTACAATGAGAACAGGGGTGCAGGTATCTCTTTGAGACTATCATTTTTTTTTTCCCTTCAGATATATACCGAGAAGTGAAACCATACAGCAGGTTTATTTTTAATTTTTTGAGGGACCTCCATACTCTTCTCTATAACATACCAATTTATATTCCCACTAATAGTGCATACGTTTCCTTTTTTCCACATCCTTACCAGGACTTGTAAACTTCTCTCTCTTGATAACAGCCATTCTTACAGGTATGAAGTGACATCACATTGTGGTTTTGATTGGCATTTTCCTGATGATTAGTGATGCTAAGCATCTTTGCATGTACCTGTTGGCCACCTGTACGTCTTCTTTGGAAAAGTATCTGTTTGGGTCCTTCTGCCCATTTTTAATCAGATTGTTTTTGGCTACTGAGTTGTAAGAGTTCCTTATGTTTTGGATATTAACTCCTTGTCTATTATATGGTCATGTATAGCTTTTAAATTCATGATGAATTTAAGTAGGCCTGTAATGTTCCCAGGTCAGTTAGGTTTTGTCCAAACGTGCTGAGGGAAAAAGAAACTTTTACTGATTCTCCCAAAGATGGTACATAGCTAGTACCATTTTACATTCCATAGCAAGGAAATTAATTCATTATATACATACATTGAATAAAGGCCACCCCAAAATACCACGTCTTAATGCCTGGAACCAGTAAACATTATTTTACAAAGAGAAGGGGTATTTTCAGATGTGATTAAAGGATTTTTTTTTTTTTTAAAGATTTTATTTATTTATTTGAAAGACGGAGATCACAAGTAGGCAGAGAGGCAGGCAGAGAGAGAGAGAGAGAGGGAAGCAGGCTTCCTGTGGAGCAGGGAGCCCGATGCGGGGCTCGATCCCAGGACCCTGAGATCATGACCCGAGCCAAAGGCAGCAGCCCAAACCACTGAGCCACCCAGGCGCCCCTGATTAAAGGATTTTGAAACAAGCAGATTATTTTGAATTATCCAGATGGGCCCTAAATGCAATCATAAAGGTCCTTATGAGAGGAAAGCAGATATATATAGAAGACCAGGAAGCAATGTGGCCATAGAGCCCAAGATTGAAGAGATGTGGCCACAACTCAAAGCATGCTGGCAGCCACTAGAAGTTGGAAGAGGCAAGAAGAGGATTGCTCACTTAGAATCTTTAGAGAAAGTCCTGCCAACATCTTGATTTTGCCCAGTGACACATATTTCAGATTTCTGGTATCTAGAAAAGTGAGGAAATCATTATCCGTTGAATTAAGCTACTAAATTTATGGTAATTTTCACAGAAGCCATAAGAAATTAATACACAAACAATGTACCTAAGCTTGTTATAAATACCCAAACAATATGCCTAGGTACAATATGGCAGTAAGTCTTAAAGTTAGTTTAGTATACATGAAAGTTACTCATATGGATACATTATTCATCTTGTACCAGAATATATCCTTATTTATTTATTTATTTATTTATTTATTTATTTATTTATTTATTTATTTTCAGCGTGACAGTATTCATTGTTTTTGCACCACACCCAGTGCTCCATGCAATACGTGCCCTCCTTAATACCCACCACCTGGCTCCCCCAACCTCCCACCCCCTCCACCCCTTCAAAACCCTCAGGTTGTTTTTCAGAGTCCATAGTCTCTCATGGTTCACCTCCCCTTCCAATTTCCCTCAACTCCCTTCTCCTCTCCACCTCCCCATGTCCTCCATGATATTTGTTATGCTCCACAAGTAAGTGAAACCATATGTTAATTGACTCTCTCTGCTTGACTTATTTCACTCAGCATTAATCTCTTCCAGTCCTGTCCATATTGCTACAAAAGTGTACCACAATATATCTTATTATTTATAGTAGTTACTCAGTTCATTTCATTTCAGGTGATAATTCCAGATATATAATCATATCATCTGCATGCAGGGGTTTAACTTCACTTTACTGATTTTAAAAAACTTCTAATACCTTTTTCTTGGCTGATTTCCTTCACCATAATGTTAAATGACAGCCATGGCAGTGGGCATCTTTACAACATTCCTGACTTGTACAAATGAATTTGCAGTGCTTCCTCTTTCCTCCTTTGCCCCCAACACCTACCTGCTTCATCTGTCATGAACTGTAAGGACAATGAGTAAGCTTCCCACATCTGGTGTGTTTTGACTATTTTCTTGTACCTGCACTGTTTTTGTTTTATAATGGTTGGTGTCATGTTATCTGGTTTGCAGATATTCATAACTGCTACATTATCAATGAATTATACTCTTTACATTAAAAAATAACTTCATTCATCTCACAAGATGTTAATGTGGACTGATTCCTCTGTAAGTATTTTGTTGGCTTTTATTTGGCTTAATTTTTATCTTTAGTTTTCAACATTCCTAAAATTCTTTAATATACTTGTGTTTCTTGCATATATCAGAGAATAACATTTTGCTCTGTGCTTTAGCTAGAAATCCACTTTTTAAAAAACTAACATGAGGGGCACCTGGGTGGCTCAGTGGGTTAAAGCCTCTGCCTTCGGCTCGGGTCATGATCCCAGGGTCCTGGGATTGGGCCCTGCATCGGGCTCTCTGCTCAGCAGGGAGCCTGCTTCCTCCTTTCTCTCTGCCTGCCTCTCTGCCTACTTGTGATTTCTGTCTGTCAAATAAATAAATAAAATCTTAAAAAAAAACCAAAAAACACACAAAAAAACCCAACATGAATTAAGTCCATTTACATAAATTCTCTTGGCTGATTCCCCTCAGTATAACATTAAATGATTAGTGTAACGGTGGGCATCTGGTAAATAGAAATGATCTTCATTTTATTATTATTTCAATATGTTTTCTGGAAATAAAACAAATTTTTATCATTGTTATCTCATTTTTATTCATGTTTAGTTCCTCTCTATCTCTGTTCCAGTAGTTAGAACTTTATGCAACTTTTTTATAACTTTGTTTTTTACTTGCATATCTATTTGTTTACTCCCATAAGCAATTATGATATTAACATATTTTCCATTGCTTTGTCCTTATTTTCATTCACTTGTCCTATTTGTTAGTATTTTTCAGTGTTTTTCTTTGTACTCTTCAACTCTGCTCATACTTTTATTATTGGCAGCTTTAACTGACCTATCATTTCCACCAACAGTGAAGAGGGTTCCCCATTCTCTGCATCCTCACTAACATGTCCTTAATGTACTTTCTATAATGCTTCGTCTCCCTTGTGGTCTTTCCAATTTAATCTTTGAAATAAATACTTCTTTCGTAAGTTTTGCCAACTCATAATTCAACTCTTAGTGTTTTTAAAACATTTTCCCTGACTGGCTTTCTAGACCATGAGTTTCATTCTGAGGTAATTGCTTTATTTTCTCTCTTCTCTCTCTGCCTCTGTTACCATCCATCCATCCCTCCCACCCTTCCTCCTTGCCTTCTTTTTTCCTTTCCTTTTTTCATGGAGAAGCCCATACAATAGATTTTCATCAATATTAAGATTCAGATATAATCCCCAAACCCTAAAAAAGGCAAAAAAGTAGCTGAGACTAGCAGAAAACATATAAGAGTAGGTGAGGAGAAACAGTCTTGGAGAAATGTAGTGGTAAACGACCCTTGTAGTGAAAAGACTATACTGTAAAGGACCCCTAAAAAATGAGAGCAAAAATGACCTGAAGGTAAAAAAACATAATTAAGTTGTCTTGTTTGCAATCACAGGTATGGGAACAGAGGTGAGCTGAGCTGTCAACAGAATCCTCAGAACCAGAGAGGGTAGGAGCTACACAAAGAATACACAGACAAGCCTACTCCCTTGGGAAGACTAGCAAATGTGAAACAGTACTCTGGACTCTCCTACCAATACACACATCCCTCTTAAAAATGCCTACCCAGCTAAAACCATTATAATCAGCCATATGCAAACAAAAAGGAACTACTACAGTACTGTTAAAATAATACTCTAAAAAAAGAAGATGATAAGAATAGCAAAAACATAGTAATAGGCAGCATCAATCACTAGAAAATGGTAAATTGAATACTTTCATTTGTGTATTAACCATTTGCAATTCTTTGATAAACTGCATGTTCATGTCTTTTATACAAATGCATTTTCTTTTCTATATTGAATTATTGCACTCTTCCCATATTAAGAAAATCAGCATCTTCCTTATTATAGCTACCAAATATTAATTTGTAGGTTTTCAAGTAACTTTTAACTTAATTTTTGGATTTTTTCTAATTACTTAGAAATTTTCATAGTTAAAAAAAACAGTCTATTATTTTATGGCTTTTAAGAGTTGCTTTTTAAATAAAACACTAAAGTTATCACTCAATGTTTTTCAAAAATGTCTTAAATTCCACAAATCCATCAATACCATACTTAAAACCCATAAATGACTTCTGTCATGGTTAAAATAAAACCTTAATATAGTATTCCTTCACATGAACTCTAAGGTCCTTACATGTTTGGCCCCTTCAATCTCTCCAGTCTCATTTCAAACCACTCTTTCTCTTACTTTCTCCATACCAGCACATGGGATTTCTTGCTATTCCTCAGACACATTAGTTCTTGCTGACCAACCAGCCTTTCTATGTGCTGTTCCATTCTTTTACTCTGGCCACTCTTCCCCAATTCATGGCTTTCACTTCCATCATCTGGGTGGTTTCTGCTTCAATATCATTTTCCTAGAGTCTTTCCTGACCACCATATCTAAACTAAAATAACACTACCAGCTCTTCATCATCCACTAACTGCTTATCATATTTTATTTTTCTTTCTAAAACATGTCACTTTCTGAAATTACATTCTGTAACTATAAAATGGCTTAGAGTCTATCTCTAAAAATAGGTAGTGAGCTTCATGAGGGCAGGGACTTTGGCTCCTTCATCGTATATATGAGCTTCTATAATAATCCCCAGTAAATAATTGGAGCACAAATATTTTTTTAAATGAGTGAATGAATAAATAAATGATGTTTCCAATGCTTAACCTTAAAAAATGTTTTAAAGCACTTTTGAAGAATTGCCCACATTAGTTAATAAAGAGAATATGAAGACAAACTATATAGATCAAAAGCACTTCTTTAGAAGTTCTTGTTTTTAAATTTTACCTTTATGATGTTCTGTGTTTTTAAAACCCATCAGTACATGTATAACATATAATTTCTTCTGTGGGGACACCAGATCACATGTGTATTTGGAAACAATGTAGCCTTGATTTACATTTGCTTTACATGCTACATTTTTAAAAAATTTTATTTATTTATTTGACAGACAGAAATCACAAGTAGGCAGAGAAGCAGGCAGAGAGAGAGAGGCAGAGAGAGAGGGGGAGGCAGGCTCCCTGCTGAGCAGAAAGCCTGATGAGGGGTTTGATCCCAGGACCCTGAGATCACAACCAGAGCTGAAGGCAGAGGCTTAACCCACTGAACCACCCAGGCCCCCCACCTACATGTTACATTTTTATAAAAACTGAGATGTTTTTTGTTTATAACCTTTTTGAGAAAGTAAGTGTAGTAAATTGCAAAATCCTTGCCTGAGTGCATTTAGCTACTAGTGTGGGCACACAATAAATATTACATTACATAATGCATTAGAAAATTTAAGCTAAAAAAAAAGAAAAGAAAAGGTAAGATGAGAAAGGGTGACAGTTTAAAGTAGAATGGTCTTATAAGAAGAAAACCAGAAAATTCAAAAGTATGTGGAAATTAAACAACATACTACTAAACAATCAATGAATCAAGAAATCAAAGGAGAAAGTAAAAAATAGCTTGAGACAAATGAAACTGGAAATACAATGTATCAAAACTTATGAGCTGTAACAAAGACAATTCTAAGATGGAAGATGATAGAAATAAAGGTCTGCATCAAAAAACAAGAAAAATTTCAAAGACAGAGCATAGCTTTATACCTTAAAGAAAAAGAGTAACAAAGCCCAGAGTTAGTGGAAAAAGGAAATAACAAAAATCAGAGCAGAGATAAATGGAATAGAGACTAAAAATAGAGAACAAAAATTAAACTAAGACCTGGTTCTTTGAAAAGATAAAATTGACAAGATAGATGGTCTTTAGATACACTCACCAAAAAAAGAGAAGACTTGAATAAATAAAACCAGAAATGAAAGAGGACACCTTATGATACCACAGAAATGCAAAGAATGATAACTATGAAGAATTCTATACCAATAAATTTGACAATATAGAAAAATGCATAAATTCCTAGAAATATACAACCTACCAAAAGTGAGTCATGAAAAATCAAAAATCTGAACAGACTGATTCCTAGAAGAGAGACTGAATCAATAATCAAAACATACCAACAAACAAAATTCCAGGATCAGATGGTTTCACTGGATGAATTCTACCAAACATTTGAAGATGAATTAATACCACCAGTCCTTCTTAAATTCTTCAAAAAATTAAGAGGAAGGAATGTTTCCCAATCATTGTACAAAGTCAGCATCACCCTAATACCAAAACCAGACAAGGATGCCACAAGAAAATTGTAGGTCAATATCCCTGATGAACATAGATGCAAAATCCTCAACAAAATAGCACATCAAATCAACAATACATCAAGAGGATCACACATAATGATCAAGTAGGATCTACTCCAAGAACACAAGAATGTTTCTACATCTACAAATCAATCAGTGTGATACACCACATTAACAAAACAGAAGTCAAAATCATATGATTATCTCAACAGAATCAGGAAAAACACGACAAAATTCAACATCTTTTCATAAGAAAAACTCTCAACAAAGTTTTTCTGGGTGTAGAGGGAATGCACCTCAATATAATAAAGGCCATATGTGACAAGCCTAAAGGTAATGATTATCTCAGTTGTAAAAAATTGAGTACTTTCCTTTAAGATCAGGAACAAGACAAAGGTGCCAATTCTCATCACTTTTATTCAACATAGTATGTAAATGGAGTCCTGGTGTGAGCGATTAGGCAAGAAAAAGAAATAAAGGCATCCAAACTGAAAAGGAAAAGGTAAAATTGTTATTAGTTGCAGATGACATATTTTATTTAAAATTCCCTGTAAAATGTACCAAAAGACGTTAGAATTAATTAAGTAAAGTTACAGGACACAAGAGCAAAATGCAAAAGTCTACTGCATTTCTATACACAAATAACAAATTATCAGAACAAGAAATTAAGAAAATAATCCCATTTGCAATTGCTTCAAAAGAATAAAAAATACCTAGGAATAAATTTAACCAAGGAGGTGAAAGACCTGTACACTGAAAACTACAGGACATTAGTTAAAGAAATTGGAGAAGATACAAATAAATGGATAGATATTCTATGCTCATAGATTGGAAGAATTAATATTGTAAAAATGGCCATACTACTATAAGCCATTTATAGATTCAATGTAATCCCACAAAAATAGAAAAAACAACCCTAAAATGTATATGAAACCACTTAAAAGACCCTGACTAGCCAAACAGAACTTGAGAAAGAACAGAATTTGGTGGCACTCTGCCTCCAAATTTCAAACTACCTTACAACAACAGCATGGTACTGGCACAAAAACACACACATAGATCAATGGGCCAGAACAGGGATCCCAGAAATAAACCCATGCATATATGGTCAATTAATTTATGATAAAGAACCCAAGAATATATGATGAGGAAAGGACAGTATTTTCAATAAAAGGTGTTAGGAAAACTGGACAGCCACATGCAAAAGAATGAAACCGGACCATTATCTTATACCATCCACAAAGATTAATTTAAAATGGATTAGACTTGAGTATAGACCTGAAGCCGTAAAACTCTTAAAACATGTGGTAAGCTCCTTGATATTGGTCTCACTGATAATATTTTGGATTTGGTAACAAAAGCAAAGGCAAGAAAGGGAAAAAATAAATTAAGTGGGACGACATCAAACGAAAAAGCTCTACCCTCTCAAACTCTCAAAATGAAAAGCAAACTACGGACTTAGAGAAAATATTTACAAATCACATATTTGATAAGGGGTTAATATCCAAAATGCATAAAGAACTTGTAAACTCAAAAGCAGATAAATAAATAAATAAATAAATTAATTAATTAATTAATAAATACTTTTCCAAAGAAGACAAATAGATGGCCAACAGGCACAGGAAAAGATGCTCAACATCACTCATCACCAAGTAAATGCAAATCGAAACCACAACGGGATATCACCGCATACCTGTCAGAATGGCTCTTCTTAAAAAGACAAGCAACAGGTGCTGGCGATCATGTGGAGAAAATACATGCACTGTTGGTAGGAATGTAAACTGATGCAGCCACTATGGGAAACAATATGGAGGTTCCTCAAAAAAGTTAAAAATAGAACTATTATCCAGCAGGTCCACTTCTGGGTAATTTTCTAAAGAAAATAAAAAACCATTCACTTGAAAATATATATGCACCCTCATGTTCACTGCAGCATTATTTACAATAGCTGAGACATGGAAACAACTAAGTGACCATCAATGGATGAATAAAGAAAGAAAATGTATGTATATTTCACTTATATGTGAAATCCAAGAAATGAATGCATGAAAGAAAACAAAAACAGATTCTTAAATATAGAGAACAAAATAATGGTTGCTAGAGCAGAGATGGCTGGGTGAGGGATAGGTGAAATAGATAAAGGGGATTAAGAAGTATAAACTTCCAGTTATAAAATAAGTCATAGAGATAAAAATTATATCATAGGGAATACATGTGATAATGATAATATGATAATATGATAATGATGTGTTTGGTGATAGATGGTGACTGTACTTGTTGTGATGAGTACTGAGTAATGTACACAATTGTTGACTCAATATGTTGTATACCTGTAACTAATATTACACTGTACATTAATTATACTTCAACAAAAAGAACATGGTTAAAGGAAGAAAATGCATATATAATGGTATATTAAGGAACCATTAGAAAGGAATTGTGGAATGTGGTGTACGTATAATGGAGTACTATTATTCAGCCATAAGTAATACCTCTTGCCATTTGAGACAACGTGGGTGGATACTGAGGGCATTATCCTAAATGAAACAAGTTGGATACAGAGAGACAAATACCAAAAACCCTAATACCATATGATCTCACATATATGTGGAATAAAACAACAAAAGACTCCCAAAATCATGAGCTCACAGAGAGACAATAGATTGACGGTTGCCAGAGGTGGGGGTGGGCGTGGGCAAAATGGGTGAAAGGGGTCAAAGGAACAAATTTCTAATTATAAGATAAGTTAGTCCTGGCACTGTAATACACAGCATAGTGACTATAGTTAAAAATACTGTATTCCGGGGTGCCTGGGTGGCTCAGTGGGTTAAGCCTCTGCCTTCAGCTCAGATCATGATCTCAGGGTCCTGGGATGGAGCCCCACATCAGGCTCTCTGCTTGGCAGGGGGCCTGCTTCTCCCTTCTCTCTGCCTGCCTCTCTGTCTACTTGTGATCTCTCTCTCTGTCAAATAAATAAATAAAAATAAAAATAAAAATAAACAAAAAAAAATACTGTATTCCATTTTCAGTTGCTAAAAGAGTAGATCAGAAAAAAAAAGAAATAGAATGGTCAGATAAGTCCTGTTGGGGAGGTGAAATTTAAGCAATTGTTTGAAGAAGATGAGCGGACTTCTCAAGATAGTCAAACAAATGCATTTCAGGCTCAGAAAAAATTCTAGAAGAGCAGTTTCAAATTTTTAAGTAATATTAGCATGAGATAAATGTACAATTATTTCTCGAGATGATTATTTTAGAAGACTTAACATTCATTTGCATGGGATGGTATATTTTTTTAAAAGTCAAATCATTTTAGTCATATTTTAAATGATAGTATACTATACATGATATCTTTGTAGAGTTGACACTCATAGGAAATATAAAGATTCACAGACTCTATAATGATAACAAATGTTTTTCCCTTTAACACAGGGCATTTATTATTTGTTTTTCTTTTAAATGCCACAGTTGACGGTATGAATTAATACTGAAATGCTAAAATGTAGTAATATTAAGCTCACCATCAAAAGCCTGACACATTATTTGCCTTTCTAATAGTTTTTTGCATCAGTTTGGATAGACTAGAATGCAGTTATTCAGTTAAACACTAATCTAGGTATTGCTGTGGAGATATTTTACATATTATTTTATTTTCATTAACATCTTCAATCCACATAATCCACAGAAACATAAAATCATTATAAATTCACTGCATGAGAAAATGTAAGCTTACTGAACTTTCTTTGAGTGTTTAAAATAATATCATAATATAAAAAAATTAATTGCTTTACGAGCAGTATTTTATTTACTCCTTACAAGAACATGAGGTACACGGAGCACTAGGTATTACACACAAACAATGAATCATGGAACACTACATCAAAAACTAATGATGTACTATATGGTGACTAACATAACATAATAATAATAATAATAAAGAACATGAGACAGGTATTACTCATATGCCCATTTTATGGATGAGGAAGCCAATGCATAGACACTGAGAAACAAAACTAGGTATTTAGAGATTGAGTTGTCATGAGACCATGAGAACCCATGCAACTAACTGGAGTGCAAAACAAAACAAAAAGTCTTCTAAGTTTAGTCTTTTTTGATGTTGGTAAAAGTTAAAGAAATTCAAACTACAAGAACTCTGCAGTACAACTTTACACTTTTTGCAGTTAAAAAGAAGGATAGTGTTAAAAACTATCAAGGCTTCAGAGAAAATGATGCAATCTGTATTGATTCTGGTAATGGCAAGTATTTTTAATTTTTTAGAAGTTAGTGTAGCCAGTCATTAACAATTTTAGATGCTATGGCATAATAATTCTACTACAAAGAATAAACTCTCTGCAGATGACAAAAAGGAAAACCAGATTTTTCCTAAATCACATGTTAACAGTAAAATGTTGTAAATAACCTAAATGTTCAAGCAAAGATAAATGAAGAAGCAAGATGGTTTATCAACAGAATACATAACCATTAAATTGAAGACTACAGAGAAGCATTTTCCAATGATAACATATGAGATCCTTTATACAAAGTACTCTATGATCTTCTTGGAGAGCATCACACATATTAGCACATGAAGGTTTTCCTATAGAAAAGAAATTTCCTTTGATGTTCAATTAAGTATTTTCCAAACTTATCTGAAAACAAAATAAAGAATGTATATTGTTTACAAATTTAGGCAGAGTTCAGTAATAACAACTTGTTTCTGCTCAACTCGGTGCCAGATGGGGCAGCTTGAAGGCCTGGGAGTGGAATCATCTGAAATTTGCTTGATCATGTGCCGGATATGACCTCTCATGTTACCTGGGCTTCCTCACAATACAGGGGCTAGGGTCCAAAGGGTGAACACTCCAAGAGAAAGAGAGAGGCAGAGCTGTATTATCTAGAATGACTAAGCTTTTGCAGTTGCCTAGTGTCAATTCCACTACATCTACTCATCCAGGCAGCCAAATTTCAGGGAAGAGGGAAACATTTCACTTCTTAATGAGAGAGTAGAAAGGTTCTGGAAGAACATGTGGGATCAGAAATATTTCTGTTGTGATTTTTGGCAAGTACAATTTGCCACATATTTTTAAAGTAATAAGTACCAATTTCCCAAGTTTGGTAAATGTTGATGGATGTATAACAAAAAAAGCTATATAATGTATATATTACATACATATTATCTATCTTTTCATATATATACTTATACATATACTCATACCCACACACTATTTGGCCTAGAGGAAAATTCCCTGTATTTGACACAGTAAAATAGTTCCAATCGTTGTGAAATGAATTAAGAAATTTCCATCCAAATTTATATGAACAATAACAGAAATTAGTTTTCCCATCGACCAGCTCAGTTTTCCATTGACCACTTGGATTATTGTATTGTCTACCTTCTTGTATTTCACAAGAGACAAGTTTTCAAGATACTAAGTCTTACATTAGTGAAGAAAAAAAATCTTTTTTTTTTAATTTATTTATTTGACAGAGAGAGAGATCACAAGTAAGCATTTTCTTTTTTACCAGAGTTTTTCAAAGTACTTCCTTTGTGTAGTTACAGCTACCAAATAGAAACTATTTTTTTATGGTGGTGAAAAAACATCTTTAAACAGCTCCTGTTAATTACCCTCACAAATGTGACAGGTTAAAGCAATATAAATGAAACCAAACTGGAAAAATCTGATGTCTATGGAAATTTAAAACTTGGTGAGAATGTTGGGAATGAAAAGTACAGCATAGAGTATTTAGTCAATAATACTGTAATAACTCTGTTTGATGACAGATATGATGATATGAACTACACTTACCGTGGTGTGCACTTTTTAATGTATGTGATTGTTGAATCGCTATGTTGTATACCTAAAACTAATGATACATGTTAAGTATACTTTAACTTTTTAAAAAATACAGGAATCAAAAAACAAACAAACAAACAAACAAAAAACAACCATGGAAAAACCTTAGACTTAAAATTATCTCCTATACATCCTTTCTCAAGAAACCTCTGGAAAATGTATTCCACAGAAAATGAGAAAACAAGAGAAAAAAAAGGTTTAAGGAACAGGAGTTTTACGCAGGAAAGAGAAGAAGGAAATCTCACAAACAAGGTTAGAGATATCCCAGAACGATACCTGTGCCATTAGGGATAGCAGCCAAACCAGACTGCAATGTGACTCAAGTTGAGGGTTTTCATCAAGATTCCCCACCAGCTTTTGTAATGGCTTTTCCTATTTCTCTTCTTTTATTTCTAGATCAATCTAGCAAGAAGTTTATCAGTTTTATTAATATTTCCAAAGAACCACCTTTTGCTTTCACTATCTTTCTATTTTTGGTATTCCTTAATTTATTGATTTCTGATTTTATATTATTTTCCTGTTTCTAGTTACTTTGGGTTTAATATACTATGCTTTTCTTTAAAATTATAAATTTCTCTTTAAGCACTTAACTATATTCTACAAATTTTCTGTGTTTTTATTATCATTAAGTTCATACATAGTTCATATTTCCTAACTTTCCTTATGATTTCTTATTGATTCATAGATTATTTAGAAGTATGATGCTTAATTTCCAAATATTTGGGAATTTTTCATACTTTTTTATTATTGGTCTGTAACTTAATCCTATTTTTTCCTCCCCCACAGAGAACATATTCTGGATGATTTTAAATCTTCTAAAATTTACTGAGACTTGTTCATGGTCCAGCATATAATCTATCAATGAATGTTCCATGCAGAGCACCAAAGAATTCATAGTCTGGTGTTACTCAGTATACGTTCTACAAATGTCAATTAGGTCCAGTTCGTTTTTACTGTTGTTCAAGTTCTTTATTTACTTACTGGCTTGTCTACTTGTTCTAAGAACTGTTGAAAGAGCATAGTTGAAACACCCAACCATAACTGTGGATTAGTGTATTTCTCCTTTCAACACTTATCAGTTTTTCTTTTATGTATTTTTAGGCTCTATATCTACACATGACGGTATGTACTTTCGATGTCTTGGATGTCTTTTAGCAGTATAAAATTTCCCCTTTATTTATGAAAAAGATGTCTTTCTTCTTCTCTAGATGTCTATTTTGTCTAATATTAATTTAGCCACCTCAACTTGATGATTTTTGTTAGCATGGTTCATTTTACTTTTAACATCTACCTGTGTCTATATTTAAAATGTACTTCCTCCATCCAATACACTAAGGGTTGGCAAATTATGGCCCATGGGAGAGATACTTTTTTTGGTAAATAAAGTTTTACTGAAACACAGATACAACCACTTGTTTACATTTTGTCTATGGGTAAAAAGTTTTGGGAGGCTACAACAGCAGAATTGGGCAATTGTAACTGAAACTGTATAGTCCTCAAACCTAAAATATTTACTATCTACACTTTGATGAAATGTTTGCCAACCATTGTGGTATAGAATTGTTTTACTAGATTTTTATTAGTCTAACAAAATAAAACAATTCACTGGCGTGTTTAGACAATTTACATTTAATATAATTATTATATAGTTAAGATACAAATCTTCTTGCTATTTTCTATCTGAACCATCTCTTCTTTCATCCTCTGTTCCTGCCTTATTTTGAACAAATTCAATTTTTTAGTATCCCACTATACTCCTCTACTAACTTATTAGCCATCTCTCTGTATACCTTTAGTAGTTATTCTCGGGCTTAGGTATGCAAATTTAACTTAGCATAGATTTAAATAATATATCACTTCCTAAATAACATAAAAATCTTGTGACATTTTATCTCCAATTCTCCCTCGGATTTTTTGCCCTATCATCATACATTTTACTACTACATACATCAAAAAACTCACAATATTTCATATTTTTTTTACTTTTTTGACAATTATTTTTTAATTAAAATATATTTTATTTCAGTATAACTGTTATATTCATTTCAGGTGTATAATATAATAATTCAATAGCTCTATACATTACTCAGTGCTCAACAAAAGAAATGTATTCTTAATTTCCTTTATCTATTTCACCCATCCCTCCACCCACCTCCCCTCTGTCAACCACTGGTTTGTTCTCTGTATTTAAGAGTCTTGTTTTTTTATTTGTCTCTTTTCTTTGTTTGTTCATTTGTTTCTTAAATTGCACATATGAGTGAAATATTTTATTTGACTTTCTCTGTCTGACTCATTTCACTCAGCATTATACGCTCTAGGTCCATCCAGGTTGTTGCACATGGCAAGATCTCATTCTTTATTATGACTGAGTAATATTGCCATATATATATGTATATATATATGAGTAATATTGCCATATATATATGTATATGTATATACATATATATATGCTGCATCTTTTTTATCCATTCATTTATAGATGTACATTTAGGTTGCTTCTGTATCTTGGTTATTGTAACTAATGCTGCAATAAATACAGGGATGCACGTATTTTTTTCAAATTAATGTTTCCATTGACTTTTGGGTAAATATCTGTAGTAGAATTATTTGATCATATGGTATTTCTATTTTTGGCTTTGAGTTATCTTTCACAAAATTTTAATGGGAAAAAGTCTTTTATTTTTACCTATTTATTTACTATTTCTGAGGCTTTTCTTCCTTTGTGTGAATTGTGCTCCACTGAATACCATTTTTCTTCTGCCTTAAGACTTCATTTAATACTTTTTGTAACAAACGTCTGCTAGCAATAAATTCCCTCAATTACTTAGCTGTCTTATCTGAAAATGCCATTATTTTGGATTTTTTACTGGATATATAATTTTAAGTTCATAGTTTTCTTTCAGTGCATTGTTCATTCCAGTGTTTTCTGATTTTCATTGTTTCCATAGAGAAGTCAGTAAATTTTTTGCCTCTGTGCTTTGTATGCAATGTGTCTTTTTTCTGGGCTTTTATGACTTTTCTTTTTATTACTAGCTTTCAGAAATGATGTCTTGGTGTGGTATTCTTTCCTGTTTGAAATTAGTTGAACTTCTTGGTTTTGTGAGTTTATATTTTTTATGAAATGTGGAAAAAGTCTGGTCATTATTTCTCAAATACTTCTTCCTCCTAGAACTCCAATTACACATTTTTTTTTTTTTTTTAAGACCAAATAGTATCAGGACACTGATATCATTTTATTTATTTATTTATTTATTTAAGTTGTCTTACTCTCTGCTTTTGTTTGGAAAATTTTAGCAGCAATGGCCACCATCGCCAAACTGTGGAAAGAGCCAAGATGTCCTTCAACAGACAAATGGATAAAGAAGATATGGCCTGTACATACAATGGAATATTATGCCTCCATTAGAAAGGTTGAATACCCAACTTTTGTATCAACATGGATGGGATTGGAGATCATGCTTTGTGAAATAAGTCAAGCAGAGAGAGTCAATTATCATATGGTTTCACTTACTTGTGGAGCATGAGGAACAACATGGAGGACATTAGGAAAATGAAAGGAAAAGTGAATTGGGGGAAATTGGAGGGGGAGACGAACCATGAGAGACTGTAGACTCTGAGAAACAAATTGAGGGTTTGAAGGGGGGTGGTTAGGTGAGCCTGGTGGTGGGTATTAAGGAGGGCATGTATTGCATGGAGCACTGGGTGTGGTGCCTAAACAATGAATCTTGGAACACTGAAAAAATAAAATTAAATTAAAAAAAAAAAGTTCACTTACATTTTTACCGGCAGTGTCTAATGCATTGCTTAATGCATCCAGTAGATATTTCATTTCATCTGTGGGAATTTATAGAGCTACAAAACATTTTCCATGACTGTTCTCATTATTTTAATATTTCAATCTTCAGTATGTAAACGATCAGCTGTTTTAAAGTCTTTGCTAATTACATCATCCCTGTCAATTCTTGGTCTGTTTTCCCTGGACTGGCTACTGTATCTGGCTTTACATATGGGGAGAGGCCAGCATCAGTCCATGTCTTTCTCAGTGAGCTTAGAGTACATATGTACCATATGCATGAGGCTGCATGATCAAGTAAGCACAATATCTTCTTCACAAGAATGTGAGAGTTGGAGAAAGGAAGTAAAATAGTTTAAAAAGCATTTTAATAGGAATACATAATTAATGATAAATATCCACAAATAAGGGCTATCTGTGCAAGTCCACAAAGGTCAAATAAACCTTCTAAATAAATAGTATAAGTCATGTGATGTCCTCTGTTCTTTACATCTCTGAAGAAAAATATCTGATTATTCAAATGAAATAGTTTCCTTATTTTAATAAGGCAATGAAAATTATATAAATTAATATTTTTTTACTTCTTTCCATCAATTTTGAACTTTAAGGAAAAAAATCAAGTGAACAAATAGATAAGAAAAATGCAAACTAAATGATTGGCATATGAAGCCTCCCACATCCCAGTTGCTTGCTTCTGCTTTATTAAAAAATATATATATATTTATATATATATAAATATACATATATTTTTATGTATGTATGTGTACATACACACACACACACATATCCAGTAATTTGGAGTACAAAAGCAACATATACTTATTACAGCAATTTAGGAAAGCATAAAAAAGGACAGTAAAAATAAATTCACCCATCATTTTATACTAAAAGATAATCTCTGTTACATTTTGGAGTATGCATGTAGACATTCACTTTTTTTTTAAAAACAAAAATGAGTAGTGAAAAGCTAGTTATCTTAGAATAGTTTATTCTACCAACATATGTTGGACAGTTTAGTTGGACATTTGTTGGCCATTTTAGTTGTTTTCAAACATCATGATAAAATAATTCTTTTTTTTTTTTAATGTGTTTACTTATCTTAGAGAGAGAGAGAAAGAAAAAGATAGAGACAGCAGGGGAGGGATAGAGGGAAAGCGACAGAGAGAATCTCAAGCACACAACCCACTGAGTGTGGGATTCTATCCCAGGACCCTGAGACCATGATCTGAGCTCAAACCAAGAATCAGATGCTTAACCAAATGAGTGATCCAGGCACACCAAATAATTCTTGATAATACACTTAGGCGTAGTTTTTAGAAATGTGATCCCTGAGTAAATCAGTACACACATGTAAAGCTTTTGTTAGAGTTTCCTCCAGAGTTATTTTTTTTGTTAGAGTTTCTCCCAGGAAGATAACACCAAGATGTTGGACTAGAACAACTGCTGGATCTCTAAGTATCAACTCCAATAGAAATTATAGACAGAAAAAGCCAAGAATACGAAAACTTAAAAACTCCTCTGGAGGGCAGGGTGGTATAGAAGACTATTGTGAACTGGTAAATGTCCTTGGGCCTTGGAACCCAGGGCTCTAGGGCAAGAGGCAGCCTATCGACTATGGGAGGACAAAATTGGAAATGAACTGTTAGAGTTCTGCTTTTGATTCTTTTCTGTCATTGCCTTGAAACAAAAATTGACTGCCCCCATATCTTCAGGGACTCACACTACTATACAAATGCCCTCAGGAGTAAAGAGTACTTAAAAATTTTTGAGCTGAGAAACAGCCATGAGAAAGGGTAAATACTAACCATTTACATTAATGTGGATGGAACTGGAGGGTATTATGCTGAGCGAAATAAGTCAATGAGAGAAAGACAATTATCATATGGTTTCACTCATATGTGGAATATAAGAAACAGCACATAAGATCACAGGAGAAGGGAGGGAAAACTGAGAACTCCCTGAGAGGGAGACAAACCACAAGAGACTCTGAACTACAGGAACAAACAGAATTGCTAGAGGGGAGGTGGGTAGGAGGATGAGGTAGGTAATGGGTGATGGGTGTTGAGGGACCATGATATACTGAGCAAATGAGCATTAGGTGTTAATGCAACTTATGAATTACTGAACTCTACATCTAATTTAAATTAAAAAAAAAATAAAGAGCTGAGAAAAACATGGGGTGGGAGGACTAACTAACCTTAGGCAGTCATACCCCTACCCTTTCCTACCAAATCACAGAGCTGGTGATTTTGAATCATCATCTATGGATGCTGCTGCTTCTGGTGGGATGGGGGAGTGAGGGGAAACGGTGAGACTCAGATCTGAGGTATCACTTTCCTGACTATAAATTATTGTGATTTCTTGGTGGCCTGAGGATTTTCTACCTACCTGCCATCCTCTGAAATCCGTTGCATTTCTATACACTAATAATGAAGTACCAGAAAGAGAAATTAAGAAAACAGTCCCATTTATAACTACACCAAAAATAGTAAAATACCTAGGATATTTACCAAGAAGGTAAAAGACCTTCTGGTACTCTGAGAACTCTAAAATGCCGATGAAAGAAAATGAAGTCAACACAAAGGGAAAGATATTCTATGCTCTTGAATTAGAAGAACAAATATTATTAAGAGGTCCATATTACCCAATACAATCCACAAATTTTATGTAATCTTTATCAAAATATCAAAGGCATTTTTTGAAGAACTAGAACAAACAATCCTAAAATTTCTACGGGACCTCAAAAGACTCCAGATAGCTAGAGCAATCTTAAAAAAGAACAAAATTGGAAGAATCACAATCCCAGATTTTAAGATATACAACAAAGCTGTAGTAATCAAAACAGCACAGTTCTGGCACAAAAACAGACACATAGATCAATGAAAAAAAAGAACAGAGAGCCCAGAAATAAAAACACAATTATTCTATGGTCAATTAATCTTTGACAAAGGAGGCAAGGATATGTAATGGGAAAAAGACAGTCTCTTCAACAAATGGTGCTAGGAATATAGGAGAGGAATATGTAAAAGACTGAAATTGGATCACTTTCTTACACTATATACAAAATTAAATTTGAAATCAGCTAAATGCCTAAATGTGAGACCTGAAACCATAAAAGTCCTAGAGGAGAACACAGGCAGCAACCTATTTGGCCTTGGCCATAGCAACTTCCTGCTAGACATATCACTAGAGGCGAGGGAAACAAAAAGCAAAAATAAACTATTGGGATTACATCAAAATAAAAAGCTTCTGTTCAATGAAGGAAATAGTCAATAAAACTAAAAGGTAACCTATTGAACAGGAGAAGATATCTGCAAGTGACATATCTAATGAAGAGTTGGAACACAAAATATATAAAGAATTGATACAATTAAATACCAAAATAAATAAATAAATGAATAAAAATCAAATAATCCAAATAAAAATGGGCAGAAGACATGAACAGACATTTCCCAAAGAAGATATACAGATGGCCAACATCCACAAGAAAAGATGTTCAATGTCCTTAATCATCAGGGAAGTGCAAATCAAACCTACATGAGATATCACCTTATACTTCCCAGAATGGATAAAATAAAAACACAAGAAACAGCAAGTGTTGACAAGGATGTGGAGAAAAAGGAACCATCTTATGCTTCTGATGGGAATGCAAACTGGTGCAGTCACTGTGGAAAACAGTCTGAAGGATCCTCAAAAAGTTGAAGATAGAATTGCCATGATCCAGTAATTCCACTACTGGGTGTTTACCCAAAGAATACAAAAACACTATTTTGAAAAGATATGTGCCCCCCTCTGTTTATTACAGCATTATTTACAACAGCCAAGATATGGAAGCAGCTCAAGTGTCCATCTATAGATGAATGGATAAAGAAGATATGGTATATATACACAACAGAATATTACTCAGCTATAAAAACAATGAGATCTTGGCATTTGCAAAGACATAGATGGATCTACGGGCATAATGCCAGATGAAATAAATCAGAGAAGGACAAGTACCACAGAATTTCACTCACATGTGTAATTTAATAAACAAAACAAAGAAAAAAAGAGACAAACTGAAAAACAGACTTAACTAAAGAGAAGAAACTGATGGTTACCAGAGGGGAGGTGGGTAGGGGAATGGGTAAAGTAGGTGTAGAGGATTAAGAGTATACTCTTTTTTTATTTTAAGAGTATATTAAGATTAAGAGTATCTAAGGGATGAGCACTGAAAATGTATAGAATTGTTGAATTACTATTTTGTACACCTGAAACTAATTTAATACTCTATGTTAACTGTACTAGAATTAAAAAATATTTTTTTAAAAAGGAAAAAGAAAAATTACGACACTTATTTAAACAATAGTATATAGAATAATGCTGACAGAATATCTTGGCAAAGTCTGTTGTCTTTAAAAATAGCTAGCAGCAAAGAAAAAGAAAAATTGACTGCAATAGTTTGTTATTTAAAGTAGATAGTTGCAACAAGATGGAATTGGGGAAGGAGAAAGAGAAAACAGGATATCAGAATGTATAAGAATCTTTTTAGGGAAGATATATAAATGCTAAGTTGTTATTTTTAAGTAAAAAAAGATTAAAAAGAAGATATACAAAGTGTATGAAAAAGCTGAAATAAAATGGTAGAAAACATTCAACTGTATCAAAAATTATAACTATTATATGTTTATTGACAGTTTCTTGTTAGTGGGTCTATAAAACTCGTGCTTATAATCTCTACTCCTTTTTCTTTTTGTAAGCTGGAATACCTTTATTTTTTCTTTTAATAATATGTTGTTACTCTAAAGTTTCAAATTCTGGAGATAACATGAAAATCATCTAGAGTTTACCACAATTTGGTATATATTGTAAAGGACATTAGACCAGATGACTATCTTTTACCAACACTTATCTTCCCTGAACTTTTATATCTTGGTTATTCTTTTGTCAAAATATTTACCTTTTATAGAAGCTTAACACATGCAACCAGAAGTATGGCAACAGTTTTAGGAGATACAAACAAGTGAACCAAACAATGTTAAATAATGTAAACCAAAGTTTCTGTTTGTGGAATAGTAGAGAACTAATGGAGCACAGAATTAATTTAGGTATGTGGCACTGAGAAGTTAAGTGAAGCAACGTGAGAGCCCACTGGTCAGGGTTAAAACACTGAATCCCTGGTCACTTCAAAAGGTGGGGGGTGACCATTCCATGGCTCAGTTGGACGTGTACACTGAGACTATCTAGGCATTTCCTGAGTCAAAGAAAACTGGGTCTGACCTATACATGTAAATGGGAGACCATCAGGTGTCATCAGTACTTATGGGAGGATACTGGAAGAAATGGAGGAAAAAAATCAAAAAGCACTTAAAGACATCAATAGCATTCAAAGAAATCTCAAAAAAATGCTCAGAACCAGATAGTTTTACATGAGTTTTAACACACATTAAAGAAATAGTAAATTCATATCTTGTAAAGCTTTTCCAGAAATTAGAAGAGTAAAAGCTGCCCATCTTATTTTATTAGGTTAATGTAATCTTAATTCCAAAATGAGACAAGGAAAATGAAGGAAAACAACTACAGCACATTTCACTTAAAAATGCAGATTCTAAAATTCTCAATAAAATATTTGCTAACCAAAAAATAACGTGTTAAAAATAATACACCATGATCAAGTAGGATATAAACTAGAAATGCAGTGATGGTTTCATATTAGAAATTCTATCCATATAATTCACAGCATTAATATACCACAGGATAAATGTCATGTGATTACCTCAAAGATGCATAAAAGCCATTTTATAGGGTTCAATAGCTATTTATGCATACCAAGCTTGAAATAAAAGAACTTCCTTAACTTAGTAAAGGTTGTATATTAAAAACCTTTAGCAATGGGGCGCCGGGTGGCTCAGTGGGTTAAAGCCTCTGCCTTCGGCTCAGGTCATGATCCCAGGGTCCTGGGATGGAGTCCAGTATCAGGCTCTCTGCTCAGCAGGGAGCCTGCTTCCTCCTCTCTCTCTGCCTGCCTCTCTGCCTACTTGTGATCTCTCCCTTTCTGTCAAATAAATAAATAAAATCTTTAAAAACAAAACAAAAAAACAAACCTTCAGCAAGCATTATACTTAAGTGAGAAGTAAGATACTAGATGCATCCTCTTTAAGACTAGGCATAAGATAAGGATGCCCATTGCCACTAGTACTTGTTTTACATACTTCCAGAGGAAATGATTAAAGGTATAGAAAGAAGAAAAGTAAGAGGATGGGAGAGGTAGAAAGAAAACTTTGATTATTTGGAATTGATATATGATCACCTATCTAGAAAAAACAATCTTTTAAGCATTAGAGAGTTCAGCATTGTTGTTAAAACCAAGATCAAGTTTCAAAAAATCAGTATTATTTCTCTACACAAACAATAGACATCAAGAAAATATTTTAATAAAATTTAAAATATTGATGTCTACTCAAAGAGCATCATGCACAAAATTAAAAAGTTGAAATAATGGAAGCAGATTTTTTTTAGTATCTAAAACTAACAGGAAATGAATATTTAGAATATACAACAAACTCTTACAGAGCATTTATCAAAAGACAAGAACCCATATGAAAAATAAAGTGTATGAACAGCAATTTCAGAAAAGGGAAGTCAAAAGGCCAATAAAAATATGAAAATATATTCAAATAAATGTATTACTGATAAGAAGAATTAAAATTAAAACGAAAAACTACAAAAATTATGCATATGAGATGGAAAATAGCAAGCTCAATAATGTCAAGGATTGACGGGAGTGAGAGGGTTACTGTTGGTGTGGACCAAAGTATTTGATCAAGCAACTGGCAGGACTTGGTCAAATTAAGCATAAACATGTGTCCTACTACCAGCAATTGTGCTCCTTGATATATATCCCAAAGAAGTCCTTGCAAAATTCCATGATTAAATAAGTATGAGGATGCTCATCATAGCAGTGTTTGTTGCAACAGAAAATCTAGGTAGCAATCACTGGGAAATATAGGTTGTTCAAACACGATAGCTACAAACTATGGAATATTATGCAGCAGTTAGAAGCAATGTACACATGACAACATAAGTAAATGATAAGCACATAATGTTAAGTAAAATTAAGCAGTAAGGAACAAAACAAGATACACAGCACAATATCATATATACATAATAAAATTTAATACACATAAAAAAGGGGAGGGGGCAGGGTGGAGAGATAATTGACACAAGCCCAACCAAGAGAACCATGAAGGTTCATAATATATTCTCTTATTTATTTGAAATTTTCTGTTTAAAATATTTAAAAATATGTATAGAAAATAATACATTATGAAAATACATAGAATAAAACAAAGAGAGCATTTCAGTAGTTACTATAATGACTATCATATTAGAATGGTTCCCTATGGGTCAAGGTCAGGAGCATGGGACTAGAAACAAAAATAAAATGTATAAATAAATAATATCAGTACTTTACATGGACCAACGATGACAGCATGCAATGAACTAAGGACATGTTTAGCTTTATTCTCTATGCAAAGGTCCTTTAAAAAAAAAATTCCTTATGGCTATTTTTTTTTTTAATTGGAGGGATCTGGTTTTAGCTAGTGAAGATGAAGGAACTACAAAAATAATTGTCTAATTATTATAATTCAGAAAACAATTGAATAGCTGTTCCAAATAACCAATTCACCATATGTAGCTATAGAAATGAATTAGAAATAAGCAATGTCATTTTTATTTTCAAGATAAGTCATTTCTGACAATATTCATCACAAAAAACTAGCAAAATCAATAAGCTGCTACCCACAAATTAAGGAGAAAAAATAGACTCTAAAGTACTAGCACTCTAAGAGAATAAAGAAAAACAGAACAAAAGGAAAAAATTTCCGCACCAGAGGCTGTAAACTGTTTTATTTCATTCACACAGTTGGCAAAAGTAGGTTTTTTCACAGGCAAAATTCTGTGCTGATGTTAAAAAATTAGGACTCTTCAAAATCCATATTTGTTTCTCACAAAAAATTGTAAAATCAGATTTAACAATCTCTTATTTCTTCCTCGGGAGGATTATAGAGCTGAACAAAAGTGCCTCATTTATTGGTCACATATTCTCCAAAGTTACATTGTACCTGCCTAACACACAATGTTATTTAAAATACCTTTTCTTTGCACACAGTACTCCTCATCTCTCACTCAAAATTTTACCAAAATATATTAAAAAATTTACTTAGTAATGTAATCATATAAGCAGTCATGGGAGGCATGAGCAGAACATGCTAAATGAAAGGATATGATGGGTCAAGAGAAATCTCTGGGGACTCAAGAAATAGTAAAAAGAGGTTTGGTATTCGGAGGTAATACCATAAATATATGAAACTATGACAGGGTTTTTGGAGTGGTTAAAGAACAAGTTTCTAATGTAGTTAACCGATTAACCGATGAATGAATACACTACATTAAGAAGAAAGTGCAGTGGATAGAAATTTTTTTTTTAATATTTTATATATTTATTTGAGAGAGAGAAAGTGAGAGACAGCATGAGTGAGAAGGTCAGAGGAAGAAGCAGACTTCCCATGGAGCTGGGAGCCCAATGCGGGACTCGATCCCAGGACTCCAGGATCATGACCTGAGCTGAAGACAGTCGCTCAACCAACTGAGCCACCCAGGCGCCCCTGGATAGAGATTTTTAAGTATTCTTTCAAGTTAAACATTATTGAGTTCTGCTTACAGTTTTAATGGAAGCTACTTCATTTCTTCTCTATTCTTCTTATTTGGTTTGCACACTTCCATGATAATACATCAATTTTATCAATTGCTTGTTATAAATGAAATACAATACTTCTTGTCAAAATAGTGTTAGGGCATACATATTTGTGCCTGAATATGAATGAATGTGGTGTTGAGGTTTCTTAGGTAGGGCCAGTGGTAAAGCCAGTTTGCCAAGTCAAAGTACAGTCTGGAAATCCTTGTCATTTAAATGAGATTATTTATATGGTTGTATTTATTACTTACCTTGAGTATCTATATTTTAAAGATCTTGTCTGTAAACCATATAACCTTCAATATCTACTTCCCACATGCAGAAACTGATTTCCTCAAAAAGCATCTAAAAAAGAAGAAAATATCACAGATTGGAGGAAATAAATATTATTTCATTTATTTTAAATATAAAAGCAGATTATTCAAAATTATTCTTTATGAGTTTAGTAAGTTTGGACAAGGGGAGGTGTATCTCATAGGACATATTTTATATAAATAAAACAGTAGTAATAATGAGATCTTTCCATTTAGAAGAACCAGAAATTTCTATGGAACACATATTTTGATTCAGGTCATAAAATTTTATACTTTCTATAGTACTGATTTTACCTGGTTACTTTGTTTCTATGAGCATTCTTAAGAAATATAATTTTAGGTATGCCCGCGTGACTTGGTTGGGCTACCTACTCTTGATTTCAGCTCTGGTCATGATCTCAGGGTTGGGGGATTGAGCCCCGACTTGGGCTCCATGTCTGTCTGTCTGTCTGTCTCTCTCTTTCTCTTCCTCTGCCTCTCCCCTCAAAGCCCTCTGTGCTCACTCTAAGTAAGTAAGTAAATAAATAAATAAAACATTGTTAAAAAAAAATCTTAAATACATGGATTCTGATGTCCTACATGAATATAGCCCTACCCTAGAAAATATTTTCCTTATTACAAAAATATATTCTTGATTACATCTAAATTGCTTACAAATGCCAATATCATAGAGATCAACTAGTTATTGTCCTCATAAAAAAGGTCAATGTCACTTTAATCACCCAATCAGTTCTTTACACCAACCTAGGGAAACTCTACAGAGTCTTTTAAGAGAAATTGCCACTAATAGAGAATTAGGATCATTCAGAGGAAATGTTCTTTGCTAAAGGATTTTTATTCTGACTCTTCTTGATTTTTTCAAGAAGCCTAAGACAAGCAGTTAGGGAAACAGGATTCAGAGGCTAGTGTGCCATACCTTTAGTACATGGTTTTGAGTACTATGGATTCCCAAGCCATATGTCAAAGTTTTGGATTAAGCAACATGATTATTCTTTTTGGACATTAATGTAGATCTCTCATTAGTGTAGTTTTTCAGTTGCAGCTGCATATTAAAAATACTTGGGACACTTTTAACTATTTTGAGACTCAGTATACTTCTTAGATACTCTGATTTAAATGGCATGATGTAGGGTCAGGGTGTAGGAAGGAAGGATATCTGTTCTTCAGGTATAGAAACAATCTCCTTCCAAGTATCTGATTTAATTTCTACAAATCAATAAGATTAGCTTAAAAAAATACAGTCTACAGATATCTATGAAACCTACAAAAACTACTATGAAAACCTATGAAAAATACTGAATACTTGCTAATCTGACTACTAACAAGTGTGACATAAATGGTGGTTGCAGGGAATTTCAAAGTACAATGCACTTAAGGACCAAAGGTACTCCTTTAAAATGTAGAATCCTGCTAGGTGTTATGCTGGAGATTCTGATTCAGAGAAACTAGGCTAAGGCCATGGATTGTCTATTTTTACAGACATCTCTGGTGATTATAATGCAAAAGGTCTATAGTCCCTATAAAAGAGTGCTATAAGAATTTATGAATACTATTACTATGACCTTCATTATTAGCATTTATAAAAATCCTTGAGTTTTATTTTAAGGTAATATTTCTAATCTTAAAAGATAATCTTAAAACACTCAGGATAGGAAATAACTTTAAAATGCAAATAAGACTTTAGCAATAAATCAATGTAGATAAGTTAAAATAATGTTTATGGATAATATATTTTTTAAGTTGTGCTACTCTCCTAAGTAAACTATGTAAGTAATCAACAAAATACTGTGGCAAAAAAGAGAAAACTAGATTATATTCTGTAATGGGAATTAAACCTAACACTATATATTTAACTACAAACATGCCCTCAATGATCAGAATTAAAAATTTTTTTGGCCCTAACTTAGCAGGAGGGGAAAGCTCTTCTAGCATCATTTGCTCTAAGAGCAAAGCTAAAATTTTTTTTTAAAGAAAAAGTCTTGAGTCATTTCCTTCAACACACACACTAACATAACTTACTAAAAATAACATGAAATAGGCTGTTAACATTTTAGATTTGAAACTTCTTATAAACAGGTCCAGAAATACAATCACGGACTTCTCAAATGTCTTTCATGAACATGGATCTACTCCACCTCTCAAATCTGCAGGATCAGATGCAAGTCTGGCTCTGGTTTATAGCTACGCAATCAGGTCCCAACGTCTTTTGGCAAGATTCATGATCTTTTACTATTTGACCTCAGCTGCCTTTTGTTGTTTACCTCTCATCTCTTCATCAACCAAAACTTGGCTCAAATATTGCTTCCTCCTTGAAGGAAATTTCCATCAATCTGACACTAAAAGCTTTCTTTCTCTTCTGATTTCCAGCACTAATTATTGCAAATTACTTGGGTAATTAATCAGGTACTCACTTATGGTCCTTTATTTCTATCTTTTATTATTAAGATTTGGCATGTTTGTTTTATTCCCTCAACTAAATTATATTTCCCAGCAAGCCTGAAAGCATTTAATAAATATGTGATGATTTTATTTGTTAGTCTTCCCAGTAACTGAGTATAGCATTTGACAGTGATTGAGTGAGGCATCCAGCTTTTCTCTTTAGTATGCCTTACAACTATTAATGATTTAAAAATTGTAATTGTGGTCTCCCTATCCTGCAAGAATTTGTCCATCTCTTTTGAGGCTACAACACCCAACTCTCTTAATATCTCATAATCCAGGTAATTTTAGTCAAAGGAGGGTAATGGTGTAATAACTGCTCTTAATAATAACAATGAATTAACAAGAATGCACATTTTATTTTATTTTTAAAGAATGCACACTTTAAAGAATAAATTAGACTCTATTTAATTATACTTAACATAGAAGTCCTAGGGAAAAGATTTAGTGTTTCCTTAGAAAAACTACATACTTTAATAAGAACCAATAACTCAGTAAATAACAGCATATATCACAAAACAACTCAAAGTATACATATTATTTTTTAATAACTAAAAATACAAATTTATAGATAAGTGTCTGCAACATTTTTTTAAAGCTAACACTTCTTCCTTGCTTTGAGATACAGTAATGAGAGCTAACATTTATTGATTTTTAAATCTAACCATCATTAATTAAATTTTTACAACAATCCTAAGAAGTACTATTATCATCTCCATTGCACAGATAATGAAATTGAGGAACACAGAGATTGACTCATCCAAGGTGCTATAGTCAGTAACTGTCAGAGCTAGATTTCAAACTCAGACAGTCTGTAATTATCTACAATATTTTCTGAAGCCACTGTCCATTAAACTAAAACTCCAGTAGCTCTGGAAGCCTTACTGAATGTATCTTCATATAAATTTCTGCCTTCCACCTTCCACCCTTTTGCAAGCTTTATCAGGTTTCCCACTCAAAGGAGAATGCCATGGGGGTCCATTTCCAACTCTTCTCACAAAGAGATGATTTCTTTTTCTTTTTTTTTTTTTTTAATTATGTTCAGTTAGCCACTGCATAATACATTAGTTTTTGATGTAGTGTTCAATGATTCATTAGTTACGTATAACACCTAGTGCTCATTCTAGCACATGCCCTCCTTAATACCCATCACCCTGTTAACCCCTCCTTCAGCCACTCCCCTCTGAAACCTTCAGTTTGCTTCCAGGGGTCCACAGTCTCTCATGGTAATCTCCCTCTCTGATTTCTAAGCCCTCATTTAGTGCTACATACATTCTATTATTTCTGTACAATTTAAAGAATAAATTCACTGTATAATTTACATAATAAAACATAATAAATACTAAAGATTTATCCTAAAAACCTCATTCTTGCTTCGAATATGATGTCTTCTAACCTAATAACATTAAGTATAGATCCATGCTGGATATTTTATTTACAGTTTTAACTCATTAAAAAAATTTTTACAAAAATTATACCTTTTATAGAAAAATTATACCTTCTCTATAATCTTGAAATATGGAAGTTTTTACAGTAAGAAAATATGCTTTCTGCTTCCCTGAGCTATAGGACTATATCAAAACTTAAAATACTGCTTCTTTTTCTTCTTCTTCTTTTTTTTTTTTTTTAAGAGCGAGAGAAAGTGTGAGTGTGGGGTGAGGGGTTAGAGGGAGGAGGCAAGAGAGAAACTCTCAAGCAGGCGCCAATGCCCAGCATAGAGCTCCACGCAGGGCTTAGTCCCCTGACCCTGAGATCATAACCTGAGCCGAAATCAAGAGTTGGATGCTCAACCGACTGAGTCCCCAAGGCACCGCTCAAAACCTAAATTTTTATAGGTAATTGCTCTCATACTATTAGTAGAATGCAATTTTGTAGACCTCAAGATTCCAGTTATTCTAGTAGGTGACTTAAAAAAAATCTAATGCACAAATTTCAGATGTGGCTGAATGGAAACAGAATACAGCAAAGCATTAATGAATAAAATAAAATCTTTCAGTCTTTTATTTCAATAAAAACCAAACATTCAAAGAATTAAAAATATATTTAACCCTTGCCTGCTTGCTTATTTGCCTTGTTTGCCTTTTTTTTTTTTTTTAAGATTTTATTTATTCATTTGACAGACACAGATCACAAGTAGGCAGAGAGGCAGGCAGAGAGAGAGGAGGAAGCAGGCTCCTGGCTGAGCAGAGAGCCAGACAGGGGGCTCCATCCCAGGACCCTGAAATCATGACCTGAGCCGAAGGCAGAGGCTTTAACCCACTGAGCCACCCAGGCGCCCCTTGCCTTGTTTGCTTTTTAAATGTTTCCAAATTTGTTCAGTATGACAAAAGTTCTAATCATGCAGTGAATGGAAGTTTTTTTTTCTCAACTGTTTTTAGTTTGGAGACTAATCTTAGCCTGACTGTATTCAAGCCATTGCTTAGTACCAGTTAAGTCCGTTATTAAGTTTATTCCAGATCACTCATTTAGTGCAACTTGCATAACTCTTATTTATGGTTTTAGAGCAACTGTTCTATTTATGTTGAACAGTATAAAATTCCCTCATTGGATACGCCCCAGTCATTGTCAAAAACAAAGAACCACGGGTAATTCCTTAATCCTGTCCACCAAATTAGGCCTTGTCTTTAGCCCTCTTGTAACTTGCCCAGATGATCTGGCTTCAGTTAAGAAGCTATATTTAAAGTCCAAAGAAACTAAAGTTCTTTCTATAAAAGTTGATAATAACCAGGCTTTCAAGGTAAAATAGTAAATGACATTTATTTTTCATTAGAGAAAAGAAAGAAGCAATCTTTACTTCTTCTTACTTTCTTTTCCCACCAGCATTCTCTAAAACTGTTTATCTGATCTGGACAGTATATCTCTTCCACTGGAATAAATAATCAATTTGGTTCTACAGACCACCTTAATTACATCTATTATTTGGGAAATACCAGGGAGTGATTTTTGACTACTAATGTGCTAATGAGAGCTAACGTTTTTGGGCAGAAAGAATTATGTACAACATTTTGCCAAATATAATACCAAGAACAGCATGTTAATATTATGGAAATAACAAATTCATTAAGCTTGTTATCCTATTGGGCTGGTTGATAGACTATTAATGAACTAATAGGGTTTGGACCTAGTTAGTGGGTTGGCAGCTCATTTATTACTCTAATTCTAGGTAGTTTCTCCCAAATTCAAAAATAAGGTTCTTGAAGACCACTATGGATTGAGAACTCAAGGCTGAGAAAATAAGTATGTTGTAGGATTTGGAGATGGAAATCATGTGAATATGAAGGTCTCAATTAATAGGCTTACATTCAATAAAACAAAGACATTTTAAAGAAATCATTTCCATTTATTTTTTCAAGCACCAAAACTTTTTAAGGATTTTCTTTGTGGCAGTGTTACAGAAATAACCTATAAAACTATTCCATATAATATAGCTTTATTATATTTTTTAAAGCTCTTTTACTTTTGGAAATTATAAATATACTGGTAACCTTGCTTTCTACCTAGCTCTAAGTGTTGGCACTGTTAAAATTTATGACTAGGATGATATTGATACTATCATCGTATTTTCTCAGGTTCTGCCTCTTGCCTCTCTGACTCCTGAATCAGTAGTCTCTATTATACATTTCTAGCTGTATTTTCTACCTGTTATCTTTCTCACAGTATCTTTAGAAACTATTACCACGAACATCACCTCCATTTTCTTTTTAAAAACATCATGTTCCTCCTTTTCTCATTATTATCAATAACAGGAGTTGCCTACATTTCCAGAATGCTGGAAATAAAATATTTTTTTAATACTAAAAAGGTCTACAGAGGAAAAAAAAAAGAGAGAAAAGAGAAGAGAAGCAACAGTGATACGTTGATTTCATTGTTCAGGATTATGCTAAAAGCATATAAGCATATCTTGGAAATATTGTACATTTGGTTCCAAATCACCACAATAAAGCAAATATTACAATAACATCAGTCAAATGAACTTTTTGGTTTCCCAGTGCATATAAATGTTATATATAGTCTACTATATGTTATATATAGTCTACTCAGTGTGCAATACAATCATGTCTAAACAATGTACATACCTTAATTAAGACACTTTATTGCTAAAAAATGCTATCATCTGAGCTTTTGACAAGTCATAATCACTGATCACCATAACAAATGTAATAATAATAAAGAGGTTTGAAATATTGCAAGAATCACAAAAATGTAACAGAGAGACAGTGAGTAAATGCTATTGGGAAAACGGCACTGAGAGACTTGCCCAACACAGGGTTGCCACAAACCTTCAATGTGTGCAAAAAAAAAAAAAAAAAAGTAATATTCGTGAAGTGCAATAAATGAGGTAAGGGTGTAGATGGAATTACTGGACAAGGGATATCAAAGAGACAGGGATATCAAAGGAGGAATTTCAACATCAGAAGGTATGATTAAATTCCTTCTGAAACATGGTGAACTTGAAGGACCCTTCCAAATCCATGATTCTATGAATCTATGATTGAGAATCATAAGCAATTTTATGAACAAACAAGAAAATGTTTTGGGCGTGGGAAGCATTCACAAGTCAAAACCAAAGTTGTACTGCCCCCTTTTGCTGGCTGACTACGGAAATTCATAAACATTTAACAGGATAACAATTAACATTTTAGTTTCTAAAGCAGTATGGTAAAATATAGGAATTAGTTGTACCAGTCAGCCAATTTATTTTTTAATATATTTAACTAACCCCAGTGTTTAAACGACCAAAATAATATAAATTCATTGGGGGCCAACATGAAGAATAAAACAAAAACCCTGGAAGTGATACTGAAATTCAGGCTACCAAATAAAAAATTCCAAAAGAACTAGAATTTAGCCCAAGAAAAAGTGATGTTTCTGTTGATATTGAAACAGAAAATGGGTCCATAATCCTGGGTGTATGTGCATGTGTGTGTGATAGAGACACTACTGCTCCTGTGTACAAAAATCAAGAGTCTTTAAAGAAGTTTCACATATCTTCAAGTATTTTAATGGTGCTATGTTATAACATTTTGGGGCATTTGATATAAAAGACACTATAATCCCAAACAAAAACCCTATTATAAAGATAAGATTTCATGAAACGATCATAAATCTACTTTAATACCTAAAAAGAAATCCAGATCTGAATATAAACCATAATGCTTTATTTACGTGGTGGTAAAGAAGATAATAACAAGCCCAAAAGTGATTCCCCTGTACTGACTAATCAAACTACTGGAGTGTTTTAGGAGCTTAACTAGAAAATCCAGAATCAGAACTCAGAGAAAATCTTTTTAGGTGTTCTCTGTATAAAAATAAAAAAAAATCATGTTAGCTAAAAAAATGAATATGGTAGAATTATTAATTAGTACTTGTTAATTAAGACTAATTTAAAAGAAAACTAATTAAAGGAAAGATATATTTAAATTAACTTATAAAAATTCTAAATGTAATTTTAAAGTATGTGCACAGAAACTGAAACTGTTCTCATAAGATTTCCAATATAAGTAGCTTCAAAATTTAGCTACAGATTATTAAAATCAGCATAGAAACTGCTATAGAAAACATCAAACTTATGCTATAAGGCCTTTTAAATGTTCTAGAATATGGAAATACCCTTTTTTTAAGTACTTATGGTATTGATAATATAAAGCATAATCTTTTTATATAATGCATACAATAGCCAAAGTGACTTTTCAAATCATCAACAAAACAAAGTAAAATCACTCTCCAAAATGAAGGGTTCTCATTAATAGAAATAAATCCTACGATATTCTAAGAGAAGAGATGTTAGCCAGAATAACTGACAAAATAACAGTAAGTAGTTGCGCCTTGGGAAAATCAAGTTCTATCATGAATAAAAACAATAAAAAGATATCAGAGAGATGTTAGAATCTTGTGAAAGTTGATGAAATCCTCTCATGTCAACACACTGAAATTATAAAATGACAAGCAGGAAAATGCAAATAAATGCACTGAAGAGTAAGAGTATCATACTTAGTGATGTCTGAAAAGGAGGCTAATAAGATTGGAAAATCAAAGTCACCAGTGAGTGTTTGGGGGAAACATCAGCCTCTGACTTTCCGCATTTTTTTTTTTTTTTTTTTTTTTGTGCAGGCACTCATAACATTAAAAGAAACCATATTACATGAGAAATTTTATGAGCCTGTAGTAATGCCTGATTTTATGATGTCTGGAAACAGCTTTAACCAAAAGAGAACAATATTTCAAATCCTACCAAGATCATTTCAGTATTATGCCAACCTGCCAAATAATGAAGAGTTTTATTAGAGAAAATAACATACTGACACAAGAATAAAATCCTTATAAATGGAAAAAGATGTCTGGATTACACAAATTACCTCCAGGAGTAAACAATGACAGGGTCATTACTGACTGAGTGAGAGATAATTGAGAAATCAAAAAATGAAATCTAAATAGGAGTAAGTGCAGCCAAAAAGAGCTTGAGTCACTCCTGTTTATTAGAGATTTTTCATGTTCAGAGGATTGCCTTGTCAAGTTTCCTTTCTGAGATATATAAAAGATAAATGGAATATCATTTTAGATCCTCCAAAGATAATAAATCAAAAACTACACATATAAAATGTGAAGAATTTCCAGACATTTGCTTCATCTTCTCAGTTTATAATGAACTGAAATGACTATGCAAAAAAAGAAGTACTTAAACATTTAAAGCACAACATTATAGGTCATCGTACTCTATAAAAGTGATTGGAGTCTTAATACTATCTCTCTCATAAAGTTTCAAATGCTATTTAAAATTAATCAAATATTAAATGTTCCCTATATTGCTGGCATTTATAATGCTGTGATTTTTCTGATGATTCCTTCCTTAGCACTGAGAATCTGTAGATACTGATATAAAAAATGCACCCTTTGTAAATATATATAATATAGAACTTTAACTTGGTACAATGAACTACAAAACAGTACACGAAGTAAAATTTAGTATGTTCAGTAAAAATCAAATTTAAAACATTTTAAAATACCTACTGATGAGCTGGTTGCAACAGAGAGCAACTGAAGCAAATAATAAAATGAAATATTCAGTTGATTCATATGGAAAATAATAAAAACAAATTATCTCCATATGTTGGGACGCCTCTCTTTTGGATTCAACCAGTGAAATTATTTTATTGCTCAAAAATGACTGAACATGGGAAATTTCATACTGTTTAAACTAAAAGCACTAGAGTTAACATATTTAGCTCATTTAATCCTATGAAATATTGTAAAACAAATCAAGAAACAATATCAATTCATTGACTAAAATATGTATTTCAACTAATTTTACTATCACACAAAAAAGGTGAAAAGGGAGTAAACACTGTAAGTGATTTCTGCTGCTCCCAGATTATTAAATTAAGAGTTTAGGTCTTTAACAAATTTGAGCATATACTATGTAGATTTTAGGTACAAAAAATCATTATTGCTATTTTATTCTTCTTAGATGCGGAAAGAAGATGTAGTAAGAGGACGGTTATAAATGAGAGCAAATTCAATATTTAAAAGAGAAGGAAACCAACGAAGTCCTTTATATTTACAATAGCTTAATAAATTTTTTTGGCCAAGTACTATAAAGTGAGAACTTCTTCTACCACATTATTGCAAGTTCATAATGTAAAAAAATGGTTTACTACAGGTAAAAGGCAATCTATGTTAACGGGCAATTGATTAATTAATGTAATCGAAAAAGGATTTTATATTTATGTAATAGTTTAGCAGAAACTTTAAGGAATGAATTCTCAATTTTGCCTGATTCTAAAAATGTATCTTAAACAAACAAAAATAAAAAATTAATACAGTATTTAAATTCTTATATACCTAATTATAACATTAGATGTACCAAAATTATATATTTTGGTACGTCTAATGTTTGGTCAGAATGAAGAGTGTGGCTGTACCAGTTGTTAAAATACTAAATAGTAAAAGGCTTCCATACTTGTTAGAAAATAGTCACTGCTCTCCTCTCTTCTGCACATGCCCCCTTCTCTAGGGGACCTCATCCCCACCAAGAAGACTTCCACATTCTAACACCTTAGGAAGAAACACCTGGCAGAACAGGGGGCCTATAAGCCCCTGGGATTCGCCCAAATTAGTTGGTGCCTATGTCCTACCAGTTGTTATATGTTTCAAATCTCTCCTCTGTTAATAAGGATAGTTGCAGAAGCTGTGTATGTAGAGTCAGACAACGTTATAGTAGCTCTACTATCTGGGTAAGTCAATCAACCTTTTTGAAATTCTAACTTCCTTTTTTGAAATAGTTATTACTAACTACTTAATAGAACTGATTATAGATAGTGTGAAATGGCATGACGTGTCTATGAGCAATGGTAGGCATACTACTTACTCTCCCCTCACTTTACCAGTAATACAGCACAGCTGATCCTTGAACAACAGGGGTAAGGAATGCCAACCCTGTATGCAGTCAAAAATCCACGTATAACACTTGAGTCCCCAAAAACTTAACTACAAATAGCCTACCATTGACCAGAAGCCTTAGCGATACCATGAACAGTTGATTCACATATACTTTGTATGTATTATATACTGTATTTTTATAATTAAGTAAGTTAGAGAAAAGAAAATGCTAATAAAGACGTAAGAAAGAGAAAATGCATTTATAGTACTGTATTTTATTTATCTGAAAAAAACCCCTGCATGTATGTAAGTGGACCCACACAGTTCAAACCTGGGTTGTTCCAAGGTCAACTGTAAATAAATACTACATGGGAAAATAAGCAAAAACTGCAGTTTTTTATTCACAAGTGGGTTATCTTTCAAATACTCATTTTGGAAGTCGGTAGTCTAATAATTAGAATGTATTTTCCTCATAGTGATCATTATATAAAAGTAGTAATAGGGTGCCTGGGTGGCTCAGTTGGTTAAGCTGCTGCCTTCGGCTCAGGTCATGATCTCAGGTCATGGGATGGAGTCCCGCATTGGGCTCTCTGCTCAGCAGGGAGCCTGCTTCCTCCTCTCTCTCTCTGCCTGCCTCTCTGCCTACTTGTGATCTCTGTCTGTCAAATAAACAAATAAAATCTTTAAAAAAAAAAGTAGTAATATATCTCACAATTTTATAAATTCCAATTTCATCTATAATATACTGTTTTGATACATGGGGAAAAAAAACCTTATTGAGTATTCATATATACTAGGCACTATTCTAAGAATTTTACATTTAAGGTATTTAATCCTCAAAACAACCTTAAGGAATAGTATGCTTTTATCATGCCCACTTACCAAATGAGGAAATCAAGACAGAGAGGTGAAGTAACATGCTCGAGGCTGTATTTGCTAGTAAGAGGCAGAGCCAGGATTCATCCTAAACAACCAGGCTCAAGAGCCTTAAACCATTATACTATACTGCCTTTGAAGTTATTTGAATTATAAAACATATAAACATTTATAAAAATCAAAAGCATTGAGAAAAACTACATAGTAGTTTCTCAACTTGTGACAGAAATCAAACTGAGCAAAAGAAAAAAGTATTGGGAATTTATCTTGCATTCTGGTGGCTTGAAGGAAAGCAGCCTGGGTAGATAAGATTTATGGAGATAAAGGCTGTCTATTGTCAAAGGCTTAAATACTATCATTGTTTCTTCATCACAGCTAAAGCTCCTGAGTTACCTTTCCTTTTCTTATTTGCTTATCTTTCTTTCAGAGTAAGTGTCTTTTTTAAAGACAGTTTGCAGATAGGCCCAAGGCCAATCAGTATTGACCTGGGCTCCCAAGTCTGGATTATCAACAATGACCAGGCTCTTGTCTGGTACCTTCCCCAAAGATCAACAGAATGGTAGCATTTGTTCCAAGGAGATTAGGCGGTTACTGCCTCGCTCCCCTCTTCTTCAGACTTATTTGGTGTATTAAATGCTCTGAATGCTGCTTTCCAGTATTTTAGAATGTTACTTTACTATGTCATTTTTAATTCTTAAGCATCTTAGGTATCCCTAAGTATTCATATTTGAGCATTTTAAGGGTATTAAGATTTTAATTTAGACTGTAGGTCTAAATTTTTTGTTGGAATTGCATTCAATTTTTTTGGTTAAAACACATTTTTTCTTACCTCCATTATTAAGACTTTACTGTATACATTGACTTAATATTTTACAGTGATGCTTAGAATTTCAATAAGATGGTGACTATGCAATATCATTTTATTTATGTAATTTATTAAGCTTTACTCGTATTTGATGACTAATAAAACATTTTAATAGTGTGGGGTTACAAAAAGATGAAAAGGGATATACCATACTATATATTTTCAGTCCCAAACAAATTCACATGGATCATCTTTATAACTGTCCATTTACTCTAAACAATATATTGTAATAGTATAAAATAAATAATACCAGCCTAAATGGGAAGAATGCTTATCTTTGGGTTAGGTAGTTGTCTTAGTGGGGTTTCTAAGGAAGCAGACTCCGAGACTAAGACTGAGTATACATAATTTATTTGGAAGGTTCGGAGTAACTTGCAGGGAAATGGGAAGGTGCTAAGAGAAGGGCAGGCAGCTAATACAGGGTACATTACTAAGCTAGCTAAAACAAAAGCCAACTGAAACTTAGTTTCATGGGCGAAACTGGCAAATAATTTAAGATACAGGTTTCAGAACTGTCTAAGCCAGGGCCAAAGAAGCTGTAATCTGTCAGTCATTGTTTATGGTCTAACCCCAGTGGCTTCTGGTAGCTCAAAGGCCATCATATGGGAGATGCTGGCCTTTGGAAGGCTGATATATACAAAATGGTAAGGACCTACAAGGGTGAGTTTATGGATGGAGTACCACATTAACTATTACATTAACAAAACTATTAGGCACCCCTCAATCACCACAGTATTTTTTTGTTTGTTTGTTTTTTGTGGGGCTTGAACTCATGACCCTGAGATCCAGACCTGAGCTGAGATCAAGAGTCTGATGCTTAACCAACTGAGCCACCCAGGAGCCCCAAGAATCATTCTGACAAAGTAAGTTTAGCCCTGAATGTTGGTAAAATTTTGGCAAACCAGTTTTACCTGGAAGCACAAAGTATGCTAACAGTATTTAAGTATTACAAATGATAAGATAGTGTATAACTTCTCAACTCAAAATGTTAACAAAACAGGAGGCTGGGTACTGAGACACTAGGAAACAAGCTCAAGGAATAATATCAGCCCATGATTTAACTCTTTTAAGAAATAATCTTTGTTTCCTCCTTGGCTCTTGAAGATTGGTTAACTATCATGAATGACACAATAACTATCTGGACCAGGAAGTTCACACCATCAGATTATCTCAGTGGAAACAAATGGTCATTGATGTTCTTCACTCCAGAACGGCAGCAGTACAGGAGACAAAAGTTTGGGAAAAACTAGCCAAAATGTATAAGACCACAAGAGATGTCATCTTTCTATTTGGATTCAAAACCCATTTCAGTGATGCCAAGACAACTGACTTTGGTATGACTTAGGATTACTTGGATAATGCAAAGAAAAATGAACCCAAAAATTGAGTTGCAAGACAGAGGATGTATGAGAAGAAAAAGACCTCATGAAAACAGTGAAAGTAATGCAAGAACAGAATGAAGAAAGTCAGGGGGACTACAAAGCCAATGTTGGTGCTGGCAAAAAGTGAACTGGAGATTCAACAACTGAAGGAGAAACACTTGGCAGTGACTTTATCTGTGGTGATTGTGCAGATTTTTGATGAGAGAATTAATAAACCAGAAATTAAAGAAAAAAATGAAAGTATCCTCATGATCCCTATAATGTACCAAACCACAGCAAGAACAAACACCCACCAGAACAAGAGATGTGAAACATCATCTCAAATAATAAAACTATTTACTAGTAAATGGGTACATTCCTATTGCAACTTGAAGGTACATGCTATAAAATAAATGAACTATGGATTAAAGTCATTTGGAGAATCCACAAGCACTTTTTCCAAGAAATGCTTCTCCAACCTAAGTATAATTTTTCTGATTTAATTCTTTCTCATCTTTAAAGCTTTTCTGGTTCCTCTCAGTATTTGTCTGACTTGACTCTCAAGGTCTTTTCTTTGGAGTGTGCCACAGCAATTATGTTTCTCAAGGTCAGGTGATAGGTGCCAAGTAGAGGAGTCAGGTCCAGGTCCTGGCTTCACCATAATTCCAAAACTCCTTTGGTTAATGAAATGCAAGTCTGATGGATTATTATTTCTGGATCTTGACTCTGTAAACTGGATTAGCACTTGCAGTCACTGGCCTGCTAAAACAGACTAGAGGGCTAAGACTTCAGCCCTGAGCCCTATGGGCTAAGTGCCTAAGGCTCTTTTGGTCACTTACTGCCCACTAAAGTGGGTTTATTCAAGAGTGATAATCTTCTGAAAGCTAACCATGGTGAAAAAGCTATGTACATATGTAAACTATGTATCTGTACCCAAAACTAATATTTGTAGATGTGAAACTAATTTGTTCATTATTTTTTACAGAGAATAGAGAAAAAAGGTGTAAAATGTGTGTGTGTAAGTGAAGAAATGCCATTTCTTCCCTAAACTGTGCAAGGCTATAAATCATACTATTTGAGATAATTATGCATGTATTTATTTCCTCTGAATTCTATTTTCACAACACAGTCGCCAAGTATTGGTCTATTTCTACTGCAGAGAGTAGTGCCTGGAATTTGTCAGGGTACCTCTGCTATTACTCTGTGAGTTGTGTGGTTGTCAGGATTACTTTCAGTGTGTATACATGGGAAAGGTGCTTGCGGTGGGTGGGAGGTAGGCAGAGGGAGAGGCAACAGGAAATATGAAGAGTAAGAGATTTACCTAAGAAGAATATTTTCAAAAAAAAAAAAAAGAAGAAGAAGAAGAATATTTGAATATTTTTTTTCTCAGAAAGAGTAAGTCTGGTAAAGAAATATAATGTCTAAAGCAGCAAATATTTAGGAAAAAAACCCAAATTTTTATTTTTTAAAAGACCAATTTATAATATTAAATTTCATGTTGTTAATAATTCTTGAGTAAAACAATTTTATGTATAGCATGACTAATTTCTCATATCAAGATTTAGTAACAATAACAGAAATTTACAGCTGGAAGGAAACAGTACTCTCCTAGACCTTGCCTTCATTTTTAAGAAGAGAAAACAGAGCTAAAAGGTTGACTTGCCAGAGGTCATAGTCAGTGATAAAAAGGCTAGGATCCAGGTCTCATCATTTCCTCTCAGATGTCCTTAACACAAATAATTTTGAAATATTAACTTTTCCAATTTGCAGAGCTTTTCATTTGAGCTCCACAACACATTTTCACATAAATAATATTTGTAGGAAATATTATAAGCATTGCACCACATCCCAACATGAACATATTCCAAATCTGTACATCTCTACTTTTAATTCATTTTTTTACTAAGAACAGTTAAGAAAAGATGTTTGTATATAGGTATATATTAAGAATGCTGCCTTAGACTATTCTTACCGATTTCATTAACATGAAATACATCTGAATTACTACAATTTTAAAAATTTACAGCAACCATCAATCTCAAAGATAGACCTATTTTCTAAAAGTCATACCTTCTAAAATCAAGCAAATTATGGAAGTGGGGAAGTGAACATGAATCTTTTTGAAAATTAACCAGCACTCTAATTGAAAGTCTTTTACCCTTCCACCGTTTTTATTGTTTTTCATCTTACCCCAAAACTACATATAAATAATATGAGAAAAGTTCTTCATCAATCTATATAAAGTTTTTAGGCAACAATGTAATACTATTTCATTAACAAGTCCTCTGGGTACAGAATTTTTTGGTGTGGACATGGAACAGACTGACAGAAGTTTCAGTCTTCGAAATGCTAGCTCAGAATAAAGGCCAACATGTGGAGGATGATAAACTAGTCTGGATCCCCTTGATAAAAAGACCAATTTTCAATAAAAAATATGGTGAATACATTTGTATGTTTAAAAATGCACAACTGTTTATGTTTGAAAAATAGCTCTTGAATGGGTGCTGAATATGAAGTGTGCAGCTAGCAGTAGATCAATTGGGTGACCAATGATAAAGGTCTGAACTGAAGAGGGTTAAAACTTGGTGACTTACCAGAGTTAAAGAGGGAAGAAAAAAAGGAAAAAGATTAAGTAGTGAAGGACAGTTACCAATTTTTAAGAAAATAGGACAACACAACCATGGTTGCCTATAAACTCTCTCTGACTTCTCTCCTATTGCTCCTACCTCAGTTTTCCCAAAATGCCAAACATACTCTTGCTTCACAATGTGCAACTGTTGTTCCTTCATCCTGGAAAAATACTCCCTAAATGTCCCCATGGCTTGCTCCCTTACCTCCTCAGGTCTTTGCTCAAATGGTAACTTTACAGTGATGACTTCCCTAAGCATCCCACTTAGAATTATAACCCTATCCACATCTTGGCTCTCCTTAGTTCTCTTCCCTCCTCTATTTTTCCCCACAAAATTTATATCAGACACACAACACATTTATTTGCTTTGTCTTTTCCACTACAGATATGTTCCCTGAGGGGTAAATATTTGTTGATTTGTCTACTTCACTACTGTACCCTCAGGGCCTAGAACATAGTAGGCATTCAATATATGTTTAATTAATGATTGAACAAGTGAATTAACAGTAGCATCAACATCGGTACAGAGTGGGGAAAAAGTATGCAGTAAATGATTATGTGCACTTTTAAATATGCTCAATTAGAAGAGGTCACTGAGAAGAAAGATAAAGTTGGAAGAGCAGCAGGGGGACCCTGGGTTTGCTTTATCCCTCAAACAGAGTAGCTCAACATCAAATCATTTTGAACAACTAGGAAATAGATTTGAGGATTAAGAAAATAATCTGCATAACTGGAGGGAGAGAAAGTGGCAGATGTGAGGTTTGGAGCTATGAACTAGGGGAGAGAAAAGCTATGGTGCTGGGAAAGGGAGGGAACCATTTTTTTAGAAGCCAGGGAGAGAGGGAGAGGGCAGGAGAAAGAACAGCATATAGGGTTCCCACAATATGCTGGGGTGAGGGGATTCCCTGAATGGCACTGAGAGAAATCATTCCCCCTCCTGGAGTACATGTGGAAGAGGGATTTTGCTTTTCTGAGGACAAAAGGCCCCCTAGGAGCCACTGAGTGGCTGTTTAGCAGCAGAGGACAGAAGCATGTGTAGAGGGCAGATATGCTGGTCACAGCTTTCCACTGTGGGGCACAACAGACTCCACTCTGTGTGACTGCTTTTATGGGACAGAATGGTGCGGGGCAAGCTGCAAGCCTCTCCTCCTAGGGAGAGAAGCAGGTCCACACCTTGCTGGGTCCTTTAAGATTTGGAGTTTTCAATACCAGCCATGGGACAAAGATAAAACACATAACTGTGGCATAGGATGTGCTGATGGCCAGGCACAGGGAAGTTGAGGTGCAGTGATATGATGAAAGCCTGGAATACAGGAGAAGAAGTTGTTCACTTTTTCATCAGGGCCTCCTAAACAGTAGCAGCTGTGAGTTTTCCCCCAGGTTGAGAGGGTGGGGTGATATGATCTTCCACTCATTCCCTTCCCCCCACCACCATGGTTGGACTTAAGAGAGAAACAGAACCTCCAGGGGAGGCTGGAGCCCCTTACACCAAACCCTGCCCTTGTGCACCCAGCAGGGGCATGTTTCCTAAGGCAGGTCTGACTGTGAACCAGCACAGGGGGCCTCTCCCTCAGAACAACATAGGCTGCCCCACATGTACCAGGTCTACTAATCACAGAGTGCTCTAAAGCATCAGCTTCAGTTCTCGTGGAAATAGGACCAGGTTTTCTTTTCTTAAGAATTCTTTTATTTCTGGGGTGCCTGGGTGGCTCAGTGGGTTAAGCCACTGCCTTCGGCTTGGCAGTGCCTGGGATCGAGTCCTGCATCGGGCTCTGTGCTCAGCAGGGAGCCTGCTTCCTTCTCTCTGCCTCTCTGCCTACTTGTGATCTCTCTCTGTCAAATAAATAAAATAAAATCTTTAAAAAAAAAAAGAATTCTTTTATTTCTTTATTCTTTATTTTCTTCTTCCTTTAGCATTAGGCTTACAGTTTTTTGTTCATTTGTTGGTTTGTTTCTTTTTTTTTCCTTTGTAGAATCAGCCTTTTTTTGTTTCCCCCCTTTTTCCTTCCTTCTTTCTTATTATTTGGAATCAGGGTTATAGTTGTTTGTCTGTCTGTTTTTTCTTCCTTTTCCTTTTCTCTTTTCTTAGATCAGTCCTTATTTTTTTTTAGTTTTTTTTTTTTTTTTTTAAATTAGGCTTATCTTAACAAACAAATCAAAGCACACCTAGTGAAAGGTTCAACCACCTCCCACTGCAAGCAAGGAGGAATTCTGAGCAAACTGACCTGTGGAAAAGGGCAGCCAAAACACAACAGCAGAGTGCACACAGCATACAACAGAAACACTTCCTGAAGTGCAAGACCCTGGACAGTGTGTGACCCCTTCTTAATATAGTATTACTCTCAGGAGCAGGAAACACAACATTCTTTCAAAAGACAGAAACCTAGACATAATTACAAGATAGAGAGATTCTCCCTAAAAGAAATAGCAAAAGAAATCACAGCCAGGGATTTATCAAAACAGATATAAGCAATATATCTGAACAAGAATTTAGAATGACAGTCATAAGAATACTAGCTGGGCTTGAAAGCAGCAAAGAAGACACCAGAAAAATCCTCACTGCAGAGATAAAACTAGTCATGCTGAAATAAAAATGCTATAACTGAGATGCAGAACCAAGTGGATGTAATCACAATGAGGATGGAAGAAGCAGAGAATCAAATAGGTGATAGAGAGTTAAAATTATGGAAAATAATGAAGCTGAAAAGAAGAGGGAAAGAAAACATCATGAATACAAACTTAGGGAATTTAGTGATTCAACAATGTGCAATATTATCTGTATCACAGGAGTCTCAGAAGAATAAAAGTGTGAAAATGGGGCAGAAAGTTTATTTGAACAAATTATAGCTGACAATTTCCCTAATCTGGGGAAGGAAACAGGCATTTATGTCCAAGAGTCACAGAGAACTCCCCTCAAAACCCAAAAAGAACAGGTCAACACCAAGATATATTAGAGTGAAATTCACAAAACAAAAAAGATAAAGTGAGAATTCTGGAAGTAGCTAGGGGCAAAAGGTCCTTAACCTACAAGGGTGGACACATAAGGTTAGCGGCAGACCTGTCCACAAAAACGTAGCAAGCCAGAAATAAGCAGCATGATATATTCAACACGCTGAATGGGAAAAATAACACAGCCAAGCAGCAAAGCTGTCATTAAGAATGGAGGGAAAGATAAAGAGTTTTCAAGATAAGCAAAAACTAAAGGAGTTCATGAACACTAAACCAGCTCTGCAAGTAATACTAAAAGGGATTCTTAGAGCAGGAAATAGATACCAAAAGTGACAGGAACTTTTTTTAACCATTTTTAAAAGAAACAGAGACAATCTACAGGAACAGCAATTTTACAAGTAATACAATAGCACTAAATTCATATCTATCAATAATTACTCTGAATGTAAATAGGCTCAATGCTCTAATCAAAATACACACGGCTTCAGAATGGATTAAAAAAGAAAAAAAACCAAAACCAATCAAGATGCTGCTTACAAGAGACTCATTATAGACCAAATGACACCTCCAGACTGAAAGTGAGGGGGTGGAGGAACAGGTTAATGGACATCATGCTAATGAATCATGCTAGTGGACATCAAAAGAAAGCTGGAATAGCCATACTTACATCAGAAAAACTAGATTTTAAACCAAAGACTGTAATAAGAGATGAAGAAGAGTACTGTATTATAATAAAGGGGTCTATCCAACAAGCTCTAACAGTTAACAAATATTTATACCTCCAACTTGGGAGCAGCCAAATACATAAATCAATTAGTAACAATCTTAAAGAAACTCATTGATAATAATATGATAGTAGGAGGGGCCTTTGACACCTCACTCACACCAATGGACAGATCATCTTAAGGAGATCAACAAGGAAATAATGACTGAATGACACACAGGACCAGATGGACTTAAGGGACATATTCAGAGCATTTCATCCTAAAGCAGCAGAATACATATTCTTTTTGAGTGCACATGGAACATTCTCCAGAAGAGATCACATATTGGATCGCAAATCAGGTCTCAACAAGCACAAGAAGACTGAGATTACACTGTACATATTTTCAGACTACAGTGCTATGAAACCTGAAGTCAACCACAAGAAAAAATTTAGAAGGACCACAAATACATGGAGGTAAAAGAACATCCTACTAAAGAATGAATGGGTTAAGCAGGAAATTAAAGAAATAAAAAAAAATTGGAAGCAAAAGAAAATGAAAACACAACAGTCCAAAACTTTTGGGATGCAGCAAATGCAGTTATAAGGAATTTTATAGCAATATAAGCCTTTCTCAAGAAGAAAAGTCTCAAATACACAACCTTAACTTACACCTAAAAGAAGCAGGAAGAAGAACAGCAAATAAAGCCCAGAATCAGCAGAAGAAGGGAAATAACTATGATTAGAGCAGAAATAAATGATATACAAGTAAAAAAAAAAAAAAAGTAGGACACATCAATGAAATTAGGAGCTGGTTCTTTGAAAGAATTAACACAATTGTTAAATCCCTAGGCCAGACTTACCAAAAGGAAAAGAAAAAGGACACAAATAAATAAAATCACAAATGAAACTGGAGAGACCACAACCAGCAATGAAGAAATTCAAATAATTATAGGAGAATCTTATAAGCAATTATATGCCAAAAATCTGGAAGAAAAGGGTAAGTTCCTGGAAATATATAAACTACCAAAACTGAAAAAGGAAGGAATAGAAAATCTGAACAGACCCATAACCAGCAAAGAAATTAAATCAATCATCAAAAATAACCCAAAACACAAGGTCCAGGGCTAGATGACTTCCCAGTGGAATTCTACCAAACATTTAAAGAAGAATTAATACCTATTCCTCTGAAGCTGTTTAAAAAAGTAGAAAAGGAAGAAAACCTTCCAAACTCATTCTATGAGGCCAGCATCACCTTGATTGCAAAACCAGACAAACACCTCATTAAAAAGAATTATAGACCAATATCGCCAATGATCATGTGCAAAAATTCTCAACAAGATTCTAGCCAATCAATTTCAACAGTAAATTAAAAGGATTATTCACCAAGATCAAGTGCAATTTATTCCTGGGCTACAGGGGTGGTTCAATTTCCGCAGGTCAATCAACATGATACACCACATTAATAAAAGGATAAGAATCATATGATCCTCTCAACAGACGCAGAAAAGCATTTGAAAAAAATACAGCATCCTCCTCGAAAAAAACCCTCAAGAATGTAGGGATAGAAGAACATACCTCAACATCATAAAGCCTGTATACAAAAGACTAAGAGCTAATATGATCTTCAATGGGGAAAACTGAGAGCTTTACCCCTAAAGTCAGGAACATGATAGGGATGTCCACTCTTACTGTTCAACACGGTCCTGAAAATCCTAGCCTCAGCAATCAGACAACAAAAAGAAATAAAAAACATCCAAATTAGCACAGAAGAAGTCAAACTTTCACTCTTCTCAGACAACATGATACTTTAGGTAGAAAACCTGAAAGATTCCACCAACAAATTGCTAGAACTGATATATGAATTCAGCAAAGTCACAGGATATAAAATGGACATTCAGAAATCTGTTGCATTTCTATACACCAATTATAATAAAACAGCAGAAAGAGAGATCAAGGAATCAATCCCATTTACAATTACATCAAAGACCATAAGATACCTAGAAATAAATCTAACCAAAGAAATAAAAGTTCTGTACTCTGAAAGCTATAGAACACATATAAAAGAAACTGAAGAAGGCACAAAGGAATGGAAAAACATTCCATGTCATGGATTGGAAGAAAAAATAATATTGTTAAATGGTCTATTCCACCCAAAACAATCTACATATTCAATGCAATCCCTATCAAAAATAACACCAGCATTTTTCATAGAACTAGAATGAACAACTATAAAATTTGTATGGAACCAGACAAAACTCTAAATAACTAAAGTGATGTAGAAAAAGAAAAGAAACACTGGAGGAATCACAATTCCGGACTTCAAGCTCTATTACAAATCTGCAGTCATTAAGACAGTATGGTATTGGCACAGAACAGACAGATAGATCAAAGGAACAGAACAGAGAAACCAGAAATGGACCCACAAGTGTAAGGTCAACGAATCTTCGACAAAGCAGGAAAAAATATCCAATGGAAATAAGACACGGTCTTCAAAAAATGGTGTTGGAAAAAACTGGACAGTGACATGCAGAAGAATGGCACCAGACTACTTTCTTACACCACACAAAAATAAATTAAAAATGGATGAAAGACCTAACTGTGACACAGGAAACCATCAATATTCTAGAGAAGAACACAGGCAGCAACCTCTTTGACCTCGGCCATAGAAATTTCTTACTAGACATATCACCGGAGGCAAGGGAAACAAAAATAAAGATGAACTATCAGGACCTCATCAAGACAAAAAGCTTCTGCACACTGAAGGAAACAATCAACAAAACCAAAAGGCAACCGATGGAATGGGAGAAAGTTTTTGCAAATGACATATCAGATAATGGGCTAGTATCCAAAATCTATAAAGAACTTACCAAACTCAACACCCCAAAAAACAAATAATCCAGTTAAGAAATGGGCAGAAGACTTGAATAGAACCTTGTCCAAAAAAGACATTCAGATGGCTAACAGACACATGAAAAGAGGCTCAACATCTCGCATCATTAGGGAAATACAAATCAAAACCAAAATGAGATACTACTTCATACCTGTCAGATTGGTTAAAATTAACAACTCAGAAACAACAGGTGTTTGTGAGGGTGCAGAGAAAGGGGAACCTTCTTGTACTGTTAGTAAAAAGGCAAATTGGTGCATCCACTCTGGAAAACAGTATGGATTTTCCACAGAAAGTTAAAATGAGAGCTATCCTATGACCCAGCAATTATATTATTAGTTATTTATCCAAAGGATACAAAAATTCTGATTTGAAGGGGCACATGCACCCCAAATTTATAGCAGTACTATCAACAATAGCCAAATTATGGAAAGAGCCCAGATGTCCATTAACAGATGAATGGATAAAGAAGATGTGGTATATGTACACATATATATATATACATATGTGGTATGTATATATATATGTGGAATACTACTTGGTATCAGAATGAATGAAATCTTGCCACTTGCAATGATATGGATCGAACTAGAGGGCATTATGTGACATAAATCAGTCAGAGAATGACAAATACTATGTGATTTCACTCATACCTGCAATTTAAGAAAAACAGATAAACAAAGAGGAAGGGAAGGAAAAATAAAATAAGATAAAAACAGAGAGGGAGGCAAACCACAAGAGACTCTTAAATGTAGAGAAGAAGCTGACAGTTGCTGAAGGGGAGGTGGGTGGGAAAATGGGCAAGATGGGTGATGGACATTATGGAGGACACTTGTTTGGATGTGAACTGGGTGTTGTATGCAGCTGATGAATAACTGGATTCTGTTCTTGAAAGCAGAGCCACACTCTATGTTACCTAACTTGAAATTTAAAAAAAGAAAGAAAGGAGGAAAGAAAGGGAGGAAGGGCGGGACGGAGGGAAGAAGGGAGGGAGGAAGGAAGGATGGAGTAAAGAAAGAAGCAAAGGAACAAAGGATATAAAGTAGCGCACAGAAAAATAAGTAAATGGTTAAGAAACTTGCAAATGCGTTTAACTAATTCTAAAGACATGTTTTTGGGCTAAAGTCACAATACAAATGCATACCCACATACCATATAAATACTTAAGGCTATAAATGAAGCAAACTTGTAAATAAAATGCATTCCTTTCTCTCAATTTAAAAAAGAAAGAGGTCTCTGAGCAATACAACTGGTGCTCAGGGAAAAGGTTTCAGCTAGTATAAGAAGCATTATCATACTCATAAACAATGTGCGTGGGAAAAAGAAAATTTTAAAAAGCTATAGAAATTGGGAAACACCAATATTTAAGGTTTGGGCAAAGGAAGAAGAGTAAGCAAAAGGGGCGCCTGGGTGGCTCAGTGGGTTAAAGCCTCTGCCTTCAGCTCGTCATGATCCCAGGGTCCTGGGATCGAGTCTCGAATTGGGCTCTCTGCTCAGCAGGGAGCCTGTTTTCCTTCCTCTCTCTCTGCCTGCCTCTCTGCCTAGTTGTGATCTCTGTCTGTCAAATAAATAAATAAAATTAAAAAAAAAAAACCTGGAGGGTGCCTGGGTGGCTCAGTGGGTTAAGCCGCTGCCTTCGGCTCAGGTCATGATCTCAGGGTCCTGGGATCGAGTCCCGCATCGGGCTCTCTGCTCAGCAAAGAGCCTGCTTCCTCCTCTCTCTCTCTGCGTACTTGTAATCTCTCTCTGTCAAATAAATAAATAAAATCTTAAAAAAAAAAAAAAACCTGGAAAAAAACAAAAAGGTAAGAACACCACCAGAAAAAGGAGAAAGGAGAGAATTTTAAGAGGTTCAGTAGTATCCAGTGTAAGACAATCTATAATAAAGGAAGAGAAAGATCCAGAGTATTTCATAATTAGGTTACTACTGACTTTAGTCAATGCAGTTTTAGAGGAGCACAAAATAACAATGACAAATAACCACCACTTATTGAACAATCACTTATAGGTATATTCAAGGGGGTGCTTCAAATGTACTATCGATAATCTTCCCAACCACATTACCAAGTAGCTCTTCTATTATCCAAATTTTATAGAAGAAGACTTGGGCTAAGTAAGACGAAGTGTCTCATATGTTATAGATGAACAAAAAGTGGAGGAGCTAAGGTTTGAGTCCTAGTAAAAATATACCTTATAAATGTTTTGTTCATATGATACTCTTGATGTAAATTCCACATGAATAAATTTTTGAGGTATAAAAATCTTGCCACTTTAAACACCAACACTCACATATTTTAAAGATCTTTTAAAAAATTGTTAAAAAACCTTATACTTGATAATTTATGAATGCCATTATGAATGTCAATAGCTGTATTTATGCCTTTGGGAACAGCTGAGTTATTTAGTTTTTTTGCTTTTATGATGAAAGGCTCTATGAATTTTATTTATTTATTTATTTATTTTTTGAGAATCTGTGTCTTCATTTTATGATTTTTTTTGCCTATGGGCTAGAACCATGCTAAGTGCTATACATATATCCTCTCAGGTAATCCTCACCATAACCTTGCGATTTAAGTTCTAGTATAAGGAAAAAGAGGAGAGAGTAAATAACTTATCCAATTTTACATATTCAGTCCTCGCAGAGGTTTTAGGTCTCTGAGCCTCCAACTCCAAAGCTCTTAATCTTAATTCTGACTCAGCTGTTTTCCAGGGTGATATGCCAATGAGGTCCTTAGTCACTTTGCAGATAGACCAGATTTCCGGATAAGTATTGCCCTAAATGAACTCTGAGATATTCAACTTCCAAAAATTTTACTGTTAATTGGGGAAAAAAAAGTTAACTTTTCAGATATTTGGACAAATGCTAACAATTTAAGAAAAAAAGAGGAAGCATCATAATAGTTTAATATTAAATTGCATTAATTTCCTATTTGTTACCAAATTACCATAAATTTATAGTTTAAAACGACGCTTTTTATTACCTTGTTGTTGTATAGGGTCAAGTAACCTTGTATAGGTCTCACTGAGTTAAGGCTGGGCACAGCTGCATTCCTTTCTATGGGCTCTTTGGGGGAACCTTCCCTTTCCAGATTCTTGAGATGGCACATCTTCCTTGGCTTATGGTTCCTTTCCTCCATTTTTAAAGCCACAAGAGCAGAATGAGTCTTTATCACATGAAATATATTTCACCTTCTTTCCTGCACTCCTCTTGCTCTTTTAAGAACCCCTGTAATTGGGCGCCTGGGTGGCTCAGTGGTTTAAAGCCTCTGCCTTCGGCTCAGGTCATGATCTCAGGGTCCTGGGATCAAGGCCCGCATCGGGCTTTCTGCTCAGTAGGGAGCCTGTTTCCCCCTCTCTCTCTACCTGCCTCTCTGCCTACTTGTGATTTCTGTCAAATAAATAAAATCTTAAAGAACCCCAGTAATTACACTGGGCCCACCTGTATAATCTAGAATACCCTCCCTCTTTTAAGGTTAGCTGATTAGCAACTTTGACCCTATCTGTAACCTTAATTCCCCTTTGCTGTGTAAGGTAACATACTCACAGGTTCTGGAGATCAGAACATAGGCATCTTTGGGGAACTTGTATTCTGCATACCACAGTAAATAAGAAAATTCTCACCTATAGCATAGTATGTTCCTACGATTGGAGAACTTTTTATTTTTTTTTTACCAACAGAAGGAGAGGGAAAAAGATACTAGGCTGATTGGGAAATACTAATTTAGATTATACTATTTGCAGAAATATTTAGGCTGAATTTTTAAAATTTATCTTGCAGATCTTAAAAGTAGTCTTCAGATATCCTCAGTCTAGGCAATAAAACATAGGAGCATATGCTATGGTCCGGAAAGGTGCTTACTTTCTATAAAAGTTAGAGTATCTTTTCGTTAGTCTTCATTCATCCCTTCACCCTTTGCCCTTGCAATTTACACTTTCACCCTTCCTAGGAATGTCCTTTGGCCTCTAAATTTACATATATAACCAAAATTCAAGCTATCTGAATGTAATCCATTCAGATATTAGTAATTCCTCATACATGTTAGTGAAGCCTGCAAGTTTTCAGAGGTTTTTCTATACTTTAGAAAAACTAATTATTCCAACTAATTTTTCCAGCCCTAGAATCACATGAAGGAAACATTTTTTAAGCCATGAGTGGAAAAAGTTTTAGTAACATTTTCTTATCAAAGCTCACCTTCCTCGGGGCACCTGGGTGGCTCAGTGGGTTAAAGCCTCTGCCTTCGGCTCAGGTCACAATCCCAGGGTCCTGGGATCGAGCCCCACATTGGGCTCTCTGCTCAGTGGGGAGCCTACTTCCCCCTCTCTCTTTGCCTGCCTCTCTGCGTATTGGTGATTTCTGTCAAATAAATAAATAAAATCTTTAAAAAAAAAAAAAGCTCACCTTCCTCTCTTTCCCTAATATTTCCTCCAAATTCTCAGAAAGTAACCTAATATTATTCCCACTTCCATTGTAATAAGTTGAACAAGGAAGACTTGCTAACCATAAATATTTAAAATAATAATTCACAAATTGCCAAATAATTATTAAATAATAATTATATACTAACCTTTATTTTTTTTTAACTTTATGTTTTTAGTACTCTTTTTTTTTTTTTAAAGATTTTATTTATTTATTTGACAGACATCACACGTAGGCAGAGAGGCAGGCGGAGAAGAGAGGAAGCGATGCAGGCTCCCCGCTGAGCAGAGAGCAGATGCCAGGCTTGATCCCTGGCATCTGGGATCCAGGACCCTGGGATCATGACCTCAGCCAAAGGCAGAGGCTTTAACCCACTGAGCCACCCAGGTGCCCCTAAACTAAACTTTATTACAATGCAACAAAAAAGAAACTGCAGAGGGATAAATTTAAAACAATAAGTTGTATCAATATAAAGAAAACACTGAAACTCTACTAAGAAAATAGAACATAAATGGAATAATATACCTTGCTGTTAGAATGAATATTGGAAGGATAACAACTATCTGAAAATGAATACATTTTTACTTCACAAAAGTAGAGTGTCCCAGACCAGGAGCATCAACATCACCTTTGAATTTTTAGATACATAAATTCCAAGCCTCAACTCAGACTCAGTGAATTAGAAACTCTGAAGGTGAGGCCCCACAAACTATGTTTTAGCAAGCTTTCTACAAGATTCTGACTGATAGGTGCAAAAATCTGAGATTCTTGTTTTAATGTAATTTTTAAAAAAGATTTATTTATTTATTTATTTATTTGACAGAGATCACAATTAGGCAGAGAAGCAGAGAAAGAGGAAGGGAAGCAGGCTCCTGGCTGAGCAGAGAGCCGGATGTGGGGCTCAATCCCAGGACTCTAGAATCATGACCTGAGCTGAAGGCAGAGGCTTTAACCCACTGAGCCACCCAGGCACCCGTTTTAATGTAATTTTAACAAAAAGTAACAACGTAATATTTCCTCAAGAGGGAAATAGAAATAGACAAGCTGATTCTAAAGGTCATATGGAAAAATACCCATTAAAATGTTGGCACTACAGAAAGGACAAATTGGCAAAGAAATCAATGGAAAAGAATAGAGAGTCCAGAAATATTCTCTCTACATAAGGGAATTTATTACCTAAGAAGAGTGGCATTTTAAATCAGAGAGGAATGATACAGAGACAACTGGTTAGCACTCACAAACAATGAGCCACCCAAATAAATAACTAAATGGAACAATAAGTTCCTGGAAGCAATAAGAGATGAAATTTTTATAAACTGAGAAGAAACAAATGCCCTTCTAAGCAAGACATACAGATAGGAAGAAGACTGGAAAATCTGACTACTTAAAAAAAAAAATTAACAAAGAAAAAAGTACTGTAAACCACACCATGTGACCGATAATCAGCTAGAGAAAAGAATATTTGTATTATGTAAAACAGACCAAAAGTCCAACGACTCTAACTCACAAAGAGCTATTACAAATTAAAACTCAATAAAAAAATGAGAGAAGGACATGAAAAGAGATGCTGTGTGTGAAGCGAAGAAGACTCACAAATATATGAATATATGAAATATATGAAAAGGTATTATGAGAAGAAAAGTAAAACAATAAGGAGAAATTTTTCATCTTTGAAATTGGCAAAATATACTTGATAATCCAATGTGGCAATGAGGAGAAACAGCATTCTCCTTTACCACAAACAGAATTATAAACTGATGAAACATCATTGGAGGCAATTTTCCAACATCCATCAATATCTGAAAACAAACACACCTTACATTTAATAGTTAGGAACTTATCCTTCAGTAATAGCACACATGGTCAAAGAGATGTAAATGCAATGGTGTTCATCCCATCATTGTTTGAAATAACAAAATAGTGGACCAATCCAAGTATCTGTTACTAGAAAATGTGTAAATAATGGACTATTCATCTTAGAATACCAAACAACCACAACAACAAACTGAAATAGCACTATGTAGCAACATCTAAGGTAAATTACCAAGTTTTAAAAAATGGTGAATAATAGAGAGTACAGTATATTTCTATATGTATAAAAGGAAATACAGATCTTTTGTCTATATATATACATGCTTCTCTAGGCATGTATTTATGAAAGACACACAGTAACTGTTAACACTAGTTAATATTCTGGGAGTACCTGGGTGGCTCAGTCATTAAGCATCTGCCTTCGGCTTAGGTCATGATACCGGGGTCCTGGGATCAAACCCTGCATTGGGCTCCCTGCTCAGCAGGAAGCCTGCTTCTCTGCTTCTCTCTCTCTGATTCCCCCTGCTTGTGTTAACTCTCTTGCTGTCTCTCTTTAATAAATAAATACACAATCTTTAAAAAAATATTCAGTTTGGGATCCAGGGTCAAGGTGTTTAGGGTAGAAACCTTATTTACAACACTCTTTTCTTCTATTTCTACTATTTGAATTACTTTTAATTTTTTTAATTTCACTATAGTAGATACACATTACATTAGTTTAGGTGAAAATAGTATAGTAATTCAACAACTGTATACATTATGTTTTCCATACCACAAGTATAGCTACTATCTGTCCCCATACATTGCTATTACAATATCATTGATTATATTCCCTACACTGTACCTTTTATTCTCATGACTTATTCATTCCATAACTGGAAGCCTGTATTTCCCACGCTCCTTCACGGTTTGTTCATCCCCGCCCCACCCCCAGCCCTTCCCTTCTGGCCACCATCAGTTTGTTTTCTGTATTTATAGGTCTGATTCTGCTTTTTGTTTGTTTATTCATTTTGTTTTTTAAATTCTACATATAAGTGGAATCATATGGTATTTGTCTTTTAAAAAGTATAGCTTAATGTTTGGAATATGGAGTAAAAGCAATAGTAACAATGGCAAAACTGTCAAAATCATCTTTTTTCCAAACTCTGCAAATTAACTTCAGTTAGCTCATTTTTCTCTTAATCCCATTCCCCTCTCAGGTTCTAGAGTAGCCATGAAAACAAAGAGCCTCACCACTCTGGAAGCTGGATAAATTAGCAGCCTATCAATACATATAGGATTAGGGTAGGCTTAGAATTCCCTGAAATGTCCATACCTAAAGAACTGTCAATATTTGCCTATCTAGCATCTCACCAAACGATTCCATTTACAAAGCATTTTATTTCATGACTCAAGAGCTGCCTCTGTGCAAACAGTGTTACTTTTGAGCACTTACTAAAGAAAATCAGTGGCAATTAGTTAACACTGAAGCTGTTGGAGGGAACTTCAACGCTTGGGGCTAATGAGAGGCTGATCAAACAAACAAAAATTAAAGGGAAAATTGAAGAATTAAGATGTCCACATGGAACCCTGAAAAACTTCAACATATTCCTGGGATTCTAGAGGCTCATGTACATGCAAAGAGCTTAGTGCATGACCATGAAAGACTTGAGAAGGCTCTGAGCTCTCATTTCTGGCTGACTTTGAGACTCCGTGCAAGCAGAAAGTGAAGGCTAAGGCTAAGGGAGGGCTTTAAACTGCCTGGTGGAGCACTAAGGGAATGCCCCAACAAATATACAGAGCCCCTCAGCAAAGGTTGAGAGACTTCTTAGTTCAATCTCCCATCAATCATTTGCTGACTGCTAAGGCAACAGAACAGAGACTTCAGTGCCCACACAACAAAGAACAGACTTTATAGAAAAATCACTTAAAACACAGATAGCAACAACAACAACAACAACCCAAATAACAATAACAAATCCTGGTGAGAAGGGCATCTGGTTTCTAGAATAGACAAATTATCATAAATATCCAGTTTTGACCAAAAAAAAAGAGATTATAATCAAACAAAAAAGCATAGCCTATAAACAGGAAAAATAGCAGTTAACAGAAACTGTCCCTGAGGAAAATCAAAAGTTGGATTTATTAGACAAAGATTTTAAATCACCTATAATAAATAAGTTGAAAGAACTAAAAGAAATCATGTCTAAGAACTATGAGAAAGTATGCAAATGATGTCTCATCAAATAGAGAATAACAATAAAGAGATATAAATTATTATTCCTTTTATTTGTAAAAGATTTTATTTTTAAGTAATGTCTACACCCAGTGCGGGGCTCAAACTCACAACCCAGAGATCTAGAGTCACATGCTGTACTGACTGAGCCAGCCAGGCACCCCTATTATTTTAAATCAAAGAGAAATTCTGATGTTGAAAAGTATAACTAAAATGAAAAACTTCCCTAGTCTGAATAATATATTTAAACTCACAGAAGAAAGAATCACTTAACTTGAAGACAATGAACTGAATACAGGTCAACTGAAACTATCCAGCATGAGAAGGAAACAGCAAAAGGAATAAGGAGAAATTAACAGAGCCTCAGACACCTGAGGGACACCATCCAACATCCCCAACATGTAAAATGGGAGCCCCAGAAAAAGAGAGAAGGAGGGAGTGGCTGGAAAAGGTGGGAGAAAGAGAGAGAGAAGAGAGAGAGGAAGGAGTAGAAGGAATATCTTAAGAAATAATGACTAGAAACTCTCCAGATACAACAACAAAAAGAATTAATCTTAGAATTCAAGAAACTCAATAAACTCGAGTACGATAAATCAAGATCTACGCTCAAACATTTCATAGTCAAAATGTCAAAAGAAAAGGACAAGAGACAATCTTGAAAACTGCAATAGAAAATATGATCCTCAATAAAAGTAAAGACTGACTTCTCACTAGAAACAATAGAGGCCAAATGACACTGAGATGACATTATCCAAGGTGCTGAAAGAAAACAAAGAAAGAAGCAAAAAACAACTATTAACAAAGAATCTTACATCTGCAAAACCATTTTTAAAAATGAAAGAGAAATCAAGATATTTCTAAAAAACAAAAACTAAGAGAATATGTTGCTAGTAGTTGTGTCCAAGAAATGAGGAGAGTATTTCAGTCTAAAACTAGACATACCTTTGTTTTACATAGTGAAACAAAAAGCACCAGTATTTACTATAAAAGTATATAGGTAAATATAAAAGTATAAATAGATATTTTTCATTGTAATTCTCTTCTTCTCCTATATGATTTAAAACACAGCCATACAATTTTAAAATTGTGTTGATGGGTTTACAATGTATAAAAATGTAATCTATATGATAATAATAGCACAAAGTGAAGGAAGTGAATGGAACTATATTGGAGCAAAGTTTCTGCAATGAAATTAAATTGGTATTAATCTAAACTAGATTGTTTTATGTAAACATGCTAATAATGATCACCAGGACAACCATTAAGAAAACAATTCTAAAGCATATAGTAAAAGAAACAAAGAAATTAAAATGGTATACTAAAAAAAAAAATCTATCAAATACAGAGGAAGGCAATAATGAAGGAATGGGAACAATGGGTGAAGACATAAAAAACACAGCAACCAGGAAAATGGCAGATGTAATTCTTAATTTTACAGTAATTACATTATATGTAAATGTAATAAACAATCTAAAATGGATTAAAAAACATGATACAACTACACTCTCACTCTTTGTAAAATATATACTTTAGATTCAAAGACAGAAATTGGTTAAAAAGGAAAACTATGAAAAGATTATGCCATACAAACAATAATCAAAAGATAGTTGAAGTGTGTGTACTAATATCAGAAGAAACTTGAAGACAAAAATTTTCCCTAGAGATGAAGAACACTTTACAATAATAAAAGGAGCAACCTATCAGAAAGTAATAACTATTATAAATATATGCAACAAAGAAGCCCTGATAAACCTGAAGGAAGAATTTACAGAACAGAAGAGAAAAATACACAATTAAACAATAATAGCTGGAGACTTCAGTATCCCATTTTCAATAATGGATAGATTAACTAGCCAGAAAGTCAACAGGGAAATAGAAGACTGAAATAGTACTAAAAATCAACTAGACGTAAGAGATTTATAGAATACTCTATCCAACAACAGTAGAATATCTTTCTTCTCAAATGCTCATGGAAATTCACAGATGTGAGGAAATTAAATGACACACTTCTAAATAATCAACAAACAAAATATCCCAAGAGAAATCAGAAAATATTTTAATGAATAAAAACGTAAACAAAATATACCCAAACTGATGGGATTTAATTAAAGTAGTGCGTAGAGGGAAACGTACAGCTATAAATGCCCATATTAACAAAAGAAGAAAATCTCAAGTCAAATCAGGAACAAAGCAGGAATAACACTACCAATCACATAGAAATAAAAAGGATTATAAGGGCATACTAACAATAATTATATTTCAAGAAATTAGAAAACCTAGATAAGATGCATATTTATTAAAGTGTTTTTGCTGTTGTTTTAAATGTTTGTGTATCTTAAGTTCTGCAAAGTGTCAAATCAACACACAATTAACTTCTGCCTTCATAGAAGTTGAGATATTGTATTTTTAAAATTGATTTTATTTTTATCAAGGTAATACATGTATATAGTTTATTAAGTAAAATTATATTGTCTTATAGTGAAAAATTACATCCTTCTGCCATACCCCTCTATACTGTCTCATATATGTGTATGTATATATATGTATATATACACATATATATGTAATATACACATATACACGTATATATACACATATACATATATATACACATATATGTATATATGAGTGTATATATATATATAAATAAATAAAAGTATTACATTGGTTTCAGGTGTAAAATATAATGATTTAACAATTCTATACATTACTCAGTGTTCATCATGATTAAGTATACTCTTAAACCCCCTTATGTATTTTATCTGTCCCCCCCACCTACCACTCCTCTAGCAAACACCCATTTGTTCTCTGTACTTAAAGAGTCTGGGTTTCTTTTTCTTTGTTTTACTTCTTAAATTCCACATAGGAGGAAAATCATATAGTATGTCTTTTTCTCACTTATTTCATTTAGCAATATAACCTCTATATCCATCCATGTTGTCACAAGTGGCAAGAACTCATTCTTTTTATGGATGAGCAATATTCCATTTATATATATGTGTATATTTATATAATATATAATATACATATATTGTATATATTATATATATTATACATAATATAAATATATATACACTTAAATGTAAGTGTATATATATATCACATCTTCTTTAGATATATCTATTTATCTAATTTACCTAATCTATTTATATATATCTATATATCAATCATATCTTCTCTATCCAGTCATTAATGGACACTTGGGTTGCTTCCATATTTTGGCTATTGTAAATAATGCTGCAGTAAACATAGGAGTGCATATGTCTTTTCGAATTAGTGTTTTATTTTCTTTGGATAAATTAGTGTTTTATTTCTATTTTTAATTTTTTGTAGAACCTTCATGCTGTTTTCTACAGTTGCTGCATCAATTTGCATGCCCACCAACAATGTGCCAGAGCTTCTTTTTTAAATTTCTATTTTTAATTTTTTGAGAAAGGTTTATACTATTTTCCACAGTGGTTGTACCAATTGGCATTCCTACCAACAGTGCACAAGGGTTCCTTTTTCTCCACATCCTCTCCAACTGTTGTTATTTCTTGTCTTTTTGATTTTGCCATTCTGTCAGGTATAAAATGATATCTCATTGTTGTTTTGTTTTGCATTTCATTGTATAATGATGTTGAGCATCTTTTCATGTATCTGTTGGCCATGAGTATTTCTTCTTTGGAAAAATGTCTATTCAGGTCCTCTGCCCTTTTTAAAATCAGATTATCTGTTTGTTTTTTTGGGGGGGGTACTGACTTGTATAAATGCTTTATATATTTTGGATATTAATCCCTATTGGATATATCATTTGCAAATACCTTCTCCTAATTAGCAGGTTGCCTTTTTGTTTTGGTGATAGTTTCCTCTGCTGCACAAAAGCTTTTTATTTTGCTGTAGTCCCAACAGTTTATTTTTGCTTTTGTTTCCCTTGCCTCAGGAGACTTATCTAGAAAAACGTTGTGATGGCAGATGTCAAAGAAATGGCTGCTTATGTCTTCTTCTAGGAGTTTTGTGTTTTCAGGTCTCCCACTTAGGTCTTTAGTCCATTTTGATTTATTATTGTGTATGTACAGTATAAGAAAGTGGTTCAATTTCATTCTTTTGCATGTAGCTGTCCAGTTTTCCAAGCAAAATTTGTTGAAGACTGTCTTTTCTCCCATTGTATACTCTTGCCTGCTTTGCCACAGATTAGTATAAGTGTGGGTCTAGATGATATCCTTATATTTATTTCTTCATTTATCAATTTAAAACATTATTGGTTAACTCCCAATCATATGAAGACTTCACTCTTTTATATTCTTATCCCACATTTCTACTCATCTCTGATATCAAAATAATGTTATAATGTGGGACTATATAAATCACCAATATAAATATAAATAGCTAATGTCTACATTATTATGAGTTGCAAATATTTTAAGCAAAGAGGTGAACTAGGACCATGCCTATTATTTCTCCTGGAGTTCATAACTACTAATTTTTTTACCCTCTAGTTTTCTATGTACTTAATACAATTATTATATACTCTTCCAAATCACTGCTACATGCAATTAATATTTTTTCTGTATGCTCAAACACATTATGTTCCTTTGTTTCCTGGAGAGCTCCTTCCCAAGGTTCTCTTTTAGAGAGTACAATATAGAACTGACTGACCTCATGGCTTGTTGAATAGCAGCCATGCTGACACTTTCTTATCCCTCTCCTGAGTGGGATCCCCCTGCCCTGGTCAACTATATCTTTCTCTTTCTTATTTAATCATCTGGACAAATCACATCCTTTAAAAATTTCATAGGCAACAGTCCATGGAAAGCATTTTTTAGGGAAAATAATATCCTTGATATGCTGCAATTTGGGACTTTTTCTTTGGTAAGAGTATTTTTCATTTATTGTGCTGGATATTCAGTGGGCTTTTTCAATGTGGAGACTCATTTCCATCAGTTCTGAGAAAAAATAAACTTATTAGTTCTTTAATAATTCCTTGCTCACTTTACTTTTCCTATTCTTTCTTTATTGGAGTCTTACTTGCAATATGATGGGCCTCCTGGGTTAAGCCTTGAATCTCAAGTTTTTTCTGCCTTTGTTTTTTTTTTTTTTTCCAGGTTTTTATTTAAATTAGTTGGTTAACAGATAGGGTAATACTCGTTTCAGGAGTAGAGTTTAGTGATTCATCACTTACATATAATACGTGATACCAATTACAAGTACCTTCCTTAATATCCATCACCAATTTTGTCCACCCCCCACCCACTTCCGCTCTGGCAACCCTCAGTTTGTTTTCTATAGTTAAGAGTCTTTTGTGGTTTGACTCTCCCCCACCTTTTTCTCTTCCTTCCCCTTCTATTTCTCTTAACCTCTTTGCTTCCTGTTCTGTTTTCTAGGGGCTCTTCATAACTTTCTCTTCCAATCTATTTGTGTTTATAATTCAATTTTATTTATATTTTTTTAATTTCAAAGTTCTGCTTTTTCTACTTTGAAAAATTTAAATAGCACCTTATTCTTATTTAATGAACTCAATAGTTCCACTGATTCTTTGAAAATATAGTTCGTCTCTAACTTATATATGTTTCTTTTTCTTTTTGCTTTTGCTTTTAATCTTCTAGCTACCTTCATTGTCAGTTTCTTCTGGATCACATAACACTGTTTGATTCCGATTATCATGTTTTTCATGTTGGAAACTTTCCTTAAATTAATGGACAATTGTTGGAGTGAACTGTTGGACAATCACTCATATAAAGAATGAAGCACTGAAAGAAGTGTGTGGGTAGGACCTGTCAATTGGTGACTTTCACTGCAAGTTAATCAGGTTAATAAGGTGAAGTGTCCTATTTGTAGAAGAATCTCCAAATGTCAGGATCTGAAAATCTTTTGCTCTGGGAATATTAAAGTGCTATCCAATAGCAAAGTATTATTTTCTTACTTTGTTTTACTACATAGGTTGAAATTCTACTTGGAGCAAGCTTTCTAAAATCTATAGCAATCTCAAAGATATTTCATAAACATATTAATGTAATCTGGCATTATAAAAATTACTTTATAATTAATTCTGAATACAATCTTAAGTAGTCTGTCAGTTTAAAATGCTTTAGCTAAAATAAAGTTCAAATTATTTAAGACATCTTCACAGATTTTCACAATATGTTAGACATGTTCTATACATCCTTCTTACCTCTAAATGCATTAGGAAAAAAGGATGACACAGCATTGTAAAATTTAAGTTTTGGATAATGTGACTTAGAGAAGTACAGAACTAGAAAGGATTTTGAGCTATCATTCCAAATAAACTCTTATTTTTTAGAATAGGAAACAGCATTTGGATCCTTCCTTCAGGCAATTAACTAAAATGGAGAATCATGACTAGTTAACTATCTTTATATAAGATGCCAAAATGTAAATAAACTTTAAAAAAAGTAGTTATATAGTTAAAGTTATAAACAGTGCAACATTCTTTTACCAGCTTTGGTCTAAAACAATATAGGTACTTACAATATTTGGTCAATACCAAAATTTTCTAGTGGTGTTGAGTGCTTTTGATTTAGTTTTGTAAAAAATAGAATCTTTTTCTAAAATTTTTTTTTAAAGATTTTATTTATTTATTTGACAGAGAGAAATCACAAGCAGGCAGAGAGGCAGGCAGAGAGAGAGAGAGGAGGAAGCAGGCTCCCTGCTGAGCAGAGAGCCCGATGTGGGACTCGATCCCAGGACCCTGAGATCATGACCCGAGCCGAGGGCAGCGGCTTAACCACTGAGCCACCCAGGCGCCCTTTTTCTAAAATTTTTAAAAAGATTTTATTTATTTATTCGAGACACACACACAGAGAGAGAACTCGCACAAGAGGGTGGGGGAAGCAGAGGCAGAGGGAGAAACAGACTGCCCACCAAAGCAGGAAGTTTGACACGGGGCTTGATCTCAGGACCCCAAGATCATGACCTGAGCCAAAGGCAGATGCTCAACTGACTGAGCCATCCAGGCGCCCCTCTTTTTCTAAAATTTGAAGCAAAAATTTATTCTTGTTATATACATGGAGAAATGAAATGTACTTGGGATGATATTTAAATCACAAGTCCAGTATGATATGGTAAAAGAGCATTGAAATGGGAATAAAGGAATCTGGGTTCTAGTTCACTACTAGCATTTTCAATATGGGCAAATCACTTAACCTCTCTGGGCCTCAAGTTCAAGTATAAAAGTGTTTGACTAGATAATCTCTCTTAGGACCTATCACTGAAAAGTTTCATTACTTCAATACAATCATTTTCACAGCAATAATATTATTTACTAATTGATAACCTGAGTGATGGACTTAGTTTTATAATTCTGATGTTTAAGTTCTGTCTAATTACTCATTCTGCCATCACCATTGAATAGGAACTTGAGCTTATAGGCTGGTTAGAAAAAACAGGGTGTGTTGGGGCCCAGCAAGCCAGGAAAGAGCAGGAACCAAAGTTCAGAGGTGAATATATCCACACATGTCCAATGAACATATCAAGAGACAATGAGAGGAGAAGGGTGATAAGAGTCTACTGGAGAAAAAAGCCATCCTGGGGGAAGGGCACAAGAATGACTGGGTCTGCACTTCAGGTTTTCTCAGGAGAGTGGACATGAAAAAGACACTATCTATGGTTATTTTCTCTGTATATACCAAGGCCTACATGTCACACTAATTTTTTCTAATATTCTCACATCAGAGACTCAACAATCATGGCATCTACATATTGTCTTAAAAAAAAAAAAAAAAAAACTGAAGTCGGGGCACCTGGATGGCTTAGTTGGTTAGATGTTTAACTCTTGGTTTTGGTTCAGGACATGATGTCAGGATCATGGGATGAAGCCCCTGTGCTGGACTCTGCACTCAGAATGGAGTCAGCTTGTTCTGCTTCCTCTGCTGCCCAGCCAACCCTGTTCACATGTTTTTTTCCTCTCTCTCTTTAAAATAAATAGATAAAGTCTTTAAAACAAAATTGAAAGAAAACATTTGGGGACACAATGCTCATAAAATCAATCATTTCCCCTCTACCGATGCATACCCTAATTTTATAAATTAGAGATAATCCATGGGGAGTATGGTTAGCTCAAATTTGCTAAAAATTATAACTCAAAAATGAGAAAGTTTCTCTAAAATACCATATAAAAGTATCTTTCAAATAAGGTATTAATGAAGTTGCAAAGTATTAATTTAGTTTTTAAAATGAAACAAAACATTAGAAACTGAATTTGAACTGTTGCCTCAAACTGAAACCCAAATAAATTGTTTAATAATTCTTCCAAGGTAAAAATTTTTTTTTTGAAATTTCAAAGCTGATGCTATTAAGCAATTTTCCCTAAAAGGGTTTATTTATCTTGTGGCACTCAGCAGACAAAAAATTTGAGGATTTGAATTAAGTACTCTCTCTTTCTTGCCTTTCACATCCATTTAAATGTCAAGATATATATAATCAACTTCTGTATCTCAAACATTCAAATTCTCTTTTGCATTCCTACTGCCTCAAAGTCACTATATATATATATATATATATATATATATATATATATATATATATATATATATAAAATATGTGTACATAGAAAAAGCACATTATTTCTGGCTTAACAGGGCACAAAGAAAAATAATGCACTGAAAATGAAATTAATAATAACTAAGAGATCAGTAAAAATAAAGGGAAAAATATATATGTGTATATATATATACATAAAATAAAGGGAATTAAAAATAAAGGGAAAAAATATATATGTGCATATATATATACATATATATATATATATTTTTTTTTTTTTTAGAGAGAGAGAGAGAGAACATGGGCATGAGTGGGGGTGGGGAGGGGCAGGGGCAGAGGGAAAGAGAGAGAACCTGTAGCAGGCTCCATGTGGAGGAATGTAGGGCTCGATCCCATGACCCTAACATCATGATCTGAGCCAAAATCAAAAGTCTGATACTTAGCTGACTGAGCCACCCAGGTGCCCCAGAAATCTGATTTTTAAATTCAAAAATAAAATAATTGAAAAAAGGTGTGTTCCTGTTGAACCCAGAATTACCAGCGTATAAGGCCAAGTGAAAGAAATTGTGTCTGGTATTTTCACTGTAAGCATCTTTGCCATAGACATTTTTGTTGCATAACTAATCAGCTGTAAGGCAGTTTTGCCATAAAAGAGAAAATGATGAAAAACAAAAGAGGGACATTCACTGACACAATGAAACATGAAAAATTAATAACAAAAAGGTTTTCCTGTAAAATAAAAATATTTGAATACATTAAAAATGTATAATTCCATGGTAATATTGCACAAATAATTGATTTTATTTTGTGGATTATATCTAAGCACTTGTCTCCAAATTCTTTTGTTCATAGTATTACACTTTTTTTCTTTTTTTTACCTTAGCTTGTTGATTCACCTGCTTGTCAGCAAAGTGTTTTCTTTTTTTTAAACTAAGATTTCTCCCTTCATTAAGAGAGATATCAGTTTCCAAATATAAGGATGCATATTTGTAACTGAGATTTTTATTGCATTATGAAAATCCTCTGAACTGTTTGTGTTTGGCATATTGCTACAGGTCAGTTGACAGACATTCCAAAGGTCCATGGTAAAGTGGGTTCAAAACTGGACCAGTGTATAGGCCAGTATGAGGTCTTAGATTTATATAATATAAAAATGGAAATACTGCATCAATGTAGAAAAAAATCCAACCGGTCAACCAGTTGATGAAACTAACTAACTGTCAAACCAAACTGTCAACCAATTATTTTTCTACCTTTTATGGCAAAATTGCCTTATGGCCAATTACTTATGTAGTAAAATTGTTTGCGAAGAAAATGCTTACAGCAAAAATTCTTGGGGCAAAGATGCTTATGGTGAAACTACCTAGAACCAGATGAAACACCTCAAAATATAAAAATATTTCTATATATGAAAATATAGAAAGAGAGCAAAATCTTCAGGGAGAACAGACTTGGAAAATAACTCCAAGAGAAATTTCTGGTAAGGAAGATAATAGTTATAAAAGAAAATGAAAAACAAAACAAAACAAAAAAAAAACCAAAACAGAAGGTTAGGAATAAGGAAATGACAGAATTAAAATTCCCTGGTTTGAAAATGAAAGGGCTAAGTTATTGGTAGATTAATCAGAGTAAGACATACAAGTAGATACATTTTGGTAAAATTCCATTATTATGATTAAAAGAAAACATTAAAAATTTCCAGAAAGAACAAGTTATTTAGCAAAGAAAAACAATCAGAATGACTTCTTTCTGTGTGTAATACTTGAAGTTGGAAGATACTGCAATACTGAGGAAAGAGAGAAAAGACTGCCAACAAACAATTCTATGCCCATTCAAGTTATCATTCATTTTGCAGGCTGAAGGAAAGAATTCTGCATACGCAAAGATGAGCTAGAAGACCACTCTTCATCCAATCTGATGAAAATACTCAAGAAAAACACCTGAGCCAAAAAACCTAAGAACCAGAATAAAAATCTCAATATGGAAGATGATGAATAGAAAACAGTGTAATAAGCCTTGCAAAATACGTGTTAAAACTAAATGGATAATGATTGTCTGACTGGGAATTGATAATGTAACTGCCAAGTAAGGATTCTTAAAATAGAAGAGACATATGGCAAGGGAAAAATCTAATCAATCTGGAACCAAATATATTGAACTCTGTCAGCAAAATCAAGGAGTTGGAAGGGGGTAAAGGAAAGTAAAAGCACCCTAAAGGCCAAGGGGAATAGAATGGGGGATTAAAACATTCTAAAGCATTCATCTAGGAGAAGGGAACAGAGTAGACTGGGAGAGAATTTATTTGGTTTTGGGTTTTCATATAATATTATATAATTGTGGAGAAATATGTGTTAGGTAATGAGTATCAGAAGTATCAATAAAAAAGCACATTATTTCTGGCTTAACAGGGCACAAAGAAAAATAATAATGCACTGGAAATGAAATTAATAATAACTAAGAGATCAGAAAAAATAAAGGGAAAAGAGCAAACAACAAAATAAATAATGAACACAAAGTAACATGAAAGAAATATAATGAGGTATGTAAGTTGTCACTCTACATAATGATAACAGTAACCCTCTTAAATAAGGAGTTTCAGACTCGGTTTAAAGCAAAATCTAGCTATATGGCATTTTACAAAAAAAAGCATTTAAAAGAAATTGCTAAATATCTTGCTTTAGTGCTAAGAATGTCAAAATATACATGTAAACATATATATGTATATCTATCTATCATCTATCTATTCATCTAATCAAAATAAAAATAAGAGGTATGCATGGTAAGTACTAAGTAAAACCAAATTCAGTACAAAGATAGATTGACACTTAGACATTTAGCAGAAACACATTTCTTTTTTTAATATTCCAGAATACTCTAAAGGAATATTTTCTTCATGATATCACAGCAATTTGGATACATACCTTCATTACCATTGCTCTACAAATAAATTTTCCTTAGTGTATTGTGAATTTGGGAACAATAATTTTCTTTCAAAATAACTTAAAAATAGTATGTTTAACTTGCTTTTTTCCCCCTGAAAATGGTATGGGGTTTTATTTAAACATGCTATTTTCTACACTTGACAACAAGAATAACAAGAAAAACAAAGAAGAAAACAAAATGAAGGCAAAAATATCAGACAAGAAAAACTTATCCAAATGGATATAAAAACTTGGTGGTAAATAAGGGTATATTCATATCTCAATATTCTGAGAATAACTTACTTAAAATAGTTTAATTTGCAAATCCGAGGCTTATAAGGTAAACAGCAATACCAAATCTCTTGAAATATGAAAAAAATACACTCTACCCTAAGTGATTTTAATTACCCCAAGTAAAATGTATACAAAGATTGTTCTAACAATATTATGGATATGCTCCTTTAAGAGATGGAGAAACAGAAATTGAACTATTACTGGATCTCAGAAATGGCAGAAGTAAACTTTTTGGTTTCCTTTTTTTAGGATTATATAATCTCTTCAAAATATGTATTCTGAGACACTGTCAATTTTCTTTTTTTTTTTTTAAAGTAACATTCTGGTATAGTTCTATCCCAACTTTCCAATTAAAACTATGCAGTCAAGCATGGACCACCCAATTCTTTTTCAGTAGCAAGGACAGTATATGAATACCTTAGATATATTACATTACAAAGTTATCCTTCAGATAAGATTTCACTGCTTCATGCATTTTATGTAAATGAACAAATATTTTCATGTAAATATGTGCATGTTTCTGTAAAATAAAGTTCATAGTAGTTTTACCCAACAAAAACAAGTTCTGGTTAAAAGGAAATCATATTAGATTTTAATATTCCAGTGAATTCCAAAATATCTTGAAAAATGATGTATGACTAATTGAAGATTTAAAAATTTACCAGTCCACCCTCACTGAACTAACCTAGATGAAGAGACTGATTACAGCTGAAATCTCACTTTCACTTCTGCATAACTTTCTCCAAGATTTGTTTGGGAACTGTCTCATGCTTAGTCACCCTCCAAATATGATTTTTATGAGCAAAAGCAGTTAGCTATTTTTATGTTATGCAAGATGGGAAAAGATATATGAGTATTCCTTTTTAAGCAACATAATTTGATTTTTATGCTTATTCAATATTAAAAAAGCGGTTCACTTTTACATTTTAGAATTGCCATATGGATATATTTCACTGGAGATCCATTCCTATTGAAAGCCTGGCAAACTTCTGTTTACAATAAGAGGTAGAGCAACAGAGGATAATTTATACATTGTCTATGTATATTTTATTTCCATGCCAGTTTTTAAACAGTAGGCTTGGAACAGCAGACTACGTAGACTTGGTCTCTAGAAAAATAAAAACATGGATGAGCAGATCCTAAAACACCACCACAGTGCACATAAAATTCTCTTTTTGTAATCCACTAATAACCGTTTTGACTATTTATTATTTTCCATGTGGCAGACATTGTCCTGTGGAATATCTCATTTAATTCTCCTAATATAACTATGTGGCAAGCATAATTATTCCCACTTTACTAAGTAAGGTAACAAAGTTGGAAAGATCACATGGGCAGAATCTTAGCTCAAGTCTGACTTCAAAGCTTTTTTATCTAAAATAATGTAAAGGTTATTATCAAAGATATTTAACTCTAAGATGACAATGTGCAAAGTAGTGATTAGTGAATAGTACCCAAAGAAGAACACATGCACCCATGCGTGCGTGCACATACACGTGCACGCGTGTGTGTGCACGAGCACTTGCATGTGCACACACACACACACACACACACACACACACACTTCTTAGGTGTAGAGGCCAGCATGCTGAAAAGATACAATAATATCTCATTCATCTAGAACTATCAAGGAATTAGAAATTTTAAGTAAAAGAGATTTTTCCAGATAATTAAAACATAGCATTCTTAATGTTTAAAACATTTAATTAAATTTTTCAAAATACAAATAATATATTTTCTTATATTCTTAAGAGAATGAACTTTGAAGAACAACAGAACTTTTCTTGATAATGCAAGCTTATTCTTATGAAAATTAGGATCTCTTCTGGTTAACAAATTCAGTGAATGTCCTGTAATTATAACGATGACCTTAGCTGTCAATGTATGTAGTGCTATTTGCCCTTATTGTAAGAAGACCTGGGTTGCTTTTTTGATTTTTTAAATCTTTTCTAATATTTTCTTATCTTCTCTTATTAGTCGGTTACTATAAGCATGACTACCAATGACCGGTATGCTCTTCAGTTCATTAAAAAAACAAAAACAAAAAATAACCCCTGAAACAATTGTAGGTTGGGAAATAGAAAAACAAGTTAATCTTTCAACCCTCCCAACTTCCGATCTCTTTTCTGTCTATTCATTCAACAGATATTAGGTGCCAAGCACTGTGTTAGATGCTGGTTAAAATTAAATTTTATGTTATAATAACCCTGAAAATGACCAAGAATTCCTCTATAATATTAACTCCTTTGCCTTTGGGACATATAGCTCAACAATATATAGAGTACCCTATATAGTGAGAGAGCAGCTAACCAGGCGGGGTAAGTCTCTAAGGTCTCCACTTAGGCCTCACACATCCCAAGTGTAAAGAAGATACTATCTCCTAGGTAGAAAGAATGACATTGTGATAACGTAAAAGGTGCACATGAAGGCTTATAAGCAGAGAAGCCCCCCCCAAAAGTACAAGTACAACAAGTACAAGTACAAATACAAGTAAGATAAAGGCATCTATGTAAACAAAAGCAAAGAGAGAGAGAGGAAAAAAGAGAAACCTTTGAGGCCTATGATTATGATTGTATCCTATATAATCGTAGACTCCTAATATAATCTAGAGGTAAGTCAGAAGCGACTTGCATTCGTCTGTTAGATCACTGGACTACAGGGCCCCATCCCCATAGCCTTCATCTGGTGTTCGATTCTGCATCAGAATGCTTTATTAAATCACTCAGCTGATGCTGTGCTGGTGGTCCAGGATCCACGTTTTGTTCAACACCACATTTATCTGACACGGGGGTAAAATAATACCAATATTACACTTGAAAAATAAACGTTAGGTTTTCTGTAAATTGGGAAAAGAAAATGGCTGTGGTAGTTCTGGTATGACCCAGGCACAGGTTTGGGTACAGTATTTCTCAGTATGCTTCACTTAATATCTGTAAAATAATCACCTACAGTGCTTATTAATAATAACACATGGATTCCTCCACCTTATCTCAGATCTAGTGAATTAGAGAAACTGGGGCCTAAGCCCAAGAATTTTCATTTTTAAGAAATTCCATTCTAAGAATAAAAATCATCTTCTATAATAAACAGGTATAATCAGAAGCTACATTAGAAATAAAATACTCTTACAAGTTAAAATAGATTTTCTATCTTATCTACAAAGGGGCCATTCTTTTGTTCATTCACTGATAATTTATGGAATACTCATTACATGTCACACAGTGCGTCTAGATGTTGGTAATACAAAGATGACCAAGAGACAGTCCCTGAACTCAAAAGTCTCAGTCTAATGTTTGTAAGAATAGTAAAATCAACAGTCTTTTCACCAAATTAGTTCTAATTAATTTCTATTACAGAATATGAACAAAAGTGACCACTGCAATTAGTTAATATAACTTGACTCATAAATTCTCTTTAAGAAAATGGCAACAAAATAAGTCCTTTTGAATGACCTCTACATTGCATTTTAGGACAAAGAACTTCTCATTCATCTCTTATGTTATGGATGAATGCAGTTTTTAGGTAATGAAGTTCACTTAAAAAAGTACACAAACTATTTGGACTCTAATCATTTGGTCTAAAATTTAAGACATATTATCTGGTCTCCCCAACCTTTCCCAGGCCAATCATTACCAACATTTAGTGAGTAAATTCCTGCTGCTATTCACCCTGCAGCATGCTACATGAGAAAGAGCTAGACAGCAAATAAAAGTCTGCAATCTAGCAGGTCCATCCTTGGAGCTTTTGATCGGAGATTCAGATTTAACACCACTATTTTTCTGGCTTAAGACACATGCTTATCTCTCCAGATCAGGACTGATTTTGTTTATATTACATATCTCATGTTTTCAGTTGGACAATCTCAAACAAACATTTTAAAATTGTTGAAAATTTTTCATGCTTTTTAAAGATATTTATATGGTAACAAACAGAAATATTCCTGTCATACTAAGCAATATATCAAAAACAACTTTGCATGGTTTCATTGACCTTGTTTATCACTTACTGTACCATTCCACAAAGAAATGATACTCTAGAGGCATTTGGGGTATAAAGGGTCATTGCTATATTGTGTCAATATCAAGAAGTACAGTGCTGATAATATATCATATAGAAATTGAGCTGTCAGAAGAAACCAAAAGACAAAGTTTATTTAATCAACTTGGCTAAAAATTATATTAGCATTTTACCCAAATTGTATATTAACATTTTTAAAATAGTAATAATGGTTATAGTCCTCTCTTTTAGGCCAAAAAGCATGGGTTTTGCCCAGCAATAAACCCATGCTTACATGGTCAACTAATTTACAACCAAAGAGGCAAGAATATACAATGGGGAGAAGACAGTTTCTTCAACAAATGGTGCTCAGAAAACCAGACATCTACTTGCAGAAGAATAAACAGGACCAGTTTCTTACACTGTAGACACACAATAATAAACTCAAAATGGACTAAAGACCTAAATGGGAGACCCAAAACCACAAAACTCATAGAAGACACAGGCAGTCATTTCTTTGATATCAGTCATCACAACATTTTTCTAGATATATCTCCTAAGGCAAGGGAAACAAAAGCAAAAATAAACTATTGGGACTGCACCAAAATAAAAAGCTTTTGAGCTGCAAAGGAAACAAAACAAAAAGGCAATCTACTGAATGGAGGTTTTTGCAATATATCCAAGAGGGGTAATCTCCAAAATAAAGAAGGAATTTAAATAACTCAATACCAAAAAAGCCAATCTGATTTTAAAAAGGGCAGAGGACCCACAACAGACATTTTCCAAAAAAAGAAATACTCATGGCCAACAGACACATAAAAAGATGCTCAGCATCACTATACAAACAAATACAAACTAAAACCACAATAAGGTATTACCTCACACCTGTCAGAATGGTGAGAATAAAAAAGACAAGAAATAAAAGTGTTGGCAAAGCCGTGGAGAAAAAGGAACCCTTGTGCATTGTTGGTGGAAACACAAATTGGTGCAGCAACTGTAGAAAACAGCATGGAAGTTTTTCAAAAAATTAAAAATAGAAATATCATATGACCCAGTGATTCCACTACTGGGTATTTTTACCCAAAGAAAATGAAAATACTAATTTGAAAAGACATATGCATTCCTGTTTATTGCAGCATTATTTATAATAGTCAAAATAAGGAAGCAACCCATGGGTCCATTGATAAATGAATGAATAAAGATGTGTGTATATGTGTGTGTGTGCGTGTGTGTGTGTAATGGAATATTACTCAGCCATAGCAAAAATGAGATCTTGCCATTGGCGACAATAGGAGTGGACATAGAGGGTATAATGCTAAGTGAAGTAAGTCCAACTATAACAAATATTATATAATTTCACTTATATAGGGAATGTAAAAAAACAAATAAAGAGCAGAAACAGACCCATAAGTACAGAGAACTGATGCTGACAGAGGGATGGGTAGGGTATGTGCAGAATGGGTGAAGGACAATAGGGAGATACAGGCTTCCAGGTATGGAATGAATGAGTCATGAAGATAAAAGGTATAGTGTAAGGAATACAGTCAATGATATTATAATAGTGTTGTATGGTGATAGTAGCTATACTTGTGCTTAGCATAGCATAATGTAGAGACTTGTTGAATCACTCTATTGTATACCTATAACTAATGTTACTTTGTGTATTAACTAAACTTCAATGAAAAATAAACAAAAAATGCAGGGCTCCTGGGTGGCTCAGTTGGTTAAGCGTCGACCTTTGGCTCAAGTCATGATCTCAGGGTCCTGGGATAGAGCCCCATGATTGGCTCCACACTCAGAAGTGTGCATGTACTCTCTCTTTCTCAAATAAATAAGTACACAAATAAAAATAAAATATAAATAAATGCATGTTATTTAAAAATATTTTTTCCCTATACGTTTAAAGTCTTTGTTTCCAGATCCATGGTTCTATAACAAAGTTGTTTCAAAGCCTACAGAATCCACTAAAATCTCTGCAATGCCACAAAATTACTTAAATTTGAAAACTGTATTTGAATCACAAATATTTCAATAATGAAAAAAATATTATTAACTTAAAATTTTTGAAAGTGTCAATTAGGGAGGTAGTCCAAATTTCAAAATGGCATAAAATAATGAGAGAAGTTAGTACAGAAAGTAAAAAGAATTTAAAGTCTCATATTGTTTAACAATAAATTATATATGGATACCATATTCTGCATTTACCTATTCAATTATCCAGTAAAATATATTTATAACGTCCGACTTCTCAATTTTTGTAATATACAGTCACAAAAACGTGGACGTAGAACTAATGAGTTCCTTCCCTAAATTTCAACATTTTCATCAATTGCCATATGTTTAAAACTTACAAACAATGAAATGTTCCTTTTTGCTAATGCTCAGTGATATTTAAATATACTGACAACCTTCTTTTAAAAAAATTCTATTTATTTTAGAGAGAGGAGTTGGAATGGCAGAGAGAGAGAGAGACAGAGGGAATCTCGAGCAGACTCCACATTGAGCATAGAACCTCATGACCTGAGCTGAAATCAAGAGCGGAACATCCAACTGACTAAGCCACCTAAGCGTGCCCTAACAACCTTCTTTATACAATGTATCAGCTATATTTACACTGAGCCTATCTTTTTAGACATAAGACTATGAGTTGAGTCACTATTTTGGTTAAGAAGTTCCTTAAGTTTCCTTCAGCCATAGTTTGTATTCCACTTTTCTGTTAAGGACTATTAATAGTTCTTTGCTGCTTTTAATTCTTCTGGAGTGGAAGATCTTTAAAATTGGGGCTGGATGAGTAAAGGCATTTTGGAAATCAAACTGACAAAAAGCAATATGAAATTGCTAGCTAAAGAAATAGAGCTAAAGATTCAACTTTTATGAGAACTTTCTGTGAAATCTTAAATTGTGCTGATAGGAAACATTCAATCTGATGCCAGACTTATTTCTTAAAGAAACATGAACTGTGTTGGTATAATGAATAAGGATAAGTGCAAACATTTTACAAACACAAAATCCATTAATTTTAAGTAAGGTTTTTGTAAGACAGAGGTGGAAGTGTAATTTTACATATTTGCTGGCGGTAGAAGATTTTTTAGATATTTAAAGTGACTCGACAATACAAGCATGTATGTATATAACTGATTCTATGTATATGAAAAGTTATGAATTACTTTTTTGTGCTGATTGTCATTTTCAGTCCATTGCATAGCAAGGTGGTATAAAGGAAAAAGGGCAAACCCAAGAAGCAAGAAATGGGATTTAGTTTCTGCTCCAAGCCTACGTAATGTGTAGTCTTAGACAACTGTTTGTCATTGAACTTCAGGATGTCAGGACTTTTTCTACCAAAAATACAAGGTTACTGTAAGGATTCATAATATACATATTGTATATGTTATATTTATGTAAAGTAATATATATATATAGACTTTTTTTTTTAAAAGATTTTATTTATTTATTTGTCAGAGAGAGAGCGAGCAAGCACAGGCAGGCAGAGTGGCGGCAGAGGCAGAGGGAGAAGCAGGCTTCCCGCCGAGCAAGGAGCCTGATGTGGGACTCGATCCCAGGATGCTGGGATCATGACCTGAGCCGAAGGCAGTCGCTTAACCAACTGAGCCACCCAGGCATCCCTAGACATGCTTTTTAAAGTATGGTTTTTCAACTAAGATTTCACAATAAGTTTTAACTAATAGGTACCAAAGTTTGCAAAATAATTTTATTTATTCTTAAACGTAAGAAGCATTCAAATACCCTTATACTGTAAGTCGTATTCCCTTTCTCACTCCCTTTCAAGTAAGTACATTCTGACATACTTTTTAAAGTAAGGAATGTGTTGTATATGTGACTGCCATCCATCACACACTCATGTTGGATAAGAGATTGTCAACTGCTATTTAAGTATAATCAGCTAGGGGGAAAATAATATTATCATTGTCCCTATTATTAAAATAGCCCAGGTTAGAGGTCTACTCTTAAGGCTATAATTCATACAATTCATGCAATATAATTCATAACTTCACTGAAATGTAAGTACAAAGGACTGCTTTGTCTGTTTTATTCTTTTTGGCACATGTGGAACACAGGAAGGAAATACCTGGGATAAAGCACTGACTACGTATAGTGAAAGATATCATAAACACTCTGGTTATCAGTATGGAAAGTAATATTTAGCCATCTAATAACTAAAATTATATTTCTCCATTCAGAACTTTTAGTCATTTTTCCTTTCAAAGGTACCTAATTCTTAACCTATAAATCTCAATACCCAGGTTAAGTAGACTCCAAATTCCTTTAACAGATTTTTATTTTAGTTACTGCTTCCTCTTAGGATGGTAAAAAGGGAAGAAAGAATGTACACATAATGCCAACACATTTTTCATTTTCTTTTAAGCTGGTCATATTGCTTGTTAAACTTTTTTCTACTTTCTTTTTCAGTATAGCAAAAAAAAAATTCCATAGTCAATCTTTAAAAAATATTTGGAAATATTTTAAAGAGATTTCACAGTATGATCCATTCCTTCAATATTTACTGACCTATTAAGTGAAAGCTACTACTTCTACTACCTATAGAGTCCCAGACCTTAAAGAAGCCTAGTACAAGAGACAGAAAAATTAATAAGGCATCTGTAGTAAAAAATATAATAGATGTTGAAAGGAGCTAAGCATATGGGGTTATTTAGCTATGCTGGAGACATCCTGGAGGTTGAAGAATGTCTTTCAAGATGACACCAGCATTGAGTCCTGAAGTCTAGGTGGGAAAGTAAAATTTTTTTAAGCAGAAGGAGTATCATAAGAATTTACATCTGACATTACTTATTTGTTATAATCACATTTACCTTTTAGAAAGATGACTGTAACTGCAATACAGAGAACAGTTTCAAAAACAGCAAAAACCATATATTAACCACTATTCCTTTTCATAATGTATGCAAATTCACAATATAGCTTATAAGACTTACATACAGTGAAATAAACAACATTTAAGGTAGAAAAAGAATGTTCATTAAGCCATTTCTGGTAATAGTAAAAAGCTAAACACAAAAAAATCCTCCCCCAACACATAAAAAACAACAGCAAAAACCCTAGCATATAAATAAGAGAATGGTTAAAAAAATTATGAAATGCAACTAAGAGAAAGAATTAATTGCTATTTTTTCATAGAGTCTAAGATGCTAGAAATGGTAAAACAAGTATGTATTCAGAGACATCAAAATTTTTAAAAAGTGCTTCATATTGATGAAAGATACTAATTTTATATATACATACATATATAAATTTTTTTATTTCAATAGCATCTTAAATTTAAAAAGCATGTTTTTCTTTTTAAGACTTATTTACTTATTTATTTGACAGAGACACAGTGAGAGAGAGAACAGAAGCAGGAGGAGTGGGAGAGGAAGATAGGACCCTGGGAGCATGACCTGAGCTGAAGGCAGACATGTAACCAACTGAGCCACCCAGGTCCCACTAAAAAGCATGTTCTAACAGTATATATATAATGTTACAAATCTTTCCAGTTATATACTACTCACATGCATGTGTATGCATGTGCACACTAACTCACATACACCCTTAAAGTATACAAAAGAAAAAAAGAAATTATTACAGATTATTTTTTAATTGTAATTTAGCTAAAGGCAGACACTTAACAACTGAGCCACCCTGGTGTCCCGTTTTTTCGTTTTTTGTTTTTTTTACCGTAATTTAATGGAATTACATGCCAGAAATTTTTATTTGTATATATAGAAAGATACAGAAATATATACATATGTAAAAAACATAGAACATGTAACTTATACAGGTGATACTCTTTTGCCACATAGTTCCTCCAGTAATGTGATTAAGATGAAAATAATTCGGGTGGAAGAAAACAGAGATACATATGGTAAGGGTAGGTAAATACAAAATGGAAAGATCTGGGGAAATTATAGAGACAGCTGTGATGTGCACAGCATTTGAGGAATGAATATAAAAACCGATAATGGGAATGTAATAAGTATTTCTAAAATATTGCTCATGAAACCAAAGACAAGAAAATGTTATTTTTAAAAATTTACTTAAGCTTCATGAATTGCTCTTTGACTTTGATCATATTGCATGCCTGAATCATGTGAGTTGTGATTTATAAGAATTGTATGTATTGAGAGAGGCAAGATGGCGGAGGAGTAGCAGACTAATATGATATCAGGTAGCAGTTCAGATATATAGTTATCAAACCATTCTGAACACCTACAAACTCAACAGGATATCGAAGAGAAGAGCAGCAATTCTAGGAACAGAAAATTGACCACTCTCTGAAAGGTAGGACAAGTGAATCTGAAGTGACGGGAAGATAGACCGCAGGGGGAGGGGATGGTTCCTGGTAAGCAGCAGAACAGTGGAGCACAAAAACAGAACTTTTAGAAGTCTGCTCCACTGAGGAACATTGCTCCAGAGGCTAAGCGGGAGTAGAGACCTTGAGAGACAGTATAGTCTCAGGACCTATGGAGTCACAGAAAGATCGGGGGTGTCTGAGTGTGGCAGTGCTCCCAGGTATTGGAGCAGGGAAGTCGACTACAGAGACAGAGCCAAGGAGTGAGCTCTCAGCTCGGGGTTACCTTAAACCGTGATGTACGGCACAGCCAGGCCACTGCTCTTTAAGCAGGGACCCCACAAGTGGCAAGGTCAGGGAGACTCACCCTCCTCCACTGGATACAGGAATCTGCTGGGTTTGGAGATTCCAAATGGGGCTGTGTGCCAGAGACTGAAAGGCTTGGTCAGGCCGGGTGAGGCCAGAGAGTGGGTAAAGACCAGAGAGAGGGGAGCGATTGATGCTTTTTCTTTGAGGGCACACTGAGAAGTGGGGACCCAAGCTCTTGGCTCCTCTGGGCCAGAGACTGGGAGGCCACCATTTTGATTCCCATCCTCCAGAGCTCTACAGAAAGCAATCAGGGAAGAAAAACTCCCAAGAGTGAACTTGAGTAGATTTCTTAGCCTGGCTCCTGGCAAGGGTGGTGCAATTCCACCTCTGGCAAAGACATTTGAGAATCACAACAACAGGCCCCTCCCCACAGAATACCATCAAGAACACCCAGCCAAGACCAATCTTGTGGATCAAGGAGAGCAGCAGAACTCCAGAGCTAGAGGAAAGCAATGCATGGGATTCATGCCTTTCTCTCCATGATCCTTTAGTCCTGCAAAGTTAAATTAAATTTTTTAATTTTATATTTTTCTTATTCTAATTTTTTTAACTTTTGCTCTTCCCTCTTTTAATGTTTTTTAACTAGTTCATCTTAATACCTTTCTAAAAAAAAAACTTTCTAAGCCTTCATTATAATAGTCATATTTTATCCTTCATTGTATTTAACCTTATTTTTTGTATACATATGGGGGTTTTTTTCCTAAAAAATTTTGAGATACAATTTCTACTAACAGATCAAAATATACCCTAAATCTAGCACAGGGCTTTGTTCTAGTGTTCAGCCTGAGCACGTTCGCTCCCCATTTTTTTTTCTTCTTTATTTTTCCCACCAACTTATCTTATCAATTCCTTTTCTAGAATTTTTTTTTTTAGTTTTCATCTTTATAGTCATATTCCATCACTTCATCATGTTTACCCTTATTTTTGTATATATATGTTTTCCTTTCATTACAATTTTGGGAGGTAGTTTCTTCTAAGAGACCAAAATATACCCCAATCAAGTGGGTGGCTCTGTTCTATTCATATATATATTCATATATATATATATATATATATATATATATATATAATGACTGGTGAAAAAAATATATATTTATCTTTTACCCCCTTTCTTCTTGCCCTCATTTGGCATCTTTTCTGATTTGGTTAGCATATATTTTTATGGGGTCTCTCACACCCTTTTAGCATTTTATTCTCTCATTCATATATTCTTATCTGGAAAAATGACAAGGCGGAAAAACTCACCACAAAAAAAAAGATCAAGAGGCAGTACTGACGGCTAGGGACCTAATCAATACAGACATTGGTAATATGTCAGATCTGGAATTCAGAATGATGACTGTCAAGGTGTTAGCTGAGCTCAAAAATGGCATGAGGGTATTAGAGAAACCCTGTCTGGACAAATAAAATCCCTTTCTGGAGAAAATAAAAGAACTAAAACTTAACCAAGTTAAATAAAAAAAAGTACTAATGAAGTGCAATCAAGAATGGAGGCTCTTACTGCTAGGATAAATGATAAAGAAGAGAAAATTAGTGATATAGAAGACCAAATGACAGGGAATAACGAAGCTGAACAAAAGAGAGACAAACAACTACGGGACCATAAGGGGAGAATTCGAGAGAGAAGTGATACCATAAGATGAAATATAAGAATAATTGGGATTCCAGGAGAAGAAGAAAGGGAGAGGGTAGAATGTATATTGGAGCAAATTATGAGAATTTCCCTAATATGGAAAGGGAACAAGCATCAACATCCAGGAGGCACAAAGAACCCCTCTCAAAACCAGGTCCACACCCTGTCATCTAATAGTAAAACTTACTAGTCTTAGTGACAAAGAGAAAATCCTGAAAGCAGCTTGGGACAAGAAGTCTGTAACATACAATGGCAGAAATATTAGATTGGCAGCAGACTTATCCACAGAGACCTGGCAGGCCAGAAAGAACTGGCATGATATATTCAGAGCACTAAACGGGAAAAATATGCAGCCAAGAATACTATATCCAGGCTATCACTAAAAATAGAAGGAAAGATAAGAAGCTTCCAGGAAAAACAAAAATTACAAGAACTTGCAAACACCAAACCAGTCCTACAGAAAATATTGAATGGGTCCTATAAGCAAAGAGAGAGACTAGAAGTAGTACAACAGAAAGGAACAGAGACAATATACAGTAACAGTATACTGTATACTATAACAATACACAGTAACAATCACCTTACAGGCAATACAATGCCACTAAATTCATATCTTACAATAGTTACCCTGAATGTAAATGGGCTAAATGCCTCAATCAAAAGACACAGGGTGTCAGAATGGATAAAACGACAAGACCCATCAATATGCTGTCTGTAAAAAACTCATTTTAGACCCAAAGACATCTCCAGATTTAAAGTGAGGGGTGGAAACCAATTTACCATGCTAATGGATATCAAAAGAATGCTGGGGTGGCAATCCATACATCAGATGAATTAGATTTTAAGGCTAAAGACTATAATAGGAGATGAGGAAGGACACTATATCATATTCAAAGGGTCTGTCCAACAAGAAGTTCTAATAATTTTAAATATCTATGCCCCTAACATGGGAGCAGCCAACTATATAAACCAATTAATAACAAAATCAAAGAAACACATCAACAGTAATACAATAATAGTAGGGGACTTTAACATGCCCCTCACTGAAATGAACAGATCATCCAAGCAAAAGACTAAGAAGGAAATAAAGGCCTTAAATAACACACTGGACCAGATGGACATCACAGATATATTCAGAACACTCCATCCCAAAGCAACAGAATACACACTTTTCTCTAGTGCAAATGAACATTCTCCAGAATAGATCACATCCCGGAGCACAAAGCAGGTCTCAGCAAGTACCAAAAGACTGGTATTCCCTGCATATTTTCAGACCACAATGCTCTGAAGCTAGAACTCAATCACAAGAGGAAAGTTGGAAAGAACTCAAAGACAGGGAGGTTAAAGAGCATCCTACTAAAGAATGAATGGGCCAACCAGGAAATTAAAGAAGAATTGAAAAAATCCATGGAAACAAATGAAAATGAAAACTCAACTGTTCAAAATCTTTGGGACCCAGCAAAAGTGGTCCTGAGAGGAAAGTACATAGCAATACAAGCCTTTCTCAAGAAATAAGAAAGGTCCCAAGCATACAATCTAACCCTACACCTAAAGGAACTGGAGAAAGAACAGCAAAGAAAGCCTAAACTAAGCAGGAGAAAAGAAATAATAGAGTAGAGCAGAAATCAATGAAATAGAAACCAAAAGAACAGCAGAAGAAATCAACAAAACTAGGAGCTGGTTCTTTGAAAGAATTAATAAGATTGATAAAACCCTGGCCAGACTTAGCAAAAAGAAAAGAAAAATGACCCAAATAAAATCATTAATGAAAGAGGAGAGATCACAACTCTAGCAAATTTGACTATCTGGAAGAAATGGATACATTCCCAGAGACATATAAACTACCAAAACTGAACCAGGAGGATATAGAAAACCTGAAGAGACCCATAACCAGTAAGGAGATCAAAGCAGTCATCAAAAATCTGCCAAGAAACAGGAGCCCAGGACCAGACGGCTTCCCAGGGGAATTCTACCAAATATTTAAATTAGAATTAATACTTATTTTCCTGAAACTGTTCCAAAAAATAGAAAAAGAAGGAAAACTTCCAAACTCATTTTATGAGGCCAGCTATTACCTTGATTCCAAAACCAGACAAAGACCCCATCAAAAAAGAGAATTACAGACAAATTACCTTGATGAACACAGATGCGAAAATTCTCACCAAAATGCTAGCCAATAGGATCCAATAGTACATTAAAAGGATAATTCACCATGACCAAGTGGGATTTATTCCTGGGCTGCAAGGCCAGTTCAACATCTGCAAATCAAGCAATGTGATATAATATATTAATAAAAGAAAGAACAAGAACCATATGATACTCTCAAACGATGCTGAAAGCTTTTGACAAAGCATAGTATCCTTTCTGATCAAAACTCTTCAAAGTATAGGGATGGAGGGTATATTCCTCAATATCATCAAAGCCATCTATGAAAAACCCAGAGCAAATATCATTCTCAATGGGGAAAAACTGAGAGCTTTTCCACTCAATCACGAACATGGCAAGAATGTCCACTATCACCACTGCTATTCAACATAGTACTAGAAGTCCTTGCCTCAACGATCAGACAACAAAAAGAAATTAAAGGCATCTGAATCAGCAAAGAAGAAGTCAATCTATCACTCTTTGTAAATGATATGACATTTTACATGGAAAACCCAAGACTCCACTCCCAAATGCTAGAACTTGTACAGGAATTCAGTAAAGTGTCAAGATATAGAATCAACACACAGAAATCAGTTGCATTTCTATAGACCAACACCAAGACAGAAGAAAGAGAAATTAAGGAGTCGATCCCACTTACAATTGCACCCAAAACCATAAGATACCTAGCATTATACCTAACCAAAGGGGGGAAGAATCTGTACTCAGAAAACTATAAAGTACTCATGAAAGAAAGTGAGGAAGAGTCAAAGAATGCTCATGGATTGGAAGAACAAATATTATGAAAATAGCTATGCTACCTAAAGCAATCTACACATTTAACGCAATCTCTATCAAAATCTATTTTTTTTTTCAAAAAAATGGAATAAATAATACTAAAATTTATATGGAATCAGAAAAGACCCCAAATAGCCAGAGGAGAAAGAAAGCCAAATTTGATGGCATCACATTTCCAGACTTTAAGCTCTATTACAAAGCTGTAATCATCAAGACAGTATGGTATTGGCACAAAAACAGACACATAGATCAATGGAACAGAATAGAGAGCCCAGAAACAGACCCTCAACTCTATGGTCAACTGATCTTCAAGAAAACAGGAATGAATGTCTAATAGAAAAAAGACAGTCTCTTCAACAAATGGTGTTGGGAAAACTTGATGGGCACATACAGAGAATAAAAACTGGATCATTTCCTTAAACCACATACAAAAATAGACTCAAAATGATTTAAAGACCTCAATGTGAGACAGAAATCGATCAAAATCCTTGAGGACAATGCAGGCAGCAACTCTTCGACCTTAGCTGCAGTAACTTCTTCCTAGAAACATCACTGAAGGCAAGGGACGCAAGGGCAAAAATGAACTTACTGGGACTTCATCAAGATCAAAAGCTTTTGCACAGCAAAGGAAACAGTCAACAAAACCAAAAGACAACTGACAGAATGGGAGAAGGTATTCGCAAATGAAATATCAGATAAAGGGCTAGTATACAAAATCTATAAAGAACTTATCAAACTCAACACCCAAAGAACAAAGAATCCAATCAAGAAATGGGCAGAAGACTTGAACAAACATTTCTGCCAAGAAGACACCCAAATGGTCAACAGACACATGAAAAGGTGTTCCACATCACTTGGCATCAGGGAAATACAAATCAAAGCCACAATGAGATGCTACCTCACACCAGCCAGAATGGCTAAAATTAACAAATCAGGAAATGACAGATTTTGGAGAGGATGTGGAGAAATGGAAACCCTCCTACACTCTTGGTAGGAATGCAAGCTGGTGCAGCCACTCTGAAAAACAGCATGGAGTTTCCTCAAAAAGTTGAAAATAGAGCTAGCTACCCTATGACCCAGCAATCACACTACTGGGTATTTACCCCAAAGATACAAATGTAGTGATCCGAAGGGGTATGTGCACCCAAATGTTTATAGCAGCAAAGTCCATAATAGCCAAACTATGGAAAGAACCTAGATGCCCATCAACAGATGAACGGATAAAGAAGATGTGGTATATATATACAATGGAATACTATGCAGCCATCAGAAGAAATGAAATCTTGCCATTTGCAATGACGTGGATGGAACTAGAGGATATTATGCTGAGCGAAATAAGTCAATCAGAGAAAGAAAATTATCATATGATCTCCCTGATATGAGGAATTTGAGAGCAGAATGGGGTTTGGCGGGTAGGGAAGGAATAAATGAAACAAGATGGGATTGGGAGGGAGACAAACCATAAGAGACTCTTCATCTCACAAAATAAAGTAAGGGTTGCTCAGGGGAGGGGTTGTGTGGATAGGGTGGTTCGGTTACAGACATTGGGGAGGGTATGTGCTATGGTGAGTGCTGTGAAGTGTGTAAGCCTGATGATTCACAGACCTGTACCCCTGGGGCAAAGAATCTATTTTATGTTAATAAAAATAATTAATACATAATTCTAAAAAAGAATTGTACGTATCAATGGGAAGACTCGAATCAATATAAGTGCTTTGGGAATGACTAAATTTATTCACTTATTTAAATATCCATTAAGTTTAACATATACATCGACTGTTAGACATCTTAATTTTAGAAACATTAAAATATGAAAACTTTTGCATTTGAAATGGCAGGAATACAATAATACTTGCATAAGTAAGAAAAATGATTAGAAAGATGCAAAAGAAACAACATTTACTAGTACAGGGAAGAATGCAGTTAGGAGAGAGGCATTTATTTTTCACTTTCTACCTTTGAAAACTCAGTAATTTTCAAAATAACATAATGCATTACTCATGAAATTAGAGGTTTGTTTTTTTTTAAAGATTTTATTTATTTATTTGACAAAGAGAGATCACAAGTAGGCAGAGAGGCAGGCAGAGAGAGAGGAAGGGAAGCAGGCCCCCTGCTGAGCAGAGAGCCCATGGGACTTGATCCCAGGACCCTGACATCATGACCTGAGCCGAAGGCAGAGGCCCAACCCACTGAGCCACCCAGGCGCCCCGAAATTAGAGGTTTGTAAGAGAAAAAAACAATCACTGGGGACATTTGTGTTAATTGCTATCACTGAAGTTATTCCGTCCTTTGTCTTGTTGGATTTTTCACTTTTGAGTTCCTACTTTCCTAAGCTGTTCTATCCAACTTCCTTCACTGGGTCCCCTTCTACTGCCCAATTTCACATGTTCCCCCACATTTCAGTTTTTAGCAGTCTTCTTCCTGCAGATACCTCCCTTGGAGACATTATCTATATTAATGATGTCAGCTCATAACTATATGTTCCTTAGGCCTCACCTCTCACAACATGAATAGTAGATAAATAAAACTAGAAATGGTCTATTACCAGTTTTCTGATGGATTTCTAAGTTGATATCCCATAATCAACACACAATGAACATATTCAAACACAACCCATTTTATTCATTCTCATTCTTACTTTGATGATTGCTTTTCATCTTGGTTAATGAATCATAAACTTTCATGCTAGAAACTTCAGAATCACCTCTGACTCCTCTCCTTTTTAATAAAGTCCCAATCTACGTACTCATCAGTCAACAATGCTGAATTTATATCTATATTGTTTCTCACAGTCTTCCCCTTTAAAAGTCCTATAACTTACACACATCTCTCATTTAAATTATAATAGCTTTCTGAGTTCTGTCTTTCTAATCTTTCCATGTCAATTCATATTAAATCATTTTACTAAAACATAGTACGTCTACTCAGTTGATACTCCTAACTTAAAAATTTAAAAACGCTTCCCACACTATAACACTCAAAACTCTCCAGTTTTTAATATTTCCACGAATATTTAATAAATATTTATTATGTGCCTATATAGATGACAAATAGGAGAAAGACTTCAAAAAAACATTGGGATTGGCAGGAAAAGCTGAGGAGAAGAGCAGCCCTTGATGAGACCACAAAATTGCATATTCTTAGCTACTACTACATTCCACCCAACCCTCAGTGCCCATGACCATTCATTTATCCTTAGTCCTCTATCCTTAGTCCTCTCTGCCATAAGTCAACTCATTTGGCTCATATATGGCCTCTTGTATTCACCTGTCCTTCTTTAAGGGACATGGAAGAATAAAACATAGCTTTAAAGGTAATGAAAACAGCTAAAAATAAACTCTTTACGACCAACAATTTACAAAGGCTGCTTTCATATTCACTGCATTTAACATAATCATTGACTATTTATTTACTTGACATTTAGAGTCTAACATAGCATAGTTCACTGATCACAGACAAAAGATAGTCAACCTAATGAATAGGTAAGCGTAAATCTTATTTTCATCAAGTCAACCTAACGAAAAGCTAAAAAATAAAATACCTAATTTATGTAGTTTTTAGGAAACAAAGTATTTGACATAACTAATTTTCTAAGTAACCCATATTTACCATTTCAAATGTCAAACTTTAAATACATTTAATCACTCTTAAAGAGAAGCATTCTAAAATACAGGCATACCTCATTTTATTGCACTTTGCCTTATTGTTCTTTGCAGATGTTGTGTTTCTTTACAAATTAAAGGTTTGGGGCAACCATTCATCAAGCAAGTCTATCAGTGTTATTTTTCCAACAGCATTTGATCCCTTCAAGTCTCTGTGTCATACTTCGGTAATTCTCACAATATTTCAATTACTCTCATTATGATTGTATTTGTTATGGTGATCTGTGATCAGTGATCTTTGATATTACTACTGTACTGTTGTGGGGTGCCATAAACTGTGCCCATACAACATGGCAACCTTAATCAACAGATATGTATTCTGATTGCTTTACCAGCTGCTCCCCTATCTCTCTCTCTCTCCTCCAATCTCTTTATTCCCTAGGATTCAACAATACTGACATTGGGCCAGATAATAATACTGACAATTGGGCCCTACAATGGCTTCGAGGTGTTCAAGTAAATGGAAGAGTCACATGTATGTCATTTCAATCAAAAGCTAGAAATGATTAAGCCTTTTACACCAAACAGCCAAATTGTGAATGCAAAGGAAAAGCCCTGAGGAATGAAAATGTTACTCCAGTGAACACACAAATGATAAGTGAGACAGCCTTATTGCCAATATAACAAAACTTATAGTGAACTGAACAGATAAAACCAACTACCTCATTCTCCTAAGCCAAAAACAGAGGGCGACCTTAATATTTCAATTCTACGAGGCTGAGAAAGGTAAGGAAGCTGCAGAAGAAAAGTCTGAAGCTAGCAGAGGCTGATTTGTGAGGTTTAAGGAAAGTCTTCCCCATTAACATAAAAGTGCAAGGTGAAGCAGCAAGTTCTGATACAGAGGCTGCAAGTTCTCCAAAAGATCTAGTATGTAACGAAGGTAACCACACTAAATAGACAAAATAGCCCTCCACGGAAAGCAGCAGCCATCTAGTATTTTCACAGCTAGAGAGGAGAAGTCAGTGCCTGGCTTCAAAGATTCAAAGAATAGGCTACCTCTCTAGTTGGGGGCTAATGCATCTGGTGATTTTAAGCTGAATTCAAGGCTCACTGACCATTCAGAGAATCCTACGGCCCTTAAGAATTATGCCGAAACCACTCTGCCTGTGCTCAAAAAATGAAACAAAAAAGCCTGTATGATAGCACATCTGCTTACAGTATGGTTTACTGATTTTAAGCCCATAGTGGAGACTTATTGCTCAGGAAAACAGATTCCTTTCAAACTATTACTCCTCATCAACAATGCACCTGGTCACCAAGAGTTATAATAGAAATGTACAATGAAATTAATGTTGTTTTCATGCTTGCTAATGCAACACCCATTCTGCAGCCCAAGGATCAAGGAGTGATTTTAATTTTCAAGTCTTTATTTTTTTTTTTTAAGATTTTATTTATTTATTTGGAAGAGCTCACAAGTAGGCAAAGAGGCAGGCAGAGAGAGAGAGAAGAGGAAGCAGGCTCCCTGCCGAGCAGAGAGCCTGATGTGGGACTTGATCCCAGGATCCCGATATCATGACCTGAGCCGAAGGCAGAGGCTTAACCCACTGAGCTACCCAGGTGTCCTAATTTTCAAGTCTTTAAAAAAGACTTCCAAGTCTTTGATTTTCAAGCATTTAAGAAATATATTTAGTAAAGCTATAGCTACTATAGACAAGGATTCCTTCGATGGATCTGCGTAAAGTAAATTGAAAACCTTCTGGAAAGGATGCACTGTCCTAAATGCCATTAAGAACATTCATGATTTATGGGGAAGAGGTAAAAATATCAACATTAACAGGAGCTTGGAAACAGTTGACTCCAACTCTCATGTATGACTTTGAGAGGTTCGAGATTTCAATGGAGGAAGTAACAGCAGATGTGGTGGAAACAGCATAAAACTAGAATTAGAAGGGGAACCTGAAGATGTGACTGGATTGCTACAATCTCATGATTAAACTTTAACAGAAGACGAACTGTTTCTTATGGATGAGAAAAGAAAATGGTTTCTTGAGATAGAAACTACTCCTGCTGAAGATGCTTTTAAGATTGCTAAAACAACAGCAAAGGATTTCGAATATTACATAAATTTAGTAAATTTATTTGCTAAAATTGCACTATAGGGTTTGAGAGGATTGTTTCCAATTTTGAAAGATGTTCTACTGGGGGTAAATGGTATCAAACAACATCTCACGCTACAGAGAAATTATTCATAAAATGTAGAGCCAATTGGTGTGGTAAACTTCATTACTGCCTTTTCATAAGAAAATGCCACAGCTATCCCAAATTTCAGCAACCACCACACTGATCACTCAGCAGCCACTCAAACTTGAGGCAAGATCCTCCACCAGCAAAAAGATTACAACTCACCGAAAGTTTAGACAACAGTTAGCATTTTTTAGCAATACAGTATTTTTAAATTAAGGTATGTACGTTTTTAGATATGTTATTGCATGCTTCATAGACTACAGTATAAACATAACTTTTATATGTACCAGGAAATTAAAAAAAAAAAAACTCATTTGAATCACTGCAATATTCACTTTACTTTGGTGGTCTGGAACTGAACCCATACTACCGAACCCATACTATCTCCAAAGTATGCCTGTATACCATACACATTCCTGCCTTCCTAAGTAGAAAAGCAAAGAAAATTTTTAACTTTACTTGATAATTTCAGCACATCTAAAATTATTCCTTATAATAGAACAATTATGTGTCTCTAGTTATTTCAGATTCTTCTTTAAATTGAGGTCATTTCTTTTCTATCCAAACACTTACAAATTTCTATATTCAGGTATTTCACCTTAGCTTTTTTGTTCTAAAAAACTAGGAAACTGGGGCGCCTGGGTGGCTCAGTGGATTAAGCCGCTGCCTTCGGCTCAGGTCATGATCTCAGTGTCCTGGGATCGAGCCCCGCATCGGGCTCTTTGCTCAGCGGGAGCCTGCTTCTCTCTCTCTCTCTGCCTGACTCTCCGCCTGCTTGTGATTTCTCTCTCTGTCAAATAAATAAATAAAATCTTTAAAAAAAAAATAATAAAATAAAATAAAAAAAAAACTAGGAAACTATGTTAGGAGTCAATAAAGTTGGTGAAGGTCTAAGGAGAAAAGGGGTTGCTTTATTTTTATTTTATTGTTTTTAAAGTTTTTATTCATTTGAGAGAGAGAAACAGTAATAGTGAGAGAAGGCACAAGCAGGGAGGTCAGGGAGACGTAGGCTCCCCACAAATCAGGGAGCCTGAAATGGGGTTCGAACCCAGAATCCTGAGAACAGGATCTGAACTATAGGCAGATGCTTAACTGACTGAGCCACCTAGGTATCCCAGGAGTTGGTTTAATACAAATGAGAGCTTTGTGGTTAAGTATTTTCAGTGCTCTGAATCATTATGTTATTTTACCTCTGTATTAGGAATTGTACTGAAATGGCTGCTTGTGCTAAAGTTTACTTCCTATAAAAAGTGGGGAGGTCAGTTAAACATAGAGTCCTCCTAGTTAGCTAAAAGAATGATTACAAAATGGGATTCAAATTTTATAAGATGAGAGTAAATCATACATAATTGTTGTTCACAAGGAAATTAACATGCTGAAACTGATGCTTTCATAGTTGACTTCAAAGAAATCCAAGGAAATTCATTTTAAACCGTCAAATCTATATGTCTAACTAGTAATGGCAGGAAATAAGAAAACATTTTATCTGTCTTCTTTCTTTCAATTTGAATGTCCAATGGAATTCTCAGAATACAAAGTATTTTTTACTCTGATATAAAAAGCCTAGACAGTTCTTTAAATTTTAGGATGTCCTTAATGAATCTAGTCCCTCATGGCAAGATATGTTGCTTTTCACAGCTATTCATTCATGTTCTCCAAAGAAGTAACTTAGCTAAACTACGGATCAAAACCAGTGATGCCTCTACCGCTTTTTTACAGACATGGTACATGACTTTTTAAAAGAAACATGATCTGAAGATCTGAAGTCACCTGTAATAACAGGCAAGGCACAAATACAAAGCAAACATAATTAAAAACTTTCCAAAACTCGAACAAGGGTTTCTGAATCTTATATTATCTAATTTGGTAGGTGTTAAGTATGTAGCCTTAGAAAGTTTGCTTGAATAATCTACCAAGAGGAATATGTGTATATTATAAAAACAAACAAACAAAAAAACCCAAAAGACTAAAGTAAAGCTTTGAATGTTTTTTTCCTAAAGAAATGTCTTTATGTATTTTACGCATGTAAAAAACCGTATTGTGATTTTGTGCATAAATTATGCATATTAATAACAACAGATATGTTAGTGCTTACAATGGGGCCAACTATATTCTAAATGCTTTACTTGTAAATAGTTCAGTCTTTTAAAAGCCCTTTAAGTTAGGTACTATAATAGTCAAACCCAATTTCACAGATGAGGAAATTCAGGTGCACAGAGGTTAAAGCTGTCCAAGATCCCACAACTAGAAAGTAGAGGCACTGTTTAATAGATAAGAGAAGAACTGCTAATATAATTTAAGGATATCTTAGTATAGTCTCCATGTGGTGTGAATTCTGAAATACAAAATATTGAATCCAGTGTAAAAATGGAGTAACAAACATTTTTAATTCAATAATTTAAACACCACATGAAACAACTAGAAATAGAAGGGAAGTTCCTCAACCTAATAAAAGACATCCATGAAAAACTCACAGCTATCATCATACATAAGAGTGAGAGACTGCATACTATCCCCTTAGGTTGAGAACAAAACTTTCACTGCTTGTATTCCGTATTGTACCAGAGTTTCTAGCTATGGCAATTAGGCAAGAAAAAGAAAGAAAAGATAGCCAAATTTTAAAGGAAAAAGTAAATTGATCTTTATTTACAGAGGACATCATCTTACATAGAGAGAATCCTAAGAAACTACTAGAAGAATTCAGTAAGGTAGCAGGATAAAAGACCAATATATAAGTCAACTGAATGTCAATACACTAACAATAAACATGAAAAAAATACTTGGAGATAAACTTTTTTAAGAGTGTAAGACTTAAAATCTGATAACACTGTTGTAAGATATTAAAGAAAACCCAAATAAGTTGAAGGATATGCTACATTTCTGAATCAAAAGGCTGAACATTATTAAGATGATAATATTCCTGAAATTGATCTATAGATTCAACACTATCTGTATAAAATTCCAGCTGTTAATTTTATAGAACTGACATACTGATTAGGATTTCACATGGAAATGCAGGAATAACCAATCTTGCTAAAGAACAACAAAGTTAGAGAATGCATACTTCACATAATCAAAATAATGTGGTACTGTCATAAGAATAGACAGACATGCAGTTTTAATAGAACAGAACTATAATTCAGGAAATAAACCCTTACATTTGTGGTCATTTGGTTTTTGGCAAAGAAACTAAGACCATTCATGGGAATAGAATTATCTTTTTGATAAATCGGGTTCAACTGGGGATCCACATGAAAAATAATGAAACTGGACTCCTTCCTTACACTATATACAAACATTAACTCAAGACTGATCACAGACTTCAATGTGAGAGCTAAAACTATAAGACTCTTTTTTTTTTTTTTTTTAATTTGACAGATCACAGGTAGAAAGAGAGGCAGGCAGAGAGAGAGGGAGGAGGAAGCAGGCTCCCCACTGAGCAGAGAGCCCGAAGTGGGGCTCGATCCCAGAACCCTGGGATCATGACTTGAGCCGAGAGCAGAGGCTTTAACCCATTGAGCCACCCAGGCACCCCAAAACTGTAAGACTCTTAACAGAAAACATAGGAATAAAATTTTTGTGATCTTGCCTTAGGCAAAGATTTCTTTAAATATGATACCAAAAGCACAAGCAAGAAAAGAAAAAAAACTTAATAAATTGGACTTCACCAAACTTAGGAACTTTCATGCTATAAAGGATACCATCAAGAAAATGAAAAGACAACCTATGGAATGGGAAAAACATAAATCATGTAACTGATAAGGGACAACTCAAATGTGCATCAACTGGTGAATGGATAAACAAAATATGGTATATTTAAAATATTGGGTTATTATTTGTCAATGAAAAGGAACAAAGTTAGGATATATCCTGTAACATGGACGAACTTGCAAACATTACGCTAAATGAAAGAAGCCAGTCACAAAAGACCCTATCTTGTATGATTCCATTTGTATGAAATGTTCAGGAAAGGCAAATCTATAGAAAAAGACAGTAAGTCTGTGATTTCTTAAAGTTTGGGAGATGGATAGGCAATGACCACTAATGGGTACATGGATTTTTGGGGTGTTATTTAAGACATTCTAAAACTGATTATTTTGTCATACAACTCTGTGAATATATTAAAAATCACTGAACTGTACATTTTTTTAAAAGATTTTTTTATTTGACAGAGAGAGACAGAGATTACAAGTAGGCAGAGAGGCAGACAGAGAGAGAGGGAAGCAGGTTCCCTGCTGAGCATAGAGCCCGATGCAGGACTCTATCCCAGGATCCTGAGATCATGACCTGAGCTGAAGGCAGAGGCTTAACCCACTGAGCCACCCAGGCGCCTGGAATTGTACACTTCAAATAGTTGAAATACATGATATAGATTACATCTCAATAAAACTGTTAAAATAACTTGAATATCATCTTTTTACCGTGTATAAATTACTTGTGAATAAAATATACCTTAGATGATCATGATCTCAGAGACCTACATCGGGCTCTCTGCTCGGTAGGGAGTCTGCTTCACCCTCTCTCTCTGCCTGCCTCTCTGCCTACTTGTGATCTCTCTCTCTCTTTCAAATAAATAAACAAACATATAAATAAATAAAATCTTCAAAAAAACTAACTTAAATATTTGATAGAATGTGATTAAGCTACCCATTTTTTAGTAAGTCCATGAGAACATTACCACAGAGATTCACACATTCTCTGTGAACATTTATTGAGTACTGATTATTAGCTTGGTACTGTGATAAGTGCTGAGTATTTGATGGTGACCTTTTTTGAGGGCTACAGTGGAATAGTGGTAATGTCTACTCTAACAGAAAACAAGGTGCTTTATGGTGTTTCGTTGTGAAGATTTCACAGGGTTCAGTCAACACTTTTTTCCCATGTGGTAGAGCAGATCCAAAACTCTAAATTTTTTAGTATTTTTACATTTCACTAAAGATGCAGCATGCTTTAAACACGAATTTTAATTCAGACTGTATGGCTTTACTTTTTCTCTGGGTCTTAATTTCCGTATCCACAAAATGGGGATAATTGAATCTACCTTATTAGGTTCTTATGAGAATTAAATGAGATAATCCATTTAAAGTACACAGATTATTGCCTATGCACTTGAGTAAAGACTCAATAAACATAATGATGATAATGATGATGCTGGTGGCAGTGACACAGTGGTAATTTACATATAGGTGTTCCTTTATGTACAGAGGTGAATCCTATCTCCCTTCAGGTCTGTGTTCTGGTTCAGCTCTCTATTCATTTACGAAAGCAATATTTTCATCCTTTGTTCATCTGACTTTCAAAAATATATGGATATATCCTGAACTTGCAACTATGCCCAACTGGTTTAAATCCAGCCTCTATGCTATGTCTAGCAACAAAACTGATTTGTAGGAAATTACCTGGAGGTCATATGATTTTTTCCATTCTTCTATGTACTGTAAATACTATGGTTGCATAAAACACAATTCCCAAAAGGCCACAAACTTGGACTATATATCTTAGCCATTTTCAGAAACTCCGTTTTTTAACTGGAAAAGAATAAAGTGTCATAAAAAATCTATTTATGCAACTGTTACTGAAATTCTGTAGAAGCTATAACTATGTACCTTTTCATCATAACCTCCAAAGATCCTTTCACATTCTAGAAAATTTTTCAGTCTCTCTTTGCGTAACTACTTGAAAAAAATTGAGAGAAATGATATTTGTGGAAAATTATTTATAAGCTATGTCTTGTCCAACGCTTTTAGGTACTATTCTTAAACTTTCACCACTACAGACAGCTGTAAACTCAAACTATATTACTGTACCTATTATATATAAAAAAGTAACAAGGAACAATTTTTCTATTATAATGCATGCAAAGGACTGAACTTCTATAAGTTTATCCTACTCAGTAGTAAAAATTCACTGTTTCCCAGCCCATTCCTGACAGGGAACCCCTGCAGCCAATATGCACCTATGTGCTAAAGAAGCTACACAGAGGCAACAGTTATTAATGGAGACCTATACAAATAAGGATGACTGGATATGAAAGGAGAATCAGCAGTTTAAAAGAGAAGACCAAGGCCCCAAATGTGCAAATGGTACCCAATGAAGAGAAATTATGCAAGAAACAGGAGAAGTGATTGAAATTTTCTAATTTTGTTTTCGGTTATATTTGAAAGGTGTTATGCCAATAAAACAAGAATGTACTATCATGGAAACACAGCAATCAACAGTAAAACAGCAAAAAATTGTTATACTAATCTACATATTTCCCTGGTATATGTAAGTTAGAATTTCTCCACATACTCAGGTGTTACTACTAAAACTCAGTTAATCGGATAAGCAATAGACTAAATCCATTGTTATTTTTTATTTAAAATTCTCAAATGTTTAGTTTTCAGGGGTTTGTTGTTGGCAGAAAGCAATGATAAGATTCAGAGGTCTAGTAGGGCATTTCAAAGTCAAATAAGGAATTCTTTGTTGAGGGAAGGAAGTCTAATACACTAAAGGAATCTGGCAGACATCACTGGCTCCTAATCAATGAATACCACCAGTACAGTACTTGCTTTCTCAGTCAGGGTGAAAACCTAAAAAGGACCCTAACATTTCCTATTCCATGGCAGGGAGTAGAAGAAGAGAATACTAGCCGTGTTTTTTTTTAATGGAGCTAATATTTATGTGTAGAAAATGAAATGATAAAAATCTCTGAAACAGAATATAGGAAGATCATTTTACAGTCTTGCAGTAGTGATTTCCTTTCTTACCATAACATAAAGACCAGAAATTATAAACGACTAACACATTTGACTAAACAAAAATGTAAAATTTAAATGCAGCAAAATATATAAAACAAAGCAAAAGACATGATGAATTGGGAAAAAAATATTTATACTTACAAAAGAGACTAGTAAACATTTTTAATATTAAAAAATTCTTCTGTAAAATCAGTGAAAAGGAAACTCTCCAAAAGAAAGATAAACAAGAGAAATGAATAGGAAATTCACTAAAGAAGGAAATTGAGAACTATAGAGATATATTAACTCTTACTATGTGCCAGTTTAACAAGTACCTAGTAGCTACTTTACATAAATTTCCTCATTAGGAGAGGATATAGAATTCTCAACAATTCTCTAAAGTAGTTTCCAGATTCACATCAATTTTATAGTAAGGTCAATTAGCTTGCCAATGTTACACAGCATGTTAGTAGTAGAGTCTGGGATTCAAGCTTTAATACCAGCCCAGACTCATATCATTGCTCTCTACCACTAACAGACAATGCATTGCCACAGAGGTATTAATTTTAAGGAATTAATAATAAAGCACATAGATATCTGTATGAGATAATAGGGGCACTCTCTATTTATAAATAAGAAGAAAAGGAAATTTACTTATTAAAATATAATGTATTCATAACATGTAGTATCATATAGGAATTAAAAAGAGTAAGGTAAACATACATGTAGCAATACAGTAAGATATTTAATTTAGCAATATGTCAGTGGATTTTTTAAAAAGAAACTTGCACAAAAGAGTATGATCTCACTTGTATAATTTTAAAAATTAAATATATATTTAATTGTAAATATTTATGTGTGTATACATTATATGTATAAACTTAGAGATTTCTCTAAGGAATATAATTCTAGATAGGAGTTCTTACTTTCTGCTGCTTTTTATTTGTAAAGTTAGATTTTTAAAAATAGCATATGGACATTTTATTATTTATAATGGGGCAACAAAAACACCTCTATCCTGGAAAAAAATAAGGGAAAACTACATTAAGTAAATCACTTCCTAGAGAAGCTTATAGTTTTATATATTAGTAAAATGTCCAATGCTGTCACCTAGGTATTACTTTTAGTTTATCTTGGAAACTCCTAATATATTATTCCTAATGATAGCAGGTAGTAACTTATTCTAACCTCCAAATCATTAACCAGTCATTTTACAGCTTGCTAAGGGGTTATCTAAAGTTCTCACTATTTAAACCAGCCACTTTCCTTATTGATTTTGTCTAAAAAAATATTAAGCTAAAATATTAAATATTAGTCTAAAAGTACAGAATACTTTAAAAAAGTAGTTGAGCAATATTGTACCAAAAATTTTGAAATTTCAATCCTCTTTGATCTAGCTATTGTGTTTTTTTATTCAAAAGAAATTATGCCCAAAGATTTATTTCATCAATGACGTAAGAGCACTAGTATAATAAAAAATTTAAACCAAAAATGGGGAGTTGTTTAAATAAGTCATGGTACAACTAAACAATACCATACAGCCATATAAAATAATAGTGCAGAAGAAAACTAAGTAATAAGGATAGATGTTTACTATGTACTGTTAATGAAAAAATTCAAGCAATAAAATGGCATATGCAATATGAACTCATTTAAAAAGTAAGAATCTCTAAAGAGAAAGATCTGAGAGGATAAGAACCAAAATGAATATCTCTGGACAGGGTAATTATATGAAATCTTTATGTTCGTCTTCTGTATCTTCTAAAAGAAATAAATATTACTTTGTAATAACAAAATTAGCTTAAAAGTAGAAAAAATCAAAATCATGTTGTGATATGTTTAACATATGGTATGCAGTCATCTTTAAGTTATTCATAGAGAGAAAACTGAAATACAAAAGCAAAGTGATGGGCAATCATTTATTAATACAGTTTCACCAACCTGTCCTACTTTTCCTGGCAGCCCTTTCCATGCTGAAAATTGGCCGTTTACAACAGAATAAGGTGTATTTAAGCTATTCACATTCTTCTGCAACAGGGGAAGGCTGTGAAATGGTTCCATTTTAGGCTTCTCTAAACCTCTAACAAAACTGGTGATGTCAACAACATTTTCATTAGAGATTAGAAGCTGTTAACAGTAAATACTAAAAAAAGCAACAGTACAAGTTGGAGAGTAGGTATTACAAATAAAAAAGTTTTAAAAAAATGTTTTACAAGGTAATATTCCCAGCAGATGAAATACAATATACTTGCCATTATCTAAGAGTTAAACTTTATGTGCAAAAGGGAAGCACCAATTACCAGATCACTGAATGGATTTTTATAAAATGTAAGAAGCTGCAGGTCGTATCACCTATTTCTCAAGCCCAACCTCACCTCAAGCATTAGAGTTGGAGAGGATTTATATAGTAAAATAAGCAAGTGTTTTAGGTAAGGTTTGAGAGTGAACAGCTGCAGACTCCACACAATAAAGAGGGCATGACTGACTGAGTTAAAAGTATCATTGGTGATTCTTACCTACATTATCTCATCTAATTAAGTTTTCAGACTAACAGACAGACCCAGACTTCAAATGACCAAAGAGATGCTGGAGTTTGAGAGACAATCAGTGGCAGAACTGGAACCTCCCAAGATTGGAGTCTGGTTGAAAGATTTTTTTTCCTTCAAGTTCAACACTATAATAATAGACCAAATGAGACTGGCAAGCCATAAACCGAATATGATAGGAATCAGATTTAAATTAAAATGAGTATAATAGGGTGGAAAAGTAAACAAAGAGAAAATAGATAATGACTAATGATAAGCATTTAAAAATTGTAAATTTGGGGCACCTGGGTAGCTAAGTCATTAAGCGTCTGCCTTCAGCCCAGGTCATGATCCCAGAATCCTGGGATTGAGCCCGGTGTCTGACTCCCTGCTCGGCAGGGAGCCTGCTTCTCCCTCTCCCACTCCCCCTGTTTGTGTTCCCTCTCTTGCTGTGTCTCTCTCTGTCAAATAAATAAATAAAATCTTTAAAAATAAAAAAATAAAAATTGTAAATTTGTTAAGAAATAGCATTTTAGACTCTTTTTAAATTAAGTACTGGAAACCATGAATTCCAGAGAGGCTCATGTGATACTTTTTCATGTTGATTTTATTTTGCAATGTGCAAAAAAGTCACAGAGACATATTCATTTTGCACCAAGTAGAAGCTATCTGGTACAAAGGTTTCTTAGGCCATCTTAGAAAACATTTCAAGAAAAGCTAATAAAAAGTATTATAGTTTTTTAAAGAAGGAAGGAATATTTTAGTTCAGCATATTTATAACAGAGCAAAACCTCCAATAAAAAATAGACATGCTGAGGAGATTCCTTGGGGAAAAGGATTTCAGTAGAGATAGTAAAGGTTCTCACAAGTGCGTATGTGTACATACACATGCACAAATTTCTTATGAAAATATATGAAGTAAAACAAATTGTTAGAGAAATTATTACTATGGTGATATAGTTGTAGGTATAAGATAGTTAAATTTAAATTTTTTGACATTACATACAAAAGTTACCAAAATATATTCTACTTTTCCTAACCTTTGTAAAATTTTAAACTTAAGGAAAGTTCCAGTAATAGTATCCCCAAAGAACACCCAATTATCTTTCACCTAACTTAATGACTTTTAACCTCCGGCCACATTTGCACTTCCTCTATCTTGAGTATCTGCTTGTGTGTGTGTGTGCATATCTTTATATATACATGTGCTTTTTTGGGTGAAACATTTGAGAGTTAGTTGTATATAATGTAGTACTCAACCCATACTCAGTATGTATCTCCTAAGAACAATGATAGTCTCTACACAATTGGGATAATATAATTATGACATTCAGGACATTGAACAGCAATATTTATTTTTTTTTTAAAGATTTTATTTATTTATTTGACAGAGAGAAATCACAAGTAGATGGAGAGGCAGGCAGAGAGAGAGAGAGGGAAACAGGCTCTCTGCTCAGCAGAGAGCCCGATGTGGGACTCGATCCCAGGACCCTGAGACCATGACCCGAGCCGAAGGCAGCGGCTTAACCCACTGAGCCACCCAGGCGCCCTGAACAGCAATATTTAATGTGATACAATTTATAATCCACATTTGGATTTTGTCATTTATTCCTAAAGTATCCTTTTTACTATTTTTGCCTTTTTTTTTCCCCAAGTTAGGATTCAATCGATATTCATTCTGTTTTCACCTAGAGCAAATTCTCCAGTCTATTTTAGTTTTTCACATTACTGACATTTTGGAAGAGTCTAGGTCAATTGTTTTTCAGACTTCTTCAATTTGAATGTATCTGGTTAATTCCTCATGATTAGATTTAGGTTTAAACATTATTGAAGATGGCGGAGAAGTAGCAAGCTGAGACTGCTTCAGCTAGCCGGAGATCAGCTAGATAGCTTATCTAAAGACTGCAAACACCTGAAAATCCATCGGCAGACCGAAGAGAAGAAGAACAGCAATTCTGGAAACAGAAAAACAACCACTTTCTGAAAGGTAGGACCGGCGGAGAAGTGAATCCAAAGCGACGGGAAGATAGACCCCGGGGGGAGGGGCCGGCTCCCGGCAAGCGACGGAGCAACCGCGCACAAAATCAGGACTTTTAAAAGTCTGTTCCGCTGAGGGACATCAGTCCAGAGGCTAAACCGGGGCGAAGCCCACGCGGGGTCAGCGTGGCCTCAGGTCCCGCAGGGTCACAGAAGGATCGGGGGTGTCTGAGTGTCGCAGAGCTTGCGGGTATTGGAACGGGAAAGCCGGCTACAGAAACAGAGCCGACAGTGAGCTCGCAGCTCGGTGTTACCTTGAACCGATCGCAGGCTCGGTGAGCTCGGAGCGCGGCCAGAGGTCAGGCAGACGGGAGTAACTGGGCGCTGTTCTCTGAGGGCGCACTGAGGAGTGGGGCCCTGGGCTCTCGGCTCCTCCGGGCTGGAGACCAGGAGGCCGCCATTTGTGTTCCCGTCCTCCGGAACTCTACGGAAAGCGCTCAGGGAACAAAAGCTCCTGAAAGCAAACCCGAGCGGATTACTCACCCTGGCTCCGGGTAAGGGCGGTGTAATTCCGCCTGGGGCAAAGACACTTGAGAATCACTACAACAGGCCCCTCCCCCAGAAGATCAACAAGAAATCCAGCTGAGACCAAGTTCACCTACCAAGGAGTGCGGTTTCAATACCAAGGAGAGCAGCAGAATTCCAGAGGAGGAGAAAGCCAAGCACGGAACTCATGTCTTTTTTCCTGTGATTTTTTTTTAGTCTTGCAGTTAATTTAATTTTTTCTTTTTCATTTTTTTTTTCTTTTTTTCTTTTTCTTCTCGCCTTCGGGTAAAATTTATTTTTTTTTTAACTGTTACCTTTTTCTTTTTTAACGATTTTTTACTAGTTTATCTAATATATATATTTTTTCTTTTTTACATTTTTCTCAGGTGTTTTCTTTTTTTAAAAAAATTTTTTTTTCTTTTCTTTTTTTTTCTTTCTTCCTTTTTGAACCTCTTTTTATCCCCTTTCTCCCCACTCACGATTTTGGATCTCTTCTAATTTGGTTAAAGCATATTTTCCTGGGGTTGTTGCCACCCTTTTAGTATTTTACTTGCCCCTTCATTTACTCTTATCTGGCCAAAATGACAAGACGTAAAAATTCAACGCAAAAAAAAGAACAAGAGGCAGTACCAAAGGCTAGGGACCTAATCAATACAGACATCGGTAATATGTCAGATCTAGAGTTCAGAATGACAATTCTCAAGGTTCTAGCCGGGCTCGAAAAAGGCATGGAAGATATTAGAGAAACCCTCTCGAGAGATATAAAAGCCCTTTCTGGAGAAATAAAAGAACTAAAATCTAACCAAGTTGAAATCAAAAAAGCTATTAATGAGGTGCAATCAAAAATGGAGGCTCTCACTGCTAGGATAAATGAGGCAGAAGAAAGAATTAGTGATATAGAAGACCAAATGACAGAGAATAAAGAAGCTGAACAAAAGAGGGACAAACAGCTACTGGACCACGAGGGGAGAATTCGAGAATTAAGTGACACCATAAGACGAAACAACATTAGAATAATTGGGATTCCAGAAGAAGAAGAAAGAGAGAGGGGAGCAGAAGGTATACTGGAGAGAATTATTGGGGAGAATTTCCCCAATATGGCAAAGGGAACGAGCATCAAAATTCAGGAGGTTCAGAGAACGCCCCTCAAAATCAATAAGAATAGGCCCACACCCCGTCACCTAATAGTAAAATTTACAAGTCTCAGTGACAAAGAGAAAATCCTGAAAGCAGCCCGGGAAAAGAAGTCTGTAACATACAATGGTAAAAATATTAGATTGGCAGCTGACTTATCCACAGAGACCTGGCAGGCCAGAAAGAGCTGGCATGATATTTTTAGAGCACTAAACGAGAAAAACATGCAGCCCAGAATACTATATCCAGCTAGGCTATCATTGAAAATAGAAGGAGAGATTAAAAGCTTCCAGGACAAACAACAACTGAAAGAATTTGCAAATACCAAACCAGCTCTACAGGAAATATTGAAAGGGGTCCTCTAAGCAAAGAGAGAGCCTACAAGTGGTAGATCAGAAAGGAACAGAGACCATATACAATAACAGTCACCTTACAGGCAATACAATGGCACTAAATTCATATCTCTCAATAGTTACCCTGAATGTGAATGGGCTAAATGCCCCTGTCAAAAGACACAGGGTATCAGAATGGATAAAAAAACAAAACCCATCTATATGTTGCCTCCAAGAAACTCATTTTAAGCCCGAAGACACCTCCAGATTTAAAGTGAGGGGGTGGAAAAGAATTTACCATGCTAATGGACATCAGAAGAAAGCAGGAGTGGCAATCCTTATATCAGATCAATTAGATTTTAAGCCAAAGACTATAATAAGAGATGAGGAAGGACACTATATCATACTCAAAGGGTCTGTCCAACAAGAAGATTTAACAATTTTAAATATCTATGCCCCCAACGTGGGAGCAGCCAACTATATAAACCAATTAATAACAAAATCAAAGAAACACATCAACAACAATACAATAATAGTAGGGGACTTTAACACTCCCCTCACTGAAATGGACAGGTCATCCAAGCAAAAGATCAGCAAGGAAATAAAGGCCTTAAACGACACACTGGACCAGATGGACATCACAGATATATTCAGAATATTTCATCCCAAAGCAACAGAATACACATTCTTCTCTAGTGCACATGGAACATTCTCCAGAATAGATCACATCCTTGGTCCTAAATCAGGACTCAACCGGTATCAAAAGATTGGGATCATTCCCTGCATATTTTCAGACCACAATGCTCTAAAGCTAGAACTCAACCACAAAAGGAAGTTTGGAAAGAACCCAAATACATGGAGACTAAACAGTATCCTTCTAAAGAATGAATGGGTCAACCGGGAAATTAAAGAAGAATTGAAAAAAATCATGGAAACAAATGATAATGAAAATACAACAGTTCAAAATCTGTGGGACACAATAAAGGCAGTCCTGAGAGGAAAATATATAGCGGTACAAGCCTTTCTCAAGAAACAAGAAAGGTCTCAGGTACACAACCTAACCCTACACCTAAAGGAGCTGGAGAAAGAACAAGAAAGAAACCCTAAGCCCAGCAGGAGAAGAGAAATCATAAAGATCAGAGCAGAAATCAATGAAATAGAAACCAAAAAAACAATAGAAAAAATCAACGAAAGTAGGAGCTGGTTCTTTGAAAGAATTAATAAAATTGATAAACCCCTGGCCCGACTTATCAAAAAGAAAAGAGAAAGGACCCAAATAAATAAAATCATGAATGAAAGAGGAGAGATCACAACTAACACCAAAGAAATACAAACTATTATAAGAACATACTATGAGCAACTCTACGGCAATAAATTTGACAATCTGGAAGAAATGGATACATTCCTAGAAACATATAAACTACCACAACTGAACCAGGAAGAAATAGAAAGCCTGAACAGACCCATAACCAGTAAGGAGATTGAAACAGTCATTAAAAATCTCCAAACAAACAAAAGCCCAGGGCCAGACGGCTTCCCGGGGGAATTCTACCAAACATTTAAAGAAGAACTAATTCCTATTCTCCTGAAACTGTTCCAAAAAATAGAAATGGAAGGAAAACTTCCAAACTCATTTTATGAGGCCAGCATCACCTTGATCCCAAAACCAGACAAGGATCCCACCAAAAAAGAGAGCTATAGACCGATATCCTTGATGAACACAGATGCGAAAATACTCAACAAAATACTAGCCAATAGGATTCAACAGTACATTAAAAAGATTATTCACCACGACCAAGTGGGATTTATTCCAGGGCTGCAAGGTTGGTTCAACATCCGCAAATCAGTCAATGTGATACAACACATCAATAAAAGAAAGAACAAGAACCATATGATACTTTCAATAGATGCTGAAAAAGCATTTGACAAAGTACAGCATCCCTTCCTGATCAAAACTCTTCAAAGTGTAGGGATAGAGGGCACATACCTCAATATCATCAAAACCATCTATGAAAAACCCACCGCAAATATCATTCTCAATGGAGAAAAACTGAAAGCTTTTCCACTAAGGTCAGGAACACGGCAGGGATGTCCATTATCACCACTGCTATTCAACATAGTACTAGAGGTCCTAGCCTCAGCAATCAGACAACAAAAGGAAATTAAAGGCATCCAAATCGGCAAAGAAGAAGTCAAATTATCACTCTTCGCAGATGATATGATACTATATGTGGAAAACCCAAAAGACTCCACTCCAAAACTGCTAGAACTTATACAGAAATTCAGTAAAGTGTCAGGATATAAAATCAATGCACAGAAATCAGTTGCATTTCTCTACACCAACAGCAAGACAGAAGAAAGAGATATTAAGGAGTCAATCCCATTTACAATTGCATCCAAAACCATAAGATACCTAGGAATAAACCTAACCAAAGAGACACAGAATCTATACTCAGAAAACTATAAAGTACTCATGAAAGAAATTGAGGAAGACACAAAGAAATGGAAAAATGTTCCATGCTCCTGGATTGGAAGAATAAATATTGTGAAAATGTCTATGCTACCTAAAGCAATCTACACATTTAATGCAATTCCTATCAAAGTACCATCCATCTTTTTCAAAGAAATGGAACAAATAATGCTAAAATTTATATGGAACCAGAAAAGACCTCGAATAGCCAAAGGGATATTGAAAAAGAAAGCCAACGTTGGTGGCATCACAATTCCGGACTTCAAGCTCTATTACAAAGCTGTCATCATCAAGACAGCATGGTACTGGCACAAAAACAGACACATAGATCAATGGAACAGAATAGAGAGCCCAGAAATAGACCCTCAAATCTATGGTCAACTCATCTTCGACAAAGCAGGAAAGAATGTCCAATGGAAAAAAGACAGCCTCTTCAATAAATGGTGCTGGGAAAATTGGACAGCCACATGCAGAAAAATGAAATTGGACCATTTCCTTACACCACACACAAAAATAGACTCAAAATGGATGAAGGACCTCAATGTGCGAAAGGAATCCATCAAAATCCTTGAGGAGAACACAGGCAGCAACCTCTTCGACCTCTGCCGCAGCAACATCTTCCTAGGAACAACGCAAAAGGCAAGGGAAGCAAGGGCAAAAATGAACTATTGGGATTTCATCAAGATCAAAAGCTTTTGCACAGCAAAGGAAACAGTTAACAAAATCAAAAGACAACTGACAGAATGGGAGAAGATATTTGCAAACGACATATCAGATAAAGGACTAGTGTCCAGAATCTATAAAGAACTTAGCAAACTCAACACCCAAAGAACAAATAATCCAATCAAGAAATGGGCAGAGGACATGAACAGACATTTCTGCAAAGAAGACATCCAGATGGCCAACAGACACATGAAAAAGTGCTCCATATCACTCGGCATCAGGGAAATACAAATCAAAACCACAATGAGATATCACCTCACACCAGTCAGAATGGCTAAAATCAACAAGTCAGGAAATGACAGATGCTGGCGAGGATGCGGAGAAAGGGGAACCCTCCTACACTGTTGGTGGGAATGCAAGCTGGTGCAGCCACTCTGGAAAACAGCATGGAGGTTCCTCAGAATGTTGAAAATAGAACTGCCCTATGACCCAGCAATTGCACTATTGGGTATTTACCCTAAAGATACAAACGTAGTGATCCAAAGGGGCACATGCACCCGAATGTTTATAGCAGCAATGTCCACAATAGCCAAACTATGGAAAGAACCTAGATGTCCATCCACAGATGAATGGATCAAGAAGATGTGGTATATATACACAATGGAATACTATGCAGCCATCAAAAGAAATGAAATCTTGCCATTTGCGACAACATGGATGGAACTAGAGCGTATCATGCTTAGCGAAATAAGTCAAGCAGAGAAAGACAACTATCATATGATCTCCCTGATATGAGGAAGTGGTGATGCAACATGGAGGCTTAAGTGGGTAGGAGAAGAATCAATGAAACAAGATGGGATTGGGAGGGAGACAAACCATAAGTGACTCTTAATCTCACAAAACAAACTGAGGGTTGCTGGGGGTAGGGGGTTTGGGAGAAGGGGGTGGGATTATGGACATTGGGGAGGGTATGTGCTTTGGTGAGTGCTGTGAAGTGTGTAAACTTGGTGATTCACAGACCTGTACCCCTGGGGATAAAAATATATGTTTATAAAAAAAAAAAAAAAAAAAAAAAAAGAAAGAAAGGACCAATACCCAACTTTTGTAGCAACATGGACGGGACTGGAAGAGATTATTATGCTGAGTGAAATAAGTCAAGCAGAGAGAGTCAATTATCATATGGTTTCACTTATTTGTGGAGCATAACAAATAGCATGGAGGACATGGGGAGTTAGAGAGGAGAAGGGAGTTGGGGGAAATTGGCAGGGGAGGTGAACCATGAGAGACTATGGACTCTGAAAAACAATCTGAGGGTTTTGAAGGGGTGGGGGGTGGGAGGTTGGGGTACTAGGTGGTGGGTATTATAAAGGGCACGAATTGCATGGAGCACTGGGTGTGGTGAAAAATAATGAATACTGTTATGCTGAAAATAAAAAATAAATTAAAAAAAAAAAAAAAAAAAAAAAAAAACATTATTGGCAGGACTACAACAAAAGTGGCAGCTTTTCCTTCTTAAGTGTCTATTAGGAGACACCTGATGCTAGACCATCTTTTATTGGTGTTCTGAAGTTTAATTTAGTTAAGATGATATCTACCAAATTTCTCTAATTTAAAGGTACCTATTCCTTTCTATTTAATAAGTAATCTGTGAGGTGATACATAAGACCATATGAATACCTTGTATGTAAAGAAGCACTTTACATTCACCCTTCTTCCAATTTCTTTTAAGTATCAGTGTGGACTCATTACTATCTTTAATTCACTTTGTCGTAATCAATTTCTAATATTATTTATTTTGATAGTCCAACTGTCCCAAATTTCTCCAGAGGGGCCCCTTTAAAGCTGGCTTCTGTGCCCTTTGGACATGTCTCCTCAGTTTTTGAGCCTGTCCTAAAAAAAAGTTTAAAAATAATGAGTCATTTCAAAACAGAAATCAATATTATATCCAATAGTAGAACCCTACTAGAAGTATTTCCTCCAAACTAAGTAACTAGAAAATTCCTCCAAGGCATAAAATAAGGGAATGAATTATTACCAGTATTATTTAAAATGGTTTTGAATATCTTTACAAATGCAAAAAAGAAAAAGGAAAACAATGAATTAATATAACAGGAAAAGGCAAAATACTGTTTTGATAAAATGACTATATGCTATGAAATCTAAAAGAATCAACAGCACAGAAGTTATAGAACTAATAAGTTTAATATATTTTCCAGATATAAGCTAAATATACTAAAGTAATATCACCAAGTAATAACTAGTTAGAAAATACAAAAGAAAGATTCCATTCAAAATAACAAGGAAAAACTGCAACATTTAGAATGTAATGAGAGCTATATTTAACCTTTATGAAGACAACCATTAAATTCAATTAGGAGATTAAAATTATTATTCTTAAACGGAGAAAATGTCATTTATTGAATGGGTGGCCATAATATTATAAAATTAGTTTTTTAGTTAAACATAGTACATTACACATGTGTTCATCTCCACTTCTTCCTGAAACACCATTTAAATAACAGTAAATATATTTTAAGAAAAATTATAATACTATAAAAAAGAAACAGATAAAATATATCAAATATATAAATATATTTCCAAATATATCCAATTTGGAAACTGGAAATTGGATTGATTAAAGATAACCCCAGGGATAAGAAAGGTATGGAAAGGGAAGGGAAAGAAAGAGGGAGAGAGGGAGGAAGGGAAAGGGAAGGGAGAGAAAGCAATTCTATTGCAGAACCTCAGAAAAGCTTAGGAATTGTCCTTCTGGATATAAGTGTTTAGTAAGTCAGGCTTTAAGTGTAAGGATCTGCTCACAAGTTTTTAAAAGAGGATGCCAAATAAACTAATCTCCTTCCCTAATCTGGAGCCAAGTGACTACTTGAATAGGTGACTGAAGTTTTATTCTCTAGAAGGTTGAACCAGAGAGGTGTCATTGTGAGATACCCAGAAGAGCTGAGAGTGGAATAACGTGCCTTGTTTAATAAGTGGGTTTAAGTAAAGGTTGTTTTTTGTTTTCTTTTTTTTTTACCACCACTCCCTTACTTTTGATTGCCTCCCAGAATGCATTCATCCAGGCTTTTACCTCAGAGGCAAGAAACTAGAAAATTCCTGAGTATAATCTGAACTTCCCAAGAATAAATACCTTGAGTTACTGACATGTGGTGATCTCCCAACAAAGAAATCACTTCAGTGCTCATTCAACTCAGGGAAGCTCTTCAGTCAACAAACTCTGCTTATAGCCAACAGAAACAGAATTGAAACCACAGAAAGAAAAACCAAGAAATCAGAGAAATTAATACAATTCAGGAAACAGGAGAAACTTCAAAAAATATATTTAGAAACCTCTCAGAAATAAGAAACTATATTGTACCCAGGAAACAATAATCAGAAGCTATATGAAAGAAACTCTCAGAGAATAAAGAACAGAATGGAAAAAAAGAATAAATGTATAAAAAGAAGGCTCAAAGATAAAATCCAAGATTGCTTCCACAAGGTAGAAGAATATAAGAGAAATGAACAATAGGAAACAAAAGATAAGACAATTAGAATCTAAGAGGTCCAATATCCAAATTATAGGAGTTCCAGAAGGATGAAGAAACAACATTACCAACAGCAAAATTTAAAGAAAAGAAACTATCAAAACAAACATACAAACAAAAAACATATGAGAAGTTTCAAATGGAATACCCAGGTAAAAGGATAAAAATAGAACAAAAACAAGGTGAATCATTAAGGAAGTATAAAACACTGAGAAAAAAGAAGATTCCAAAAGATTCCAGAGTATGAAAGTGGAGCTATAATGAACAAGAGGAGAATCTGAAAGTTACTCGCCTTTTTAATAACAACACCAGAAAATAAAAGATAATTATTTTAATAATTCTGAAATAGACAGGGTATTCAGGAAATGCAACCTAATTTTTATTTCTGTTAACAACTACAGAATAGTCTTAGAAATACTACCAGAAAAAACTCAAGACAAATTGGAAAGCAATCAGACAAATCTGAGTTGAATTCTTGGTCAACCTCTCACTAGCTTTGTAATCAATGAGTTGCTTAGCTTCTTCAAACTTGTTTCATTCTTAGTAAAAAATAATAATGTCAAACTCATAGGGTTGTCCTAAGAATTAAATATAACTTCTACAAAACAACAAAAAGTACTTAACAAATTACAGGTGTTATTATTATCTTCAGAATAATCATTTTTATTATTTAGTTGATGTCCCAACCATCGAGATAAATGCTAAAAAACTAAATATTTAAACAATTGGAGAAAATATATTAAATTTTAGTAATTAATGAAATATAGTATAATGTCATTAAAATTATAATTGCAAAGCCATGAAGAAACATGGAAAAAAATTAGAAAATGCCAAAGAAAAATGGACATCCCAAAATAAATGTATAGAATAGTTTTAACTACAGGAAAAATGCATGTGCCTAAACATTATGGAATTGAAAAGTCCATATGCAAAAACAGAATACTGGCATTTTAAATCATTCCTATTTAAGAATTTATTTAGTGGCATGTTATCCATTTTAAATAAAGTTTAGATCACTGTAGAAAATACAAATAAGTAAAAAGAAAATGTGTTAAAATCATCCAAAACCTCATTCTCAAGAATTTAAAAATATTTTAAATTTTTAAATTTTTTATTTTTTATAAACAAATAATATATTTTTATCTCCAGGGGTACAGGTCTGTGAATTGCCCAGTTTACACACTTCACAGCACTCACCAAACTAAGAGCTATTACTTTTAAATTTTTGAGATTGGTAACGGTTATATATATCTATTGTTTAACAAAATCAGATTGCTTATATTAGCTTGCAAACATCTCAGTTTCCTCTCAACAAATTATCATGAACTTCTTTTGACAGCATAAATATATTTCAGACACTTATAAAAACTGCTATTTAACATCTTATTATAAGAATAACTCACACCCAACTCAACCCATTCTCTTGTGAAGCAATTACCTGTTTCTAATATTTAAATTTTCTATAAAGGGAGGTAATGACCACCTTTGTGGCTAAATCTCTGCACATAACTTTAATTTATAAACACCAATATAAATATTTTAACAACTTGGATATACACTGACAAATAGCTCTGCATAGGAGCTGTGGCAATTAACTTCTTGCCAGTAAGAGATATAAAGGAATCTAGACTCTTGAATGCTTGTTAATTTGGGGTTTCAAATTCTGTTTCCTTCCTTCCTCCCTTCCAACCTCCCTCCATCCCTCCCTCCTTTCCTTCCTTTTCTTTACTTTTCTAACTTGGTAAGAAAAGTAGCACTGTATGGTTACTTCCATCAGGATTTCTTCCTCCCTCCCACCCTCCCTCCCTCCTTTCCTTCTTTTTTCTTCCTTCCCCCCCTCCCTTCCTTCCTTTTCTTCTTTACTTTTTTAACTTGATAAGAAAAGTAGCACTGTATGGTTACTTCCATCAGGATCTCTTGAATTACTAGTGATAGTGAACACATGAAACATTTATGTCTGTTTATGTCCTTTGTTCAGTTATTTCCTGAAGCACATGCTTAGAGTCAATTTTGGATTTCAGTCTTGGCTTTGCCATTTACAAGCTGTAAATAACCTGAGTACCACTGGAAAACAACTAAAATAAAATAATATATAAAATATTTCTCAAATATTCCCATGAGCTAACAAAAAAGAAAAGAATTCTGACAAGATCAAGCGAAGACTGATATTCAGAGTGGCAAAGCAAGAACTTAAATTGTCTTCTACCTTGTGAATATTTACTGAAGTAGCCGAACCTGAGGATTAATTTTTTTTTAAGATTTTATTTATTTATTTGACAGAGAGAGATCACAAGTAGGCAGAGCAGCCCGCAGAGAGAGAGGAAGGGAAGCAGGCCCCTTGCTGAGCAGAGAGCCTGATGTGGGACTCGATCCCAGGACCCTGAGATCATGACCTGAGCCGAAGGCAGCGGCTTAACCCACTCAGCCACCCAGGCACCCCCTGAGTATTAATTTTTGTGGCCTCAAAAGGTAGAGCATCCAACAGCAGACCCACTATAGTATTGCTACCATAAAGCACTATTCAGGGTAAGAGTAAATTAGATCATGATAAAAAGAGCAATCACATATACAACTTACTGTGTTCTAAGTGCTTTAAAGATATTAGCTCATCTAATCCTCACAAAAAACATTAAAAAGGTCCCATTAAAAAAAAAAAAGCCCCATTATAGCCTTTTCTAAAAGGTCAAGGCTGAAGCACAGAAAAGTTAAGTAATTTGTTCATGGTTAGCAGTAGAGCCAAAATGCATCAGACAGTCTGGATCCAGAGACAATGCTCTCTTAAGAACTATGCCCTACCAATCCCCCAATCCTACCCAGAGGAAATGCAAAGGAAATAGTCTATACCAAGTTTTGGCACTGGGTAGTGCAATAAGTCATCTCTGAGAATTTGCAACCACAAGCTAACCCTCAGTGAAGTCTGCAGTCTGAAGACTCACTACTCTTATGCTTCATAAAAACTCAAGCCAAGAATTTAAAGTGGTTCTATATTAATGGTATTATACTAATACTGTTCTCAGGCATCTGATGGAAACAAAGGTAAACATTGGAAAATCCACTTTCATCACAGGTAGTCCAAGATTTTAAAAATAATCACTTACATACATAAAAAACAAAGCATTATATTTTAAAACAAAAATATGTGCCACAATCATTACTAAAAAATTTCAGGTAGTAGAACTACCACACACACAATACAAATACGCTTGATCTATTTTAAGAAATAAAAAATCTTAACAGCAGAAGAACACAAATTCTGAAAAAAAGAAAGAAAACAGAATTTTTAAAAATACAAAGCAAGGGGCATAAGGGTGGCTCAGTAGGTAAGATATCGGACTTCTGGTTTGGGCTTAGGTCATGATCTCATGGAACTTGAGATTGAGCCCTGCATTGTCAAACTCAGCACTTGGTAAGGAGTCTGAAGATCGCCCACTGCCCCTCCTTCTCACACTCTCACGCACGCTCTCTCTCTCTCTCTAGAATAAATCTTTAAAAATAAAAATAAAAAATGCAAAGTATGATAATCAAATCAAAGGAAAAATCAATCAGTAAGTTAGACGATAGCTTTAATATAGCTGAAATGAGAACTAGAAAACTGGAGTAGAGAAATGCAAATCATGTCAAATGTAGTCCTGAGAGGTAAAGAGGTATGGCAAATACTGTGAAAAGATTTAACATGTATCTGAACTGGAGTTCTAACAAAAAGAGAAGGAAGTGGAGACTACAGTGGAAGAGCTAAGCTACAGAAAATACAAGAAAAAGAAAATATTTCAAAAGCAATGAAAAAATAAACCACATTCAAAGGACTGACAAACTGATAATTAATTTTTTGAAAAAAATAGTAGAAGCCAGTAGACAGTGAAATAATACCTTCTATAGGCTAAAAGGAATTCTCTAGTAACCTAGAATTCTATCCTCAAAAATATTCTTAACAACGAGAATGAAATAGGTTATTTAATAATAAAGACTGAGAGGCTTTGTCACTCTTATATCCTCACTGAATATACTTTCAAGCAAAAGGAAAATAATACCAGGTTAAAGATCTGAAATGCCAGAGGAACGATGGCAGTGGGGAGTGGTAACTATGAGCAACATTAACATTATAAAATAATGATATTTATTCCTTCCAGAATTAAAAATGGCATAGTACATAAAATAAAAATATATAAATTGGGGAAAGGTGAACAGAGTTAAAGTGTTCTTTTCTTAATATTTATTTAATTATTTTAGAGAAAGAGAGAGAGAGAGAAAGAATCTCTAGCAAACTCCCCACTAAGTCATGATTCCATGACCCTAAGATCATGACCTGAGCCAAACTAAGAGCTGGACGCTTGCTTAACTAACTGAGCCACACAGGCACCCTAAAATTGTTCTCTTCTAAGATTCTTCTTTTTCTTTTTTGTTTAGCAGAGAGTAATTTTTTGTACGTAACTTGAAAAGGCAGCTGATAACATTTTGGGGGTAATGAAGTAAAAGTAGAGAGTATGACTTCCAAACTAGCAGAACAATCACAAGAACAACAAAACAATGAAGAGGATGACATAATGAAGTAAACAAAAAGGCACTAAAGGGAAGAAAAAGAAACAAAGAAATGGGGAAGTAAAAACCCAAAATAAAAAGGAAGAAAAGGAGGAAGGCACATGTAGAAATAGCTATTTGCAGAAATTACATAACTATAGATGCTTATGACATTTAAATCTTAAGAGGTATTAAAGGATGGCTCAGTGGGTTAAGCCTCTGCCTTTGGCTCAGGTCATGATCTCAGGGTCCTGGGATCGAGCCCCACATTGAGTCCCACATCGGGCTCTCTGCTTGGCGGGGAGTCTGCTTCTCCCTCTCTCTCTGCCTTCCTATCTGCCTATCTGTGATCTCTTTTTATCAAATAAATAAATAAAATCTTTAAGAAAAAAGGTATTAAAACAGCTTTGTGCCAATGCATTTGAAAACAGATGAAATGATCAAATTTCTAGGAAAATATACTTTACTGACATTGATTCAAGTTCAAACAGAAAAATCTGAACATTACTACTAAAGAAGTTGAATCAGTAGTAAAAATCTTTTCACAAGCTAAATTCTAGGCCCAGCCGTACAATCTAACTATTAATCTCAGAGTCTTAGTTTCTTTAATCGTAATATACTGTTAATTATTTCATAATTACTATACTATCTTACAAACACTTAATTTGAGAATTAAAAATAGTATATGATGGCAGTCTCCAAACTTTAAAGTGTTATAAAAACTATATTATATTATTCATCTAACTTTGGATTTAAATCAGGAAACCTATAACTTTAAAAAGATACATTCCAGGGCGCCTGGGTGGCTCAGTCGGGTTAAGCCGCTGCCTTCGGCTCAGGTCATGATCTCAGGGTCCTGGGATCGAGTCCCGCATCGGGTTCTCTGCTCAGCAGGGAGCCTGCTTCCCTCTCTCTCTCTCTCTGCCTGCCTCTCTGCCTGCTTGTGATCTCTGCCTGTCAAATAAATAAATAAAATCTTTAAAAAAAAAAAAAGATACACCACCAAAAAGCCAAGTTTTCACTGTAAGATGAATCTTATTTTGCTACTGTATCCACTAAATAACTAAGGACATATTCCTTGGGAGGAAAACTGGCCACAAAATAATACAACTGCAAATTAAGAATGCTAAAAAAAACTTTAAATTCATGTTTTCAAAAAGTCACTATTGTATCTTAAGATTTTACTAAGTTATAAAATATAAATGATAGCAATTTTTTTTTAGTGCAATAGGCTTAAGATCCAAAACACAAAAATAATCGTGCAGGATGGGAAGCAGCAGGATAACAAACACACTAGTTTAATGTTTTCATGGGTAATGAGTTAATGTTTTCCCCCCGAAACACAATCTTCTATGAATGTGTGCTTTGTAAAATACCTATAAATCTATTCATATCTACTTTTTCATGTGTGCATTCACTCATTCACTCAAAGATGTTAGGGCTTACCAAGTAACAGGCACAGGATTAGCTGATGAGGATAAAACGATGAGTAACAGTGAGGCTTATAACCATTTTACAGTCCAGTGAGAGGGGAGAGCGATAAAGTACCTGATTATGCAGAGTACTATAGATGTTCACAGAGGAGTACACTTAGTGCAAAATGAAGAGATCAGAGAATATTTCCTGAAGGGCTGACTTCTAAGCCATGTAATAAAGAAGAAATTAGTTAGCCATGGGAAAGGGAGGAGTTGGATGTCCATTTCAGAAGAAGAAAACCCAGGTCACTGCTGTCATTCCTCCTCATATTCCTTCCTACAACCTCATGCACATATATGTTATGCTACATTGGTCAAGCATGGTGCCTGCAACAAAAATTATTTCATAAAGAGCAGGGTTTTAAATTTACTATTGGATCACAGTAATGGTGGGTTTTAATGATAGGAGTTGTATAATGTATTTAAATTATTCTAACTCTGACAAGATACCTTAAACTTATTTTGAAATCAAACTTCAGAGATCCATGTTTGACCAAAACATAATGAAATTTTAAGAATAATGCTCAAGTTGTTTCATTGTTCCAAGCACTGGTATAGCTAGAAATTATAAAAAAGAAGTCAGTGGATCTATGGTGGGATGGGACAGTGGGTCATAATTCTGGTCCACAAACAAAGAAAGGGCACTTCATTGAATTGGGCTCACTTTCCAAACTAATCCATCTACTAACTTGCCACTTAAGCATGTAGCAAGTGTCACAACATCAATAGGTTATACAGCTTCCTAAAAAGATTCTCTTAACTAAGGGCACTATCCTGGCTCTTCTTCCAGCAGTGATTGGCTTTGGGGAATGTTTTTAATACCACTATTTCTATCTTAATTTTTCTATGACTCCAGTAATATTTACCCTTGAGCCACTACATTAAATACTAAAATATTTCCAAGGCTGAAATGTTTTCAATTACATTAATTTTGATCTCTGTAAGAAATGTAACCCCACTGTTAGGGATATGTGTTACTCTGAAGAGGAAAAAAGACACTGATGGAAAGCAAAAATAATAGAAAGCAGTAAGTAGCAACACAGCTGGGGTTGTGTTTGGCTTTGGCACAATAAAGAAAAACACAATACCAGTGGATAATGTATTTTTTATTTTCTTCATGCTGCCTACATGGATATGTGAGGAATTTATTCTAAGGCAACAATTTGATTTCTCACAGAATGCTGTATTTTCTTATAGGCAACTTTTTATGTTCTGATTAAATTTTTCCATCTATCTTTTCTTGGTGAGCTGGAATGTTGTGGTCTTGTTCAACATATTAAATTATGCTTTTGTATAATTTTATAGTTTCTTTTTTTGTGTAAATTTTGGTCATAAAAAAGACCTCAAAAATTTGATTTGCCAATGAACAGACTCAGCTCCTAATAGGGCCAATGTTCTTGCTCTTGTAGTCTCCAACTGCTCCTGAAAAAGCCCTATATAAACAATCCAGATTTATATATCTATAAGACTGAATAAAACAAGGAATATAATTCTGATCATTCACATAAATATTAAACCAAAATCAAAGTAATATTCACCTGAGAAATGTAGAAAGACTAAAAGTACTGATACAAAATGAAAGAACACAGTATTTGGACTCAGACCTGGCTTAGAATCTTAACTGTCACCACTATGTCACAGCTGTGTAACAGACAAATTAAAGCTATTTAATTTCTTCCAGGCTTTGGCCTTCTTTACTGAGAAATACAGAAAATAATACGTACTATTTTGAGTTGTTTTGGGGGTTAAATGAGGTAACAAATGTACAGCCTCTGGCAAAAATAGTGGACACCACAATTTTTTAACTCAATTTTCTATCAAAGTAGACTGGTCAGAAGGTATATTTTAGAGCACAGACTGTCCAAAATTTGGCTAGGTAAGTGAAAGTGATGTCCTGCTTAACTTGACACCAGCTCAACCTTGTTCATACAATATTTTTGAGGTGGGAGGGAGGATGGGATGGATTAAAACAGCGAACTTGACATCAAAAATAGAGACATGATTTTCTGGGATGCCTGGGTGGCTCAGATGGTTGGAGTGTCTGCCTTTCGCTTGGGTCATGATCCCAGGGTCATGGGATTGAGCCCTGCATCCAGTTCCCTGCTCAGTGGGAAGCCTGCTTCCTCCTCTCCCACTCTCACTGCTTGTGTTCCCTCTCTCGCTGTGTGTCTTACTCTGTCATATAAATAAATAAAATACTTAAAAAAAATAAAGACATGATTTTTTACATCTTTTCCTCCAATTTAATTCAGACCTTCTGGAAGCATTTTATTTTATTTATTTATTTATTTATTTATTTATTTATTTATTTATTTTAGTGGAGCCCAGTGTAGGGTTTGAACTCACAATCCTGAGATCAATACTTGAGCTGAGATTAAGAGTGGAATGCTTAACCAACCAAACAACCCAGGTACCCATTTCTGGATCATTTTATTGTTCTAGGTTCTGAAAGGATGCTCATTTAATCACATTTATTTATTTATTTTTTTTTTTAATCACATTTATTTATTGTATTTTTAAGATTTTCTTTATTTATTTGAGAGACAGTGAGAGTGAGAGCAGGGGGGAGAAGGAGAGAGAGAGAATCTCAAGCAGACTCTGTATTAAGCACAGAGCCTAAGGTGGGGCTTCTTTTCACAATCCTGAGATCATGACCTGAGCCAAAATCAAGAGTCCGATGCTTAATCAACTGACCAGTGCAGGCGCCCCTCCTGGATCATTTTAAATCAGAGGATGCAGTGGGTGGCTAAGATAGGCAAGTGAAACAAGAAAGGGGATACTTGGGGTTTATGGCTATTATGTATGTATACAGAGATTATTCAATGTATTTGTGTATATACACATGCATGTGTGCATACATGCAAGCACACACATCTCACACAAACACATATATAAAACAATTATGTGCATGAAAAAATCAGGATCAACCAAAGAAAAACAAACACATGTAATGAGTTGTAGTTTTAACTTTAACACCTATTTTTGGTGAAAGAACACAATTTTTTTTGACATTTAGTTGTTTTTTTTTTTTTTAATATTATACTGAGGTTAGTAAACAGCATAGTGCAATGAAATGAGGTTAAAAAAACAAACTCGGAACTGTCTTACCTAGTTAGCAGACTTTTAAAAGAGATGAAGTACGACTAAAGTTCTTTTTTTTTTTTAAATAAAAAAAAATTTTTTTTAAGATTTTATTTATTTATTTGACAGACAGAGATCACAAGTAGGCAGAGAGGCAGGCAGAGAGAGAGGGGAGGAAGCAGGCTCCCTGCTGAGCAGAGATCCCTATGCGGGGCTCGATCCCAGGACCCTGGGATCATGACCTGACCGAAGGTAGAGGCCTCAACCCATTGAGCCATCCAGGCGCCCCACGACTATAGTTCTTTAATACCTAGAATTGTTCTAAGTTCTGAAAGGATGCTCATTTAATCACATTTATTTATATATCTAAAGTGACAACACATAAGCAGTATAGTTTTATCACTGTTTTAATTAAAAATCTTTGATTTCCGATGGAATCATATAATTTTTCTTAGTACCACTTATAGCCTTCTTCTTGCTTTTGCCCCTAGTGGACAAGAAGGGGCTACTAATATTTATAAAATACCTCAAAAATAATGTTAAAATATCATGGATCAATAACCAACAGTAAGCTACAAAAGGCAATTAATTAGTGACTGTTACTAGAGCAGTGGAACATAGATTCATTCTTATTTGTGAACATTCTTAAGTGAGGAGTGTGTGAGACCGTACTTTCCAAAGATGCTAATCAATCTTTTCCCATATTCTCTTCTTACAATGTGACTGACACTCCTCTCACTGAGAGGTAGGTTCTATGTCCCTTCCCTTGAACATGGGTAAGGGCTTATGACCGACCACTGCAGTAGATACATGATAAAGATGATGCTATGTAATTTCTGAGGCTAGGTCATAAAAAGGATAAAGCTTCTGCCTAGTTTTCCTTCTTGAGATACTTTCTCCTGAATCTTGGTCACTATGCTATGAGGAAGCTCAAACTAGCCCATGAGGAGAGACAATATGGAGAGGCCCTTTGGAGAAGAATTAAATCCCCAGCCAATAGCCAGAACCAACTATTAGGTGAATGAACAATAATGTGGATGATTTTAGCTCTCCCACCTTGCCAGTCCCCAAATTGAGATTCCAAACACTATGGGACTGAGACAAACAATCCCCACTGTGCTGTCTGAAATCCTGATCCAGAATCTGTGAGTGTAATAAATGGTCATTCTGTACCATTGAATAATTTGATATGCAGCATTAGAAAACTGGAATAGGTGTTTCTACACACACAAGTTTGAGACCCTGACATTTGAGGGCTGTATGTAGAGGTTTGTACTGTTTATACTGTTAGAGACAGGGAAAACAAGGGGAGATTAACAACTGATCTAATTTTCATAGTATATGGCTGTTTGCTTTCTCTTGTCTTAAGAACAATCTACTCTAACTACTCCCTGAACCTGAACATTAAGCTCCTCAGTGACCCAACACTCACTCTGATCTTCACTTGGCAACTTGCTACTCTCATTAAAGGTCTATGTTTCCTATGAAATGTCAGATGCTCCCAGAAGGTGCATCTAACTGCTAAGGAATGGGTTTGGGTGTCTTCTGTGTGATTATAGTGATTTTATCATAACTGCAGTTGTCTAATAATCTGTTCACCCCACTGGCCTATAAGCTCCTTGACAGCATATATGTTCTTACTACTGCATACAAAACATGAAATAGTGCTGCATGATCAACAGTATCAGTTTAATGAATGAATTAATGCTCTTTTCTATCTCAACCCTGCTGTAAAAGTATATAGGCTGAAAGCGAATACCTTGAAAATTGGAAGAAGTGGATATTGAGAAACTGCAGTAGGTTAGATAGAAATGAACAAAGATACACTGAAGTTAGAAACTTCCAAATTAGTCTTTCTAATTTAGGGCACCCAAAATATACCAAAGGCATCATGTCTGATGAATATCAGAGGTAAAACAATCTCCATTCTGGTTCCAGAAAATTCTGCAAATCAAACACAGTTCTCCCTCTGTTCCTGACTCTCCTGATACTCTCCTCAGTTCCTCATGTTACCCTCGTTCCTCATGTTACCCTAGTAGACTCTTGATAACCTCCAGAAATTCAAAATCACTAAATTTATCCAGAATTGTCATTATAAGTGCTCTATACTCGGGATCACAGACCTGGTAGAATTCAAGACAATACTGATTTCATTCTTTTTTTTTTTTTTTTTTTCCTCTCCATTAAATTAAACCTCAATCTACATGAAATAACATCATTATAAAAACCATCACATAGGGCGCCTGGGTGGCTCAGTTTGTTGAGCAACTGCCTTCAACTTAGGTCATGATTCTGGAGTCCCAGGATGGAGCCCACATTGGGCTCCCTGCTCAGCAGGAGGTATGCTTCTCCCTCTGACCTTCCCCTTCTCATGCTGGCTCTCTCATTCTCTCTCTTTCTCAAATAAATAAATAAAAACTTTAAAAAAAAAACATCACATAAATGCATTCATGAATCAACAAAAGTAGAAGATAAATTCCAATTTTCTGGAAAGAAAATAAGGACATTTAACTAATGATTCTAAAATTACTCTCTCCGATTCTTGTAAGTTTTTACTTCTACTCCTTAATACTGATTTAAAACAAGCATTGATTTCATTCTAACAATTAACTCTAGAGTGCAAATCACTTTATCCCTCCCTGGGGTTATCAACAAGAGATGAGGGACTTGTTTACCTAAATGTAAGACCTACCATAGATATGAATAATTACTTTTGAGTTAGAAAGGTCTGTCAGTATTCATTGTCTACTCCTGGTGTTTTATACAAAAAGTCTCTCAGGGAGCACAAACACATGCTTTTTTCCAGGTTCCCATATTTACTTCTCTTCCTTACTGTCACCTATTGGGCAACTTCCTCTTCAAAAACATCTTTTATATTTTATTCTCTGGCACTTGGTTCAAAGGTTTTCCCTCCTATCCAAATACTGCAATCAATCAGAATCACTTCAGTGGGCTACATGAATGACCCCTTATCTTCCATTGCTTGATTTTTCTTGGTAATTCAATCAACCATTTCCATACACATGCCCAGCTGTCATAGTGCTATACCCTCAAAATAATACATTTTACTCTGACCATGACCTCCCAAATAGCCAGTGGTCTCTTCTAATTATAATCCAATATATAGATTCTCGAGGCAAGTTCTAAGGTAGGATGTGCAAGATGATATAAGCTTATATAAAGTATATTAGAGTAGAGATAAATACATATAATTTGTAATTACATATATACATTGGTGGTGTGTGTTTTAAAAAACTGCTTACTTTCAGAGGCTTTCTATCTACCTTTTATCCTTTCTCTTTAGTCCCTTTTCTACTCTGCTTTTTTCACACTGTTCATCACCTCAACCACTTGCCTGTCAATATTTTCAATTCCCCTCCCCTCTGTCCTTCCATTGTACCTGGGTCCTGAGTGCTTTGAGAGAACAATGACAAAATATAAAACTCTATAGATAGTGGTCACCATAAATCCTTGGTCAGCATCCTTTGGGCCCCAATGATGCTGGGTAATCCTATCTGCTTTCCTTATTTAGCTCTCTATTCCTCCACAGTGAACAACTCAAATATTAATCATTTCTCAAAAACTCCATCTTTACCAAGTCTTCCCTCATGCCTAGCAGATGAAGTGCTGGTCAACAGAAAAAAATAACTTCCTTTAGATGAGATGAGATTTCAACTCCCTCAATTTTCTACTACCAATGTTAAAAACTGACCTATTTCCAATTCTCCCCACCTCTTAAAACAAAAAGGTTTTTTTTTCTTTCTGTGCTGTGGTTTACTAATCTCACTCCCTTTATCTGTTTATCCATTCTGATACTAATTTATCTCTCTACAGCCCTTGCAGTTAAACTTGCTTAAGTTTTTCCCATTTTAGAAAACGGCCTCTTCCAACCTCAAATTCTTTTTAGCTACTATGCTTTTTTTTCCTCTTCCCTTTCATAATCAAACTCCATGAAAGAAGGTTGATATCAAGTCTCCTTTTCTCCACCACTCCCTTCATTAATTACAGCAATTAGGCTTCCATTACCATTACTTCAAGTCAATCCAATGATACGTTTTCATCATTATTTTTCATTGCATCTCAGCAATTCTGACTCGGCTCATTCTTCAAAATTTTTCTTTCTTTGGCATGGAGACAACAGAGAATTTTTATCCAATCAACCATTGGATTACTAGCCACCTTTGTGTTTTCTTCATTCTCTGGTTAACCCTATATGCATGTTCTCAATCTTGGCTGTACATTAAAATCACCAGGGAAGCTTTTGCAATAGGACATACTGAGATCAACTGAATCACAATCCCCAGAGTGTGGAAACCAACTACCATGTTTCAGAAAGGTCATCATTTCAGATGTACTGTGACAATAAGAATCTCTACTTTAAATTTTATCTGCAGGGTTCCGCCACAGGCCCTCTTCCCTTCTCACAGTATGCATTTGCTATATACAAACTTACTCTTACGGCTTCAGTTACAATCTATATGCTGATAAATTCCAAATCTGTATCTTCAGCTCAGATCTCTCTTCTGATCACCATACCCATGTATTCAACTCTTTTGTTTGTACATAAACACTTTGATGTCTTGTATGTCTCAAACTCAACATGTTCCAAACTGAACCAATCACTCCCCATCCCCCTCTATATAATCCACTCCTCATTACTGCCCACCAACAAACACTAAACTCCAATAATTATACCTCTTGAATATTCCCTCAATCTATTTCTGTCTCCCCCTTCCATATACAATTCACCATCATTGCTTAACTGGACTGAGATGAGTTTCTCAATTGGCCTCCCACCTATAATTTTGCTCTCTCCTCCAATCCACACTCTTCACTGCAACCAGAATGATCTTTCTAAAATGCAAAGTTGGTTACATTACTCCACTTAAATTTTGTCATGCTTTAGGCCTTGCAGTGGCTTCTCACTGCCTTTAGAATAAAATACCTTAAAACAGCTTATAAAGTCCTTCATGACTGTGTCCCTTTTTTGCCTCCCCCCACCTTCCCACGTTCAATGTTCAAACACTATATTGCTAGTATGTGAAGAGTCATCCTCTCTACTCTAGGCATTGGCATAAAATTATGTCTACTTGAAATAACCTATCTCTTTACAAGTCTAGCTAACCGCTTCTTAGTTTTCAGGTCTCAATTTAGATGCCACAGCTTCTAGGAAAGTCTTTCCTGACTTGTCCAATTTGTGGTAAAGACCAGAGGCAGAGCTGGGGCTCAACAAATAGTCAAATGTAGCTCTTCTGCATTTTCTAACATTTCTAGTTAGGCTGGAGGAATGAGGATGATTTCTGGCCAGTAAGATGTGGAGGAAAAAGATATAAACTACTCAGGATTGGTCTTTAAAAATGTTCAATGGGATTCTCCAGGTCTCCCTTTCACTTTCATGACAACTGAAAAAGCCATGTTTATTTATTTTTTTAATATTAGTTTCACGTGTATAATTTTGTGATTTAACACTTCCATATAACAGCTGGGGCTTGTAACAAGTGTCCTCCTTAGTCCCCATTCCCTATTTAACCCGTCCTCCTCATCCACCTACCCTCTGGGAACCATCAGTTTTTTCTCTATACTTAAGAGTTTGTTTCTGGGGGACCTGGGTGGCTCAGTGGGTTAAGGCCTCTGCCTTCGGCTCAGGTCATGATCTCAGGGTTCTGGGATCGAGCCCCGCATCGGGCTCTCTGCTCAGCAGGGAGCCTGCTTCCCTTCTGTCTCTGGCTGCTGCTCTGCCGACTTGTGATCTCTCTCGCTCTGTCAAATAAATAAATAAAATCTTAAAAAAAAAAAGAAAAGAAAAAACAGTCTGTTTCTTGGTTTGCCTCTCTCTCTCTCTCTTTCCCCCCTAAGCTAGCTAGTTTGTTTTGCTTCTTAAAACTCACATGAGTGAAATCATACGGTATTTGCCTTTGTCTGACTTATTTCACTTAGCAGAATATTCTCTAGCTCCATCTGTGTCATTGTAAATGGCCAGATTTCACTCACTCTAATGGCCAAAATATTCTACTGTATACATAACACCACAATTTCTTTATCCATCCATTCATCAGTCAATGGACATTTGGGCTGTTTTCAGACTTTGGCTATCGCAGATACTGCTGCTATAAATAAAAGGGTACAGGTATCCCTTTGAATTAGTCTTTTTTCATTCTTTGGGTAAATACCTCATAATGCAATTATTGGATCATAGGGTAATTCTATTTTTGACTTCTGAGGAACCTCCAAACTGTTTTCCACAGTACAAAGCCACATATTTCTGCAAGACAGTGGAGGGCTACCTAATACAAATTGGACATTACTTAAGTAGAAAAAAATTCCTTTTATGATAAATTATGGAGATTTCTAGTTTAATTTGGTAGCAAGTTTGGGCTAGCTTACCCTTACTGAAACAACACAGGGCTTCAGCTATATACTCCCACTGGACCTCTTTACTACTTAACACAATTGGTTATTGCTTATCTGTTTTCCCTGATAAGACTATTAGCACTTTAAAGAAAAGTTTTATGCTTTTCTTGCTCAGTGCCTTGTCCCTAGAATCTAGTCCAGTGTTTGAAACACAGATGACATTAAAGAATTATCTGTTACATGAATGACTGGATCAGTATAATCTACAGCATTAAATAGAATGCTATAGTAGTATTGCTCTGAATTTATAAGTAATACTATACACTAGATATTTTATCTGCCAGTATTTTTCTATGCCTTTTCATTAAAAACAGCTATATAAACTTTGATTCTTGTATTTTCTATTTTGCAACTTTTATTTTTTTCACTTAATATAAGAATGTATCTTTGTGATAACAAATTAATCAGAAACATTATTTAAAGTATATTCCTTTGGGACGCCTGGGTGGCTCAGTTGGTTAAGCGGCTGCCTTCGGCTCAGGTCATGATCCCAGCGTCCTGGGATCGAGTCCCACATCGGGCTCCTTGCTTGGCAGGGAGCCTGCTTCTCCCTCTGCCTCTGCCTGCCACTCTGTCTGCCTGTGCTTGCTCTCGCTTCTCTCTCTATGACAAATAAATAAAAAAAAAAAAATCTTAAAAAAAAAATAAAGTATATTCCTTTATATCTAAATACTACATATACCCAAACATTTCTTATTCTTGGACATTTAGGAGGTTCCCTGCAAACAATTTTAGATGTAAGACAGTTTCTATTCTTGTTCAACTTACATTTTGAATAATTTCTCCCACATTTTAAAGGTCTCATTTTCTTTTATCTTGTAGTTTCCCTGAAAACTAGAATTAACATCTTCAAATTCTTAAGTCCTTTTGGTATGCCTTGCTAGATACTTGGAACTGAATAAACACAGATAATACATATTGATTAACTCTGAATGGAGAAAAAAACTGAAGCTACCAATTCCAAAACAAAAGGTACTTTAGATATTTTATAAGCAAGATATCTGAACCAAACAAAATACAAACCCAATTAAACTACATTTAAGAGAAATGGAAACGGAGCACAGTTTTAACTGATAATTCTCTTGCTCCTTTTTGTTCTCCACAATTCTCCAAAATTAACTTAAGTTTTGATTTTAAGAACAACGAGAAAGCACAATAGCTTGGGGTCAGGATATTCAAGTTCAAGTTTTGGCTATTTCATTTACTAGGTGTGTGGCCTTGTGTATCTCCCTGTATTTCAGTTGTTTTTGAAATATGAGGGTGTGTGTCTCTCTCTAAGACAGGGTTTCTCAACCTAACATTATAGACATTTTAAACTGGAAAACTGTTGTTGGGAGCTCTCCTGTGCACTGTTTGATGTTTAGTAACTTCCCTAACCTCTACCCACTAGCTGCCAGTAGCAACATCCTGATTCTGTCAGGTGAGGGCAATCAAAAATATCACCAAACACTGTCAAATATGCACTGTGGGACAAAATCACCCGCAGTGGAGAACTACTGCTCTAAAATAAGAACAATACTTTATAATTCTATAGCTTTGTTATTTCAGCAACTTATTCCTCAAATTTTTTCAGAACTCCTAACAAATTACTGGGTTAAATGTTTATAGTCTGTCTGCAGTATTTCCTTTTCTTTCTC